>NC_086318.1:308001877-308350211 GCF_036172605.1 Pelobates fuscus | reverse complement strand
GAGATTGGATGCTTAACAATGTGAATTTTATTTTTTTAAGTATATTTTCCAGCGGCTGTTGGGTGGAGCTTAAGGTGATTTGAACTTTTTAATATCTTTTAAAAGTGAGTTAAAAAAGCACTCAGTTACAATATTGAAGGTATTTATATTTTAACTCTACCTTTGTATATGTGGTTTTAACACTTAAAAAAAAAAAAAAAAATACATACAGGGCCGGATTAACATAGGGGCTGATGGAGCTGCAGCTCCAGGCCCATGGAATAGGCCCATTTAAAAAATATATATATATATTTTTTATTTTATTTTTATTTTTTATTTCATTTTAAGGCGCAGCCAGTATTTAAGACTGCCTGGCCGTGACGGTATTGCAGTAATACCGGCAATACAAATGCAAATATTTTTCTCAGTATAAAATGAGATTACTCTGCAATACCAGCACCAGGCAGTAGGGGTCGCTGTGTATGGAGAGAGGCAGGGATAGGAAGTTACAACATCTCCCTGCCTCTCTCTACTCACTGATCCACATGGGAGCAGCTACACAGCACAGAGAGTCCAGACAGCAGCTCCCATCCTGCAGAGACAGGCTACAGCTCAGGTATGTGAAGAATGGGGGGAAAGACAGCAGGGAGACATGGGGACACTGAGACACTAGGGGACACTGGGAGACATGGGGACACTGAGACACTTGGGGACACTGGGAGACATGGGGACACTGAGACACTTGGGGACACTGGGAAACATGGG
This sequence comes from Pelobates fuscus, assembly GCF_036172605.1. NCBI lineage: Eukaryota > Metazoa > Chordata > Amphibia > Anura > Pelobatidae > Pelobates > Pelobates fuscus. Next base: position 308,349,467 of record NC_086318.1, on the reverse strand, counting down.
GACACTGAGACACTTGGGAACACTGTGAGACATGGGAAAGCTGAGACACATGGGGACGCTGTGAGACATAGGGAGACACATTGGGACACGGAGACACTAGGGACACAGTGTCTCCCAGTGTCCCCATGTCTCCCAGCCAGTGTCCCTTGTGTCTCAGTGTCCCCTAGGCCCCCAGTGCCCCCTAGGCTCCCAGTGCCCCCTAGTCTCCCAGTGTCCCCTAGTCTGCCAGTGTCTGTGTCCCCATGTCTCTGTGTCCCCATGTCTCCCAGCCAGTGTCTGTGTCCCCATGTCTCCCAGTGTCCCTAGTATGTCAGTGTCCCCATATCTTCACTCCCAGTGTATGTGTCCCCATATCTCTGTGTGCCCCATGTCTCTCAGTGTCTGTGTTCTCATGTCTCTGTGTCCCTAGTGTCCCTATGTCTCCCAAATATTACAGTGTCCCCATGTCTATGTCCACAAGTGCCCCCATGTCTCCCAGTGTCTCCATGTCTCCCAATGTTCCCATGTCTGTATCCACAAGTGCCCCCATGTCTCCCAGTGTCCCCAAGTGTCTCAGTTACCCCGGGTCTCTCAGTGTCCCCATGTCTCACTGTGTCCCCATGTCTCTTAGTGTCCCCTACTAACTTAGTGACACGGGACAAACTGAGACATGGGGACACTGGGAGAAATGGGGACACTGACACTGTTATACATAGGAACACTGATGCCAGGCTGGACTTCCAATTCTTTGGACAGACATGCCCCTTTTTGGGCATGTTCGCCCCTTTTGGCAGTTCTGGTCACGTGATTCACATCAGTGGCCCACTCTTTTACCCCACCCATTGACTTCCTGCTTCACTGGACACTGCTGTTAGGGGGTATGGATTAACTTGAAAGATGAAAGCATAAATTAGATAGAGAGATTAGCATAGAGTATGTGTTTTCTTATAGCTGCATCCTTTGAGTCTCCCTCCAACACCGTCTCCATCAGATACATGACGCTTGAAAGGTATGACTTAGTGCAGGGGTAGGCAACCTATGGCACTAGTGCCATGCACGGCACTCGAGGTGTCTTTGCACGGCACTCAAGGCTGCTAGAGCCAAACACACTCTGGCCTATCAGGAGTCCCAGTAAAACTTCAGATATCTGCTAATACGAAGAGGTGGTGAATGACAATCCTCAATTTATGCATTGTAGCACATAGAGGAAGTGATCTCAGATCACTTCCTCCCAGCTCTTGTGAATGGGAATCCACACTGTAGTAGAGCAGCCCTCGACAGCTATCACAACTCCTGTTCTTGACCTGTACCTGGCCAGCCTGGTTCCCACTGGACCAGAAATACACAGACATGCAGAATAACCCTCCCCTCATACAAATAATATGAACAGCCCACACACACATGCAATCCCCACAAATGCAACACCACTAACAATCCACATACATGCACACAACCCCACATGCAGCCTCTCACATGCAATACCCCAAACAGCCCCCACACACTACCAAACACACAATTTGACATATCCATCCACACAAAATTTCACAAGCAGCCCTCATACACAGCCCACATTCATATGTATCATACACGATACCATAAACTACTCCTGAACATATACAATATAATAGCTCATATACGCACAAATACAACGATACAAAGCAATTACAGTAAAAATAACACAAGCAGAATACGGCAGCATACACACCTCAATAAAAAAAAAAAAAAATAGGATCGGCACACTACGGGACATCACAATCCTATATCGGCACAGTGCTGCTAATAGGTTGCCTACCCCTGACTTAGTGTCTTAGTGTTTTTGGTCGATAAAACTCTGTAGTTATGCCCTTCATAATTGTCAGCACCAGGCCCACTTGGCTCTTAATCTGGCCCTGAATACATACATATATATATATATATATATATATATATATATATATATATTAGAATCTGTTGTAACTATAACTGGTTGAAGTGGAGGTATGTTAAAATCAGAATATGAATTAATAATCGTATGTATGATATATTAAACAATCAATAGATGTGGCAGGATCATTACCACAAGGTATATGTACCTTTAATCATCACAAACCAAATAACATGTTCTGGGTATTTGAAAAACAGATAAATAAAATATTTGATCACATGTATATTATTATAAATACATATAGTGGTGTGGATGTTGAATTTATATCTTTGACATCTTTTCAGCTGTTTGCAATAGGTGACCTAAATTATACATTTCCAAATTCATCATGTATATCCCCTGGAAGGGTTAATCCATAATATTATTTTACCTACCATTGACTGACCTTAGCTCTGGCAGTCTGAACATGTTTATCTTATAAATAAAGGTTTGTAATAAGTGAAGTAAAGTGTATGCCTGTCTTTCAGTTTAATGTTAACTGTTGAAGAACGTCACTTATATTAATTAGATTATATTAATCATACGACTCTGCAATTTAAACGAATATCGAGTAGTTTCTTATTTAATAAAAACATTTTACATTTTCTTCTAAGGTTAAAACATTATTCATTATTGCAGTTGTTATTGTAATCATATGATTTCTATTATGATTCAATTATGTAAAGATACATTGTTAAAATCAGATAATCTGGCCACTGTTTGGATTTAATCTACAAGTAAATGTCTAGTAGATATAACGGAATTTGCATTATTTAGCTATTTCCATTTTGCTGCAAGACACAGGCATTAATGTACATTCATCTGGATAATCAGGTGGCATGCTCTTATACTTATGTCTAACAGATATTGTTTGTAGGCTAGACCGCAGCTGCATATGGCATTTTAGCAATATTTTTAAATTACATTTCAGATATTCACAAAGTCTATCCATCTTTGTAATTAACACAGTATGTGTTTTTTTTACACCATTAATTATAGTATCTATATTATATTAAATATTGTCACTGACACATTTCTGATACAGGGGGAAAGAAAATAGCATTTTTGCTATACTAATTACAATTTTTCTGTCTATGCACCACATTCCTGGAAGTCCAGAATATAGCAAGTCTATGTTTCTGTGGAGCCAGTTAACGTTTTGATTGGTCTAGTTATACCAAAAGGAGTAAATCGGTAGATCACATCTGCAATAGAACCATTACGGATTACTTGTTTTATCAATGTCTATATGTCAATGTATTTTTACAGGAGTTCCTTGCTTTGCAGGTATGTTCATAATATGTAGACTTTAAGAAAAGCTGCAAATCGTGCTTTAGTACAAGTGTCCCATGATGGGACATTTCTGAAAGATTTTGCTAGCCTTTTATATTCCATTCTCTTGACAGGGCTTCTGCTCTTAGTAGGCCGGTCTCGTTATTATTTATTAATTGCATCAAGGTTCCTTTTGTTAATTAATGTGTTTCTTCCGAATTCAATTGCCACCAAATGTCATTGTAAAGTTCATTATTACAGAATATGGTTCCAGTATGGTTTTCCACTCTACACTCTAAGTCCACATTAAGCACAGGGCAATACATGATTCCAAGTTAGCCAATTTTAATATAGGCCATCACTTATGGGGCCTACAAGCTTGAGCCTTGGAATCAAGGTGCATTCCTTTACAGTCAATCAGGTATTCTCAGTACTATGTTCCATCGTGAGAAATAGCTGGGTGTTGACAGTTATCAGCCTTTATTTATTTTTCCGGTCATCTTCTGTCTGGAAACATAATAGCGATGTCCAGAAGTAGCATAGCACTTCTTTCCAGCATAAGAAGGCTGTTTGCGGTAGTCATTCAATGATAAACTATATGGTAAAGTCTTTTCTTCCATCACCTTCAAAGTCTTTCACAAGCATCTGTCCTGTCTTGGACAGATTTCAGCATGCTTTGCCAATATCGTTGAGTCCATTATTAGGATTTGAAATAGTCCAATCACATCTTTCTCACGTATAATCGTTTTTTGGAATGATCTTCAATAGGTTCCTTGTGAAATACCAGTGTAGGTCACATTAGCAATCATTTCACTGTGAGCTGTGTCTCTCCTTTTGAGATAGTTCTTGGAGGTTGTCCTCACGATCATAGAACTTGTATTATGTACAGTCCAATTCAGTTCAGGTGCTTCTTGTTTGTTAACATAATTCCAATGCAGTTTTCAAAATGACAGCTAGGGTTAATGTTATGATTAGAGTTGAGCGAACCCGGACTGTAAAGTTCGGGTTCGTACCGAACATTAAGTTTTTTGGACCGCGGACCCGAACACAGACATATCACTGTATGTTTGGATTGGAGTTCGGTGTTCGGCGATTAAATGGCGCGTTTTCAAAGGCTGCAGGGCAGCCAATCAACAAGCGTTTGACTCGTGTGCCCTTAGAAGCCATCACAGCCATGACTACTAATGGCATGGCTGTGATTGGCCACTGCAGCATGTGACCCAGCCTCTATATATAAGCTGAAGTCACGTAGCGCCGCACGTCACATGAGCTCTTATTAGTGTAGGGACAGATTATGAAAGAATTCTGCAAAGTAGTACATTAGTCAAATAGAAGTGTCAAATACTACGTTACATTGCAGTTTTAAAGCGTAAATTTTTTTGGGTGCTAAATAGTACATTAGTCGGGTGCACTTCATATGTGAGAGTCAAATAGAAGCGTCAAATAGTTAGCTGACAGCGCAGTTGTAAACATTCTAATTGTTTTGCTGCTAAACTGCTAACTAGTACATTTTGGGCGTGCTCTTCATATCTGAGAGTCAAATAGAAGCGTCAAATACTGCTGTCACATTGCAGTTTTAAAACTTAAAATTTTTTGGGTGCTAAAAAGTACATTAGTGTGGTGCACTTCATATCTGAGAGTCAAATAGAAGCGTCAAATAGTTAGTTGACAGCGCAGTTGTAAACATTCTAATTGTTTTGCTGCTAAACTGCTAACTAGTACATTTTGGGCATTCTCTTCATATCTGAGAGTCAAATAGAAGCGTCAAATAGTGCGCTTACAGGGCAGTTGTAAACATTTTAATTGTTTTGCTGCTAAACTGCTAAATAGTACATTAGTGGGGTGCACTTCATATCTGAGAGGCAAATAGAAGCGTCAAATAGTTCGCTTACAGCGCAGTTGTAAACATTCTAATTGTTTTGCTGCTAAACTGCTAACTAGTAAATTTTGGGTGTGCTTGTCATATCTGAGAGTCAAATAGAAGCGTCAAATAGTGCGCTTACAGCGCAGTTGTAAAAAATGTAATTGTTTTGCTGCTAAACTGCTAAATAGTACATTAGTGGGGTGCACTTCATATCTGAGAGTCAAATAGAAGTGTCAAATAGTTCGCTTACAGCGCAGTTGTAAACATTCTAATTGTTTTGCTGCTAAACTGCTAACTAGTACATCTTGGGCGTGCTCTTCATATCTGAGAGTCAAATCGAAGCGTAAAATAGTGTGCTTACAGCGCAGTTGTAAACATTCTAATTGTTTTGCTGCTAAACTGCTAACTAGTGCGTTTTGGGCGTGCTCTTCATATCTGAGAGTCAAATCGAAGCGTCAAATAGTGCGCTTACAGCGCAGTTGCAAAAATTCTTATTTTCTGGGTGCTAATTTGCTAAATAGTACATTTTGGGCGTGCTCTTCATATCTGAGAGTCAAATAGAAGCGTCAAATACCAATATAACAATATTGTAATTCGGGAGCAATACCCTCACAAGTCAAACTGAGAGGTCAGTTTATAGGGAAAACTGTTGCCTGGATACAATTCTAAAACAATTTCCATATGTCCTTTGCAGACTTTACATGCTGGAAAAACACAGGTGCCAACTGGTGTGGCTTTCTGCCGTGTGCAGACCGGCAATGATGAAAGTGTTGAGGAGTGGGTGGAAGATGATGAGGAGGATGATGAGGTCCTAGACCTCACATGGAATCAAGGTCATGCGATTGACGTGTGCAGTTTGGAGGAAGAGGCGCTGGTCACACAGAGGCACCAGCACAGCATAAGAGGGAGCAGGGTGTAAAATGGGAGCAGCCATCCCCTAGCACTCGTCGTCATGTATTATCTTTAGAATTCCCACAGTTATCCAAGTAACAGATGGAGCGATAAAAGGAACCATAACAGATTTAACAAGCCATTCACAGTTTCGCAGTCCAGTGACCGGGACCCATACACTGTCTGGGCGGCGGTCGGTCGACCGGGACTCAGTATGCCTGATGTTGAAGTTAGAAGTCACAGTGTGGAATGGATTAGCAGGGTCTGGTGCAGGGTAACCGCACGCCCCCTGGTGTTGAGCACCAGTGTTTGTGCAGCCACATACCAGGACTCTGATGCAGCTTCAGTAAAAAGAGTACTGTATACCAGAAGCCATCACCAGACTGATCCACAACTTGGAACAGGATGTGACATTCACTGTATCGGCTGTGCGCGCTTTCGGCGTTCTCACCCTGCTGCTGCTCGCCTGTCTGCGCTGCAGCGTAACTTTGGCCTTCACGCTCACCGCCTCACATGCGACGTACCCACAAGGTGGAACTCCACCTTGCACATGCTGGAGAGACTGTGCGAGCAGCAGCAGGCGATAGTGGAGTTTCAGCTGCAGCACACACGGGTCAGTCGCTCTGCACTAGACTTGCCCTCCAATTGATCAGAGTTAAAGGATTTCAAGTAGACTCATTACAATTACAGGCCCCTTTAAAGATTCCTGTATTGTTATTTGTCGTCACTACCTCCCCGCGTCGGGAGTGTGTCATTTGCTTGACTGCTGCCTTCCTTGCATGTGGTAGCCATTTGTCAGGGTCCCTGTACAGAATCGAATCCTGACTCCCTGTTACCCGTGGACACCATGGTAGGCGCAGTAAATGGCATCAAAAGTTGATATGGATTGACATACGAATGCTTCGTCGCCTTGTCGTTGGGGAGCAAATTGAAAAAGTGCTCTAGCATGACGAGCTGGGTGATCTCCTCTGGGAACTTGGCTTGATGGAAGTTGAGCCAGTTCTGGGTGGCCCTTGTGATGCGGCATGCCCACTCCGCATGGGAGTCATTCTCCCCTTTCCGGGTCTCCCTAAACTTTCGGTGGTATTGCTCGCATACCGGGCCAGGAGGATTTGTGTAATAAAGGGATAGTCTCTGATCTGCTCTTCTGGTACAGCCCGGTAAATATCCACTGTCTTCCCCACTAGTTTGCTGGCCAGGATGGTGACCCAGTAACTGGGGACCACGTCTTGGAGTAGGCACTGGCGCTCAAAGTCTTGTAAAAAGTCATTGATGCCTTCTTTTGCTTCCTTGAAGTCTATGAAGGCATTGTATGGTACCTTGTGGGCCAGGGTGGTTGTGCTTCCCGGCGCCCTCTGCCCCCTTCTTCCTTCATCTGGGTTCATGGAGGTCGCCCTTTGTCTATTGGCAAGGACATAGGCTTGCACCTCCAAAAAGGTCCTGCTAACAATCTCCTCTGAGGGTGGCTCTCAGTAATATGCCAGGCACCGTTCCACCTCCTTGCGCACTTCCTCCTTATCCTCGGCCCCTGGTGCCTGGTCATCCTCCATGAGCGCAGCAGTCAATTTGGCCTTGTTACACCCACCTGGCGTTATTCCTCTGGATCCACACAAGTCCTGCAGTGTAGGTCGCTTTAGAGCACTGTAGTCCATGGGTCTGTTGGCAGGGACATGGGATCCCACCGCTTGCCACTAATTGAAGCGGGACCTGGGTAACCGATGGTTATCCCCTTTGATTACAATAGGTCAGACCCATTTCCCCAGTAACATGATGGGACACAGTTCCAGGATACAATGTTTGACAATCTTTATTTGGGTACACAGCTTTGCATCCTGTTGCCTCCTCCACCGCCACTTCCACCTCCACCGCCACGGTGTATACCCAGATATATCAGAGCTGCTGCAGAAAGGGCGGCTGTCTGTGCGCGCTTTTGGCATTCTCACCCTGCTGCTGCTCTCCTGTCTGCGCTGCAGCGTTACTTCGGCCTTCCCACTCACCGCCTCATGAGACTGTGCAAGCAGCAGCAGGCAATAGTGGAGTTTCAGATGCAGCACGCACGGGTCAGTCACTCTGCGGAACAGTTTTCTTGTCCCAATATTTTGGGGTCTATCCCAATTAAAATATATACATATATATATATATATATAAAACAGTGTTGGCTACCTCCTCCTCCTCCACTGTTGCTTTCACCTACACCGCCACGGTCACCGCCTCCTCAACCTATGGGTCACTTAGTATAAACTATGTACACAATAGAAGAGGCTCGTGAAGGCCTTTTCTCCATGTGTGGCAGAAGCAGCCACAAGAGACTTTTGCATTGATTATTGCCTGTATTTGGACTGTATGTATTAATGTAATCGGTTCCCGAACCAGAACTCTTAGCCGGTTCGGGAACCGATTGAAATACCGAAAGAGAGACCACCCTGCTGTGGTCGTGTGCCTCCCATTAGGGGAAGGCAACAATGTTGCAAACACTGGTAATTGGGTTCGTGTGTGGCCGCCGTTCATATAACGAACACGTGGCGGCGGCCATCTTAACTCACGAACAGCGGTGTTTGGTCGTCGAGCGTCTGGAACTAAAATTGGACGCTTGACTACCCAGACACCGCTCAGACCTCCAGAACAACGGAAACGTTCGATTCAAACTGCCGACCGGCCCGCCATTCGGTAGGATGAATCCCCCAGACTAGGGGATTCATCCGAACGCAGAGTTAGAGCCGGATGGCTAAGCTGTTCGGTACTTTTTATGCATTGAAATAGGCCGACCGCAGGGCCAGAATGCATGGAGCTGTTTTCGGCTACTAAATCCTTGCGGTCGGTCAAAACTTTAACTGTAACTCCTGAACCCCTGGTCCGATCTGGGTGAATTTTGAGTATGTTGCTCACCCAGATCAGACCTACCAGGGGACCCTTATTTGTCCCCATACCCCCTGTATTTGGGGGACATCCAGAAAGTGGGGAAAACTCTGTCCCCACTAATATGTTTAACTGTTAATCTAAGGGGAGGAGAGGGAGAGGAGGTGACCACGATATGATTGGATACTGTAAGTTACCTCCCTTGCATGGGAAAAATGCATAAAAGCAAACTTGTGAATAAAGCTGACAGTTGACTCCCAGACTATGTGTCGTCTAGTCCTTGGGGAGGTGGATTATGCTGTGTTCCTGTGATTTTGTATGCTGAATCTTTGTTCCCAGCGGAGAGCCATTGGAGTAACATCTGCCCCTCTGCTACACCATGCATCAGGAGTTGAGCTCAGTTTGAACAATGAAAGAGAATACTCTGCACTCCAACCCTCTCTCAAATGGATAATTCTGGTGATCCTCCTGACAGCCATGCTTTAGATTTTGATTTATGTTCTTCCAAAACTAAAACCAAAGATTCCATCTAGTGCTATTTTATGGCTCAGCTGTATTTTAAATTGTTATGTTATTTTAAGTGATTTCCCTATCCACATTTGTTTGCAGGGCACTTGTCCTACTCTTAGCCCCATTTTACTTCCTTTTGCAGCCCTCTCCAGGACTTTTTAGAGGCATTTTAGTGCCCAAAAGTTTGGGTCCCCATTGACTTCAATGCGGCTGGACCCGAACATCCAGGTGTCCGCTCAACTCTAGTTATGATAACAGATTGCAAGAAGGAGACACCATAACCAATTTTCTAGCATCATTTTGCTTCCATCTTTGCATCTCTTTCTTATTGTATAAGATAATTCAGGTACAGTCTGTTTTATCCAGAGTCTTTCTGATAATGATGTTGATGATTCATTTTTCATATATTCCAAGTTAACTGTGAATGTATCACGTCTGTCTGTTCATCCTTCTCCTTTACATTTCCATGTTCATATGTCAGATCATGATTCAGTCTGTTACGTGGCTGTGATTCTGGTGGCATTTTGATCATCTTCTGTTTGTTTTTTCTTGCTTTTTTTAACAGCATCCATTGTGTCAGTCAGTGGTTCTGTGAACATCCTGGAAGTATTTTTAGCAGGTTTTAAAATATCAAAACTTACTTTTCTCTGTTGGCTCTGATTGTTCTCTGTAATAAAAGTTCTTGGAGTCAACCTCTCAAGGACAGACTGGACAACAGTAGGAAGTAGGTGGTGGTGCATGGTGTGGTGGGCGGAGAAAGAAAATGTTTTACTACATTTCTCTAATAGAACAATTGGTACTAAGCTCTCCCTGGTGCAGAAATGCAATTGTCAGTGAAAAATGTGTTACAAGGTACACCATATAATGTTTCATACAGTGTCTCACCATTTGTATTATTGGGTATGTTGTTAACGCTCAACTGTACCAAAGGAATAAGTGGATACCACTGTGTGGGGGCAAGCAACTAGCAACTTGGTTAATTGTCATTTAACCTCAGCATTTTTCCATACCACAACCCCACTAATTTGGGGGTGGTTGGGCGCACTGAATCCCAAAGTAACCCACATGTGGTTGCCCAGTTTGGGTTTCCTTTGCAGTTACTGCAGGACCACCATCTGAGTGGATGGTCCTGGGATTACCAAATGCATACTAAGGAAGTGAGACTAGCAAGCGTGGTATTAGAGGTCGCACTTTACACAGGGTATAACCAAGTAAACCTGGTACATGCATCAACACATATTTATAACCATGAGATTTTGGCAAACTTCCAATATATTGTAATTCAAAAAGTACATTACATATTAATATTTCAATAAACAGTACATCAGTAATGTGGCCTAGTTATCATTAAGCAAATGCTTATTAAGCAATATTGTAATGGGTTCAATTGCAATGTGCTGTCTTTACTTGCTGCTCCCACAAATTCTGAATATGTTCAGAGATTTCTTGGGCAATAATAAATTCCCAAAAAACAACAACAACTTTGCATTTATACTACATCTGCTGGTTGCAAACATATTCTGTATATTTCTTGTTATAAGTACTTGTACTTAAAACTGTTTAACAAAGCTGTGTATATTGCTTTTTTGTTTTTATTTTACATTGATTAATTTTTAAAGATACCTGTATATTTATTTCAAAACCCTTTATATGTCTCTAAGGCATATATCATCTGCAAATTAAGATTATATACAAAAATGCATGTTCTGGGTGTTCCCACAATACCTTTTCTATTATTATCCTTTTTTAATTTAATTTAAAAAAAAAATAAGTCTGGAATCTGATTCCTTTTTGGATGAGCACCCATCTCAGCCCCCAGTTTCAGAGACCCCTTTGGAGGTGACCACAGAAAAGTATAGATTCCATAAAATAGATGTGAGGGGGCTTTGGACAGTAATGTCGCTTTAATTATACTTTTCATATAGCAGATATGTGATATGCAATGTGATTTAATTTATCAGAGCATTATCACTTTGACACTGCAGTTTCTTTTATGCATTATTCTTTATGCATTATTTTTCATTTTTATTTTAATTTCTTTTTAGAATATTGCAGGCTTTGCAATATCACATTAATTTTGCATTATATATATATATTTACAGTGCTCTTATAACACATTATTAAAATTAGAAGTATTGTAGGCTGCACCAATATTGGGGTACTGTAGAATATGGCCATGTGGTGGAACTGAATCCCCATATATGAGATTTAAAACTGTATTTTTATTTCCAAGTGCTGTTCCTTAATCTGTATTTATATACATAATTGTGGAAGCATCTAGCTTTTATAGAAGCAATTATTTTATCCATCATGTGGTTGTGGTTTACCCATCACTGTGGGCTTCTCTCTAGATTTTTTAACTTCTTTATTTAAAAAAAATAAATAAATCAGTTCCTGGCTCTGAGACAGCAGGCTGCTGAATGCATGTAAATGCTCTTAATGCCTAGTCGATATATATTTATTTATAAACAACATTGATATATTTATATATAAACAACGTTGATATAGCTACAGTGGGATGGTACCACTAATTTAAGTAAGCTTTCCCTTTTAAAATTGGTGGACTTTAATCCTTCTGCCATTGCAATAGACCAAAGTCATTATGTGCAGGAATTGTGCAATTTAAATAGTAGAATACTTACGCTGTTCTAGTGAATTGGGCCAACTTGACTTAACACATCAGTTTTTAGTTAGTATCTTTGGGTTACATTTAAAGCTGTAAATGTATTTAACATTTCATTTAAATAAAACCTTTCAATAATTAGGTTTTAATTATTGCCTTGAATATGTTATTGTATTTCGTCTGGGACAAAATGGCGTAAGTTAGAACTACACAGTTTAGCCTTGAATTTGTTTACGCATTAATTGTTATTGTATTAAGCTAAGACAAAATGGCGTACGTTAGAACTACGCAAAATATTAAATGCATGCTATTGTGACACCAGATAAGAGTCAGAATGTGCACTGGCAGAGGTTGGCAGAGTAGACGCTGTAGGCCTGACACACCCGCTTGAAGACAACTAACTGCTATTCAATCTATAACAGTGAAAAAAGTTTTTGGGTTTTTAAATGCACGCTATTGTGACACCAGATATGAGTGGCACTGTGCAATGGCAGAGGTTGGCAGAGTACACGCTGTAGGCCTGACAAACACTTATGAAGGACACTGACTGCTATTATATTACAGTCAAAAACGTTTTTGTTTTTAAATGCAAGCTATTGTGACACCAGATATGAGTGGCACTGTGCACTGGCAGAGGTTGGCAGAGTACACGCTGTAGGCCTGACACCCGCTTGAAGGACACTGACTGCTATTAGATTACAGTCAAAAACGTTTTTTTGTTTTTAAATGCAAGCTATTGTGACACCAGATATGAGTGGCAGTGTGCAGTGGCAGAGGTTGGCAGAGTACACGCTGTAGGCCTGACACACACTTATGAAGGACACTGACCGCTATTATATTACAGTCAAAAATGTTTTTGTTTTTAAATGCAAGCTATTGTGACACCAGATATGAGTGGCACTGTGCACGGGCAGAGGTTGGCAGAGTACACGCTGTAGGCCTGACACCCGCTTGCAGACAACTAACTGCTATTCAATCTATAACAGTGAAAAAAGTGTTTTGGTTTTTAAATGCAATCTATTGCGACACCAGATAAGAGTGGCACTGTGCACTGGCAGAGGTTGGCAGAGTACACGCTGTAGGCCTGACACACACTTATGAAGGACACTGACTGCTATTATATTACAGTCAAAAACTTTTTTTGTTTTTAAATGCAAGCTATTGTGACACCAGATATGAGTGGCACTGTGCACTGGCAGAGGTTGGCAGAGTACACGCTGTAGGCCTGACACCCGCTTGAAGGACACTGACTGTTATTAGATTACAGTCAAAAAAGTTTTTTTGTTTTTAAATGCAAGCTATTGTGACATCAGATATGAGTGGCACTGTGCACTGGCAGAGGTTGGCAGAGTACATGCTGTAGGCCTGACACACACTTATGAAGGACACTGACTGCTATTATATTACAGTCAAAAACTTTTTTTGTTTTTAAATGCAAGCTATTGTGACACCAGATATGAGTGGCACTGTGCACTGGCAGAGGTTGGCAGAGTACACGCTGTAGGCCTGACACCCGCTTGAAGGACACTGACTGCTATTATATTACAGTCAAAAACTTTTTTTGTTTTTAAATGCAAGCTATTGTGACACCAGATATGAGTGGCACTGTGCACTGGCAGAGGCTGGCAGAGTAAACGCTGTAGGCCTGACACACCCGCTTGCAGACAACTAACTGCTATTCAATCTATAACAGTGAAAACTATTTTTTTGTTTTTAAATGCACGCTATTGTGACACCAAATATGAGTAGCACTGTGCACTGGCAGAGGTTGGCAGAGTACACACTGTTGGCCTGACACACAGACGCTTGCAGACAACTAACTGCTATTCAATCTATTACAGTGAAAAAATAATTTTGTTTTTAAATGCACGCTATTGTGACACCAGATATGAGTGGCACTGTGCACTGGCTGAGGTTGGCAGAGTACACGCTGTAGGCCTGACACCAGACGCTTGCAGACAACTAACTGCTATTCAATCTATTACAGTGAAAATTTTTGTTTTTGTTTTTAGGGATTTTTGGGGTGCTGTCCTTACAGCAGAGATCAGATGAGTCCTTCAGGACTGTAATGGACACTGAATACACTAGCCTAGCTATCCATTTCCCTATCAAATCAGCAGCAGCTACACTTTCCCTCCTCTCACTAAGAATGCAGCTTCAGAATGAATCTAAAATGAATGCTGTACAGGAGGTGGGAGGGTCTGGAAGGGAGGGTCTGCTGCTGATTGGCTGGAATGTGTCTGCTGACTGTGAGGTACAGGGTCAAAGTTTACTCAATGATGACGAATAGGGGGCGGACCGAACAGTGCATATGTTCTCTAAGTAGAGAGGTAGATAGGAATTAGGTCGGTGTATGTAGTCTAGGCACACATCTTGGTCAAAGAGGTCTGGGACTAAAGCCTTAAACAGGGCCTTAGCATAATCCTGTAGCTCAGAAGGCTTTATCTCCTCCAGGATTCCCCTTAAACAGATATTATTGTGCCGATCTTGGGCTTAGTGGTCGGCAACTCTTGATGTGAGAGCTTCCAATTTTATTTAAATTTGCTTGTATGCTGCTACAAGTGTATTGTGGGCTTTTATTATTTATGTGTCCTTGTCTTCAAGCTGGGCTGTTTGCTCTCCAATCGCTTGTATATGTATTCTGACATCCTTGGCTAGCTTGGCAAATTCCATCTGCATGTATGTTTGTAGCTTATTAAGCATCCTTTGGATTCTGAAGGCGTGATAACAGCTGAAATTTGCAGATTAGTCTGCTTTAGCTTTAGGTTTTTTTGCTCGACGTTTGAGCCATGGTGGTCCGGATCGGCAACGATGTCGGTTTGTGTAGATTGTGGTTGAACGTCTGATCACTAATATTGAAGGATTCCTCCCGGGAGATAACGGCTCACGCATCCATTCAAGTGAGTTTAAGGCCACGTCCCCCAGAACACACTTTGAGTTTTTTTAATGGATAGGTCTCACCCATTTAGTTGTCCAGATATAAGCTCCATATCATCATGTAAAGTGGATTTGATTTCTTTGGTGTAAATTTTAATCCAAACATATTGCTGATTCAAGCTTTCTCTTGGTGGATTAAGTCCAGGGGTCAGTTCGCTAAAATCCTGGTTTGTACTTAAATAGCCCCCACGTTTTTTCACCGCCAGGGTCTGGTGATCCCGAGGCCCCTGGTGACCTGTACCCAGGAATGGCTACAAAATCAACAGTCAGGTCAGGACAGGTTTCTATATATAAGAGATAGATAGGTCATCTTCACAATGATTTGATTGTAAATGTTCATTCAAATTAATTATTGCAGAATAATGTAATTTGCTATTGTTGACCATGGTAAAACATACTTAAAAAATAATAATCTAAACACCACAAGAAGCACTTATGCTACAACAAGTGATGAAAACTCTGTCACATTACGTTACAGCTCACAGGAAAGCACTGGATTTGCTTTGTATCAGGTCCCCAAACTCCTGTATGGAGAGCACTGGGTTGATCCAGAGGCACCTCCTTGATGACAAGAGAGCCGGAGAGGTCATAAGTGCCAACGGAAAAAGGGAGGCTGGAAGGAGGTTAATAAAATATATATTTTAGTACAAAAGAGCGGGTGGGGGGGGCACTGTAAGCACTTTAGGAATACACATTTGAATTTCTAAAGCTCTAATATTTCTTTAATGCTATCTGTTATATTCATATACTATTACTGTGACGTTTTTGTATCTGAAAAGCTAATGCATCACCACTGTTTTGCCTTCTGTGCCTTCTGTATTTTTTACATTTACGAAAACATTCAAGTTTAAAAAAGTGCCTTGTAAAAATTCACAGATATTTAGCTTTATTTTCTTCACAAATCTTTAAAATCTTGATAAAAATAGAGAAAAAAAGTTTACTGCAGTATAATGTTGTCATGAGAATCGTATTAAGCTATTTAGAATTCAACATCTAGTAAAAAGGACAATGTCATGGTAATACTGCGCATTTCATTTACACTTATTAAGGTTATTTCAAATGAATCATATCAGCAATAAGCAGGATTAGAATTGTGTAACATTTACACTCATCTAGCATGCTGAAGAGCCTCAGATAAACAAAAATACATTAAAAATGAAAGATAAAAGGACAGAAATTATGAGCTTACATCTCAGGATAAAACCAAACATATTTAGAAGAGTATCAATTTATAGAGAGTTTTCTACTAAACTTTTGTTTTTATTTTTTTCCCAGATTTAATTTTGCATTGGCATATTTTACAGTTTTATATTATTAATAAAACAAATACCCCATGAGTAGTATATAGAAATATAAAACACATACATTTATCATTACAGTGGTACCATTTCTTCATTTTCTCATACTAATAAATTGCACTGAGATGCTCACTAGTGATGTCCCGAACTGTTCGCCAGCGAACATAGCTTGTTCGTGGCGAAAGCGGCGGGCGAACATATGCGATGGTCGGTCCGCCCCTATTCGTCATGGAGGTGGGAGGGTTTGGGAGGGAGGGTCTGCTGCTGATTGGCTGGAATGTGTCTGCTGACTGTGAGGTACAGGGTCAAAGTTTACTCAATGATGACGAATAGGGGCGGACCGAACAGCGCATATGTTCGCCCGCCGCCACGAACAAGCTATGTTCGCCGGCGAACGGTTCCTGGCGAACAGTTCGGGACATCACTAATGCTCACATGTACAGCAATTCATTGTGCAATACAACACCTTTGCCTCAATGCCAAAGGGCATGCTTGGGCATCTTCAGAGAAATGGCATACAAGCACATGTGCACTCAGAAATTCCTTCCATAGAGCACCATGGAGATATATATATATATATATATATATATATATATTGTTACAACATCAGTTAAGGATTTCTCTTCAAGTGCCTCCATACATTTAATATGTATATATATATATATATATATATATATATATATATATATATAAATAGAAAAAAACCCTGCACTCACGCTTTTATATAGCTCCAATACCGGGTACATACGCCAAAGCTCCAGCACACACAGATAGCAGTAAAGAATGGCTGCTCACCGGATTTAAAAAAACATTTACTGAGACATATTTAAAAAGACCAACGTTTCAGTCCCAGCTCGGGACTTTCCTCAGGGTCTAAATAGCAGAACAACCTCAGACCCTGAGGAAAGTCCCGAGCTTGGACTGAAACGTTGGTCTTTTTAAATATGTCTCAATAAATCTTTTTTTATTTTTTTAAATCCGGTGAGCAGCCATTCTTTACTGCTATCTGTGTGTGCTGGAGCTTTGGCGTATGTACCCGGTATTGGAGCTATATAAAAGCGTGAGTGCAGGTTTTTTTTCTAAATAAATTCACGCTATGTACATTATATTTTTTTCTGCATATTTTACTGTATTTCTTTATTGTCATGCACCTTTGCCTTTAACTTGTATGCCCTATTGTCTCACACCTTATAGAATACTAGACGTGACAAGTGCCATTCGTCTGGGTTGGTTTGAAGCTTCCCCATAAAATCATAGTCTATATAGGGGGGGGGGGGGGGTTGGTATAGATTATAATGGTCCTTGACATATTTTTCGAATAGAATAATTGAAATGTATATTGATCTGGAGTATTTTCTCTAAAATTCCAAAGATGCTACACATCACCATGTATTACGGGTGTTATCTTCACCATTTATATTTGGTGGATATGTCCATATTGCTACAGACGTACGTGAATATATTTTGTATATTAAGTGTTCATTAATGGGATATCTTTTTAAATTACGGTTTTCTCCGCAAGTTTATTTCAATCTGTTCACATCAGTATGTTTTCCAGTAATTTGGGTAACTTCTCTGTATATCCACTATAATATGAAGGCATGTTTTTGCTGTGCAGCTTGTAGATATGACATATTTTGTCGGTTTCTGTTAACAATTTTGAGTTGAACTAAGTGGCATATGATACTGTAATGGTAACAGATTTCTTGGTCATTCATGTTCCTGATTCTTTAGATATCGTTTTTATAATTAGGAAGCCTTAATCTGAGGTTTCCTTTTTTTGTTCTATGGACTTTGTATCCCTTATTCACCAAAGTTATGATTGTGCTCTGACAGGAGCCTCTGCTGCTCATTTCTAACTCTGCATCATACTTTACTGTCAATTATATGCTGTATAGATGTGTAGTTGCATCAATTACTATTCGAAAAGCCATGTATTTACTATCTCTGCTTCCAGTGACTGTGATATTTGTTATTTGTATATAGGTTGCTATGGCGACTATCTCCATAGCAACAATCTCCCAATGAGGCCGCCGATCGTCCGTTCACGCGATGAGGTAATGACGCCGGTGCCACGTGATGACGTCACGTACGCACGCACGCGCGCATTGACATCGGCGGAACCCGCGAGATTCGGACTGGGCTGACAGGGAGAAAGAGATTATTCCGGTGGTGGGTAAGTTAATTGTTGATATGTATTTGGGTATATATGTGAGTATTTGTACTGTACTAGTTTGTCCTGATGAAAGTCTGTGTATGACAGACTGAAACGTTGATTCATTTTTTTTAAAGCTAATTAAAAGCAAAGTTTTATTTTATCTACAAGTCTTGAAAGTGCTATCTGGATTATTCTTCTGTATATAGAACATTAAATATATTTGTGTTAGGTGTATATATGTATATATATATATATATATATATATATATATATATATATATACACACGGACACGTGAATAAAATGATAAAATGGGAAGACATTTTAAATATATATATATATATATATATATATATTTGTGCTTGGAATTTGGGAATTTAATTGGTTATGGAAAGTGTAAGTAGATGCATAGTTGGTTGAGGAAACCAACGAACGAGTAGGCCTGTAATAAAAGAGGGCCCACAAAGGCGAAATGTAATATTTAGATGGGTATAGGTGGGTAGGGTCAATCAGCTTGAACGCCAGAGGTGAGTAGGGGCTAGGAGTTTAAGTAGGGGCCATAACTCCTCCCACAAATTCAGGCCTAATGGCCTTTTAACATATACACATACACACATTTTTGCTTATAATATATTTTTTTTCATACAGTGCAACTAAATGAAAAGCAGTAAAAAAGATTCATATATCAGTCCAGATAGTTAAATGCCTAATTTGTCTAAATACATTTTTGGTAGATAGAAACATGGAATATGACTGCAGATAAGAACCATTCGGCCCATCTAATTTGCCCAAATTTCTAAATACTTTCATTAGTCCCTGGCTGAATCTTATACCTAGGATAAACGTAAAGGAGAGAAAGAAGCTCTTAGCCCAAATAAGAGTAGTAGAAAAATAAAGCATAACTTTTAATATAGCAATAAGTAAGAGGGTTATGGTATAGCCAATAGGTGGCAGTAAAGCATAACCGCACAGGGAATAATGTAATTAATGAACACAAAGATAATTAGTGATCTATTGACACTATATTTATATTTTCCTTGTTTATGGCTAGAAAAGCCTTATGCCTATTCTATGCATGCGTAAACTCCTTCACTGTGTTAACCTCTACCACTTCAACTGGAAGACTATTCCATGCATCCACTACCCTCTCAGTAAAGTAATACTTCCTGATATTATTTTTAAACCTTTGCCCCTCTAATTTAAGACTATGTATTCTTGTAATGGTAGTTTTTCTTCTTTTAAATATAGTCTCCTCCTTTACTGTGTTGATTCCCTTTATGTATTTAAATGTTTCTATCATATCCCCTTTGTCTTGTACTTCTTCCAAGCTACATGTTAAGATGCTTTATCCTTTCATTATAAGTTGTATTGTGTAACCCATGAACCAGTTTAGTAGCCCTTCTCTGAACTCTCTCCAAATGTTTGGAGCTTCTAAATCTATCCTTTTATTACTATTATTTTTTAAAATCTTATTTTTCCCAACACCCCCATTGGAGGACTCGAGAAGTGATATTGACGGGGATCATACCACCTATGCCTATCAATATTGAGAAATATTTCATTTGCTCTCCACTTGTGAGTATACCTCTATCTTTTTATTATTTTCTCTTGTACCATCCAGAGAACACTATTCTGTGTTTTTTATCTCCTTTTTCTATATACTACAAATTATTTGAATGACGGACCTAATGCTATCGGAGAGAAGAACAGCCTAACTACGCCTTGTTTGAAGACGACCAAGGATCATCAACACATCCATAGACCGGGATTATACCATCCAGGCGCCTATATCTGGAGCTGAATATAAGCTCCAGAAAATTGTAAGTTCAATTATTTTCCCTCCATGTATTATTACCAGAGATCCAAACATATTACACTATATCTGGGTATTTTCCTTCTCTTACCTATATTGCTTTGAGCGTGGGAATAACATCACAGGAACTGCTCCCTGACCCTATTGTTTATCCACATTAAATGTCAGCTGCCACAGCTCTGAACATTTTTTCTAGTTTACCTAAATCATTTGCCATTTGGCTTATCCCTCCTGGAACATCAACCCTGTTACATATCTTAGTATCATCAGCAAAAAGACATACCTTACCATCAAGACCTTCTGTAATATCACTAATAAAAACATTAAAGAGAATGGGTCCAAGTACAGATCCCTGAGGTACCCCACTGGTGACAAGCCCATGCTTCAAATATACTCCATTGACTACAGCCCTTTGTTGCCTGTCACTCAGCCACTGCCTTACTTATTCAACAATATTGGAATCCAAACTTAAAGATTGCAGTTTATTGATAAGCCTTCTATGTGCAACAGTGTCAAAAGCCTTACTTAAATTTAGGTAAGCAATGTCTACTGCACCACCCTGATCTATTATTTTAGTTACCACATCAGAAAATATCAATAAGATTAGTTTGGCATAATCTCCCTGAAGTAAACCCATGTTGTCTCTGATCTTGAAATCCATGTGATTTTAGATGTTCAACAATCCTATCGCTAACTTCCAATCTTCTGGGACTACTCCTGTTAACAATGATTGGCTAAATAAATCTGTTAATGGTTTTGCTAGTACACCACTAAGCTCTTTTAATAACTTTGGGTGTATTCCATCAGGTCCCATTGACTTATTTGTCTTTACTTTTGACAGTTGAGATAGAACCTCTTCCTCTGTAAACTCACATGTAACAAATTACTCATTTGTCCTTTTTCCTAACTGAGTCCCGTTCCTTCATTTTCTAATTCTTTATTTTATTTGTGCATATGATGATAACAAGCGTGCAGAGCCACAACAGTGTCCACAAGCGTTTTCCAGGCATTTCAAAAGTGTGGCAGTTTGGTCCGCACACTTTTTATATGATCATAAAGAAAAACAGGCTAATAAACAATGCATATATTAACTAACATGCTAGGGTAATTAAGCATATCGAGATGTGGTTCACAGGTTAAGACAATTAGTGTCAGCGGATGGCTTGGTTTCAAGTTTGTGTTAGAGTAGTGTATGCAGACAACAGGTTTGTCTTATAAGAGTTAGCTGTATAATATGCTAAACAACGATTAACTGTGAGTGTTTAAGCCACTGGGTACTTAGTGTCAGGCTATGTGTGAGTAGATTGTGTTTCTGCAGAGGTGATTGTTAGGCTTGGAGTCAGCCGGCTATGTGCAGTGGGTAACAAGCTAAATTGGTGCGACAGGTATATTCCTATGGTGAAGAGAAAATAAGAGTGAAATAAAAATGAACTAAAATAGAAATGACAACGGGAGTACAGCGTCCACTGAGATTAGGTGCAGTCCCAGGCTGGTTGTATTGTTGGTGTGACATCCAGGGTCTGGAAGGTTAGAGTGTAAACTAGCCAGTCTGGCAACATGACCCTGGGGTAGTGCTTCTTTCAGGGGGTACTCCAAGGGAGAGTGGTGGGTGAGTCATTAGAGTCAGTTTGTTCGTCCCCTGGGAGCAGGTGAGGGCATGCTCTATGTTGGGGATTGTCTCTGCCTGGGATTGTTTAGCCGATCCCTGCGGATGGTAGGCTGTTTCCTCCTGGGAACAAAAGTCCGCCCTGCTGCGGGGGAGGGTCGCTCCGGTCCCGGGCGCCCGTGTGGTCTTGGTCTGCGGCAGCTGGCTCGCCGCCTTGTCTAGGCGTATCCCCTCTCCTGGGCCTCCGCTGTGCTCGAAATCCGCATTGCTGTCGGAGTGTTGCATAGGAGTTGCACCCACCTGAGAGACTTGCGGGGAGGCTGTTGCGAGGTCATGGGGCAGGTGGTTGGTGTTGTCTTGCAGTTTTACAGAGAGGCATCGGGAGAGTCCGACGGCGGGCCCGTCTGCAAGATGGACGCGACTTTGTGTGGGTGCTGGGCCGGTAAGTTGACGCCGCGGCCTCCTTCTCCTTTGTGACAAGTAGAGCAGGGTAGGTGGTTCTGCGCTCCATACGCTGCCAGAATGCCAGGCATAGTTGAATAAATCGAGCCTCAAATTGCTCTCTCCAGGATTGGGCTGTGGGGCATGCTCGATATTGCAGGGGTTGTTGCTCGGCGGCCATCTTGGGCCTGAACTGTGTCCTCTGCTTCGGCTGTCCAGCCTCGTGTGGCAAGTATACGCGATTCCCCAGTGGGGACTGGGATGACCCCCACCGGTCCAGAGGGGGGGATGCGGGACTCCAGGAGCGCTGTTGCTTTTGACGGACCCCGGGGCGGGAGATCGGCCACCTCTCCCTGCCACTAGGCTGCTGTCCTTGTTAGGCCGCATCGGCAGAGTGTGGTTTTCCTCGGTGGAAATCCTCAAAAAGGGTGTCCATGAGTCCCCACACGATTCAGCCTTGAGTAATCAGCGAGCTGGGCTGCTATAGTCAAGATTTTTTGGCGATATTAGGTAGTTTTGAGCCCGTTTGTATCGGAGCTCGCCGAGCACACGTCTTGCCAGCTCGGCTGTCAGCCCTCCCCCCCCCATTCCTTCATTTTCATCTGTAAATACTGAACAAAAATATTAATTGAGGCAGTCAGCTAGACCTTTATTCTCTTCTACATACCTTCCTTCTTTTGTTTTTAATCTAACTAATCCGTGTTTTACTTTCCTTCTCTCATTTATGTATCTAAAAAATGTTTTGTCCCCTTTTTTAACTGACTGTGCTATTTTCTCTTCTGTGTGTAATTTGGAAGCTCTTAGAACTTGCTTAGCCCCTTTCTGTCTAATCTTATAGATCATTCTGTCTTCCTCACTCTGTTTTTTTTATAATTAATAAATGTTAACTTTTTGATTATTTTTTTTTACTATTTTGGACACTTCTGTGGAGTACCACACTGGTTTCTTAAATTTTTTGCTTTTACTGACAAGCCTAATGCAATTTTCTGTTGCAACTTTTAAATAATCCCATTTCTCTTGAACTCCATTTAATCTGTCCCAGTCTGCTAATGACTCCTTTACACATATTCTAATTTTAGTTTTTCTAAAGTCTAAAATTTTTGTTTTTGTGTGATGTGACTCTTATTCTTATATTAAACCACACTGACTGGTGATTACTGGATCCTAAACTTCCACCTACAGTATTATCTGATACCAAATCTCCATTTGTTAACACTAAATCTAGTATGGCCTCCTTATGAGTTGGTTCCTCAATGGCTCGTTTTAGAAACAATCCCAGTAGGGAGTTTAGAATATGTGTGATCCTGGCACAAGAAGCTATTTTGGTTTTCCAGTTCACATCAGGAAGATTAAAGTCATCCATGATGATAACTCCCCCCTTCATTGTCATTTTAGATATTTCCTCACCTTGTAGATTATCTAACTCTTCTATTTGTCCAGGGGAGGCTGTAAATTACATCTACACGAGCTACTGTGTAATTTCTAAATTCCAATGTAACCCAAAACGAACTCTATGTTCGCCTCACTAACTTTAATCAGGCTAGATTATATGCTATCCTCCACACACAGGGCTAACCCTACCCCTTTCTTGCCTTCCCTGTCTTTTCTGTACAAAAAGTACACTGGTATTGGTATGCCCCAGTAATTTTTCTCATTGTACCATGTCTCTGTAACATTGACTAAATCTACATTACCAGTTGCCATTATTGCAATAAGTTCGTGGATCTTATTCCCTAAACGGCAAGCATTTGTAGACATGACTCTAAGCTTATCATTTTTTTAACACACTTGCTACAGGCACTTTTGGGGGCAACTGGATTGATGTTTTATCACCCTTTTGCCCCCTCCCTCTCCTACCAAAACCTCTGAACTGCTCAGAGACCATTAGTTCCCTTTTCAGAAATAGGCAAACCATCTTTTTTTGTACAGTTTATTTCCACTCCAACTAGAACTACCATGAGAAATGAAGCCAAAGCCTTGCTCCCAACACCATTCACCAAGCCACAAATTAAAGTTAATTTCAGAATTATCAAGCCCCAAAACTGCTGTAAGAAAGTCAGTGCTCCATCAGCTGATCGTCTGCAAACGGAATAGGATGATTTCAAAATTATAAAGTCCCAATACTGCTGTAAGAAAGTCAGTGCTCCATCAGCTGATCGTCTGCAATAAGCAAAGCCTGATTTCAGAATTTTATTACATGACAGGAGGCCTCCTATTTTGGAAGTGAGATGCCTGTCAGGGATTTATACGGATGTGATGCTTGTTTCTGATTGGTTTAACGTTTTGATTGACTTGTGCTGCTGGAGGCATAAGTAAAGAAAGTTATGCAAAATACTCGCCTCCTGTCATTATTAAATTTAAGATTCTAGGTACACTACGTTAGCATTATCTACAGTTATTAAGCCCAAATACTGCTGTAAGAAAGTCAGTGCTCCATCAGCTGATCGTCTGCAATAAGCAAAGCCTGATTTCAGAATGATCAAGCCCCAATACTGCTGTAAGAAAGTTAGTGCTCCATCAGCTGATTGTCTGCAATAAGCAAAGGTAGCCTTCTGGAAGACCACACTAAGACTCTATCCTGCACAGCATCATTTATATCTAATTTAACCACCCTGTACATTTATTTTATTTTATATATCCTGTGTGCATTGTATATTTGTTTGCCTTTATATCTTGTTTGTCATGCTAAAGTGTAGTTTTGCTAGCCCTGTATGTAATTGTTTTATTCACCTATATGCATTCCTCTATTTCCCCTCTGATTTCTTACTGACCTCTGACCCCTATCTTCTTTTATTGATATGTTTGGTTTTATTTGAATAACTATCCCTTCATCTCTGTGCCTAGGAACATATCCTCCTCCCTCAGCTGTAAATAAGTCTGATACCCACCCTCCCCTCCTCTCACCATCCAGTGCTCATTATTACATTTATAGATTGTCACACCCAAAATTTAGAGAAGTAGAAATAACAGGTGTACACACTGCCTCTTATTAGTACACTCCGGCACTTTCTTAACCCATAAAACATAATATTTACCCTACCTTCACCTTCTTTTGATATTCCAATTATTTCCAATTTACTTTTTCACAGTTTAGCAATGATCTGTCTTTTCCTCCTCTTTATTTCCTCCTTCTCCCTCAGTATAAAAATCTCTCCTTACACCCACTTCACTCATCCCCTATCCACATTTACATATGCCCCTCTCTGCTATACTCGCCCCATCTCCCATCTCATGCCTTGCACTCACTTTTCTACTCTCTCACTCCTACCCACAATCGATCTCATCCTAGACCCCATGCATACAAAACCCATTCACACCTCCTAACACTTTCTCTCCTCCTGCTTCTAGCAGCTGGTGATGTCTTTTCTGATCCAGGACCCTTCGCCTTCTTTACACACACTAAGAAAACCAGAAATCCCATCTGCAGTAATTTAAAATCAACAGCCATACATTACTTTTTCATCTCAAACTCACTCACATTACTTGCACTTACAGAGACCCGGCTGTCCCCCTCTGATAGCGCTACTCCTGCCTCTTTATGTTCTGGTGGGCTTCAATTCTCTCACACTCACAGACTTAACTGTAAAGGAGGTGATGTAGACATCCTTCTCTCCCATCAATGTACCTTTTAACCAATCATAACTCCACCTGTCCTATCCTTTGCTTCTTTTGAAGTTCACACTGTCCACCTATTTAAACCCACTCCTTTAAGAATTGCTATCACCTACTGCCGCTCCACCTTCTCTTTTCAACATCATGGCACCTCCTACATTTATATGCAGCAAGCGCCCCCAACAACAACCTTGGCACACCAAGCTGACTCGATATCTCCAAAAATGCTCCAGAACTGCTGAACGCTGTTGGAGAAAGTCTCACTGTGCATCTGACTTTCTCCACTATAAATTTATGCTGTGGTCATACAGCTTGACTCTTTCTTCTGCAAAAGTAAACTACTTCAATACCCTCATAAGCACACTCTCCCGCAAAACCAAATGACTATTTCACACATTTAGCTCTCTTCTTCACCCTATTGTTCCTCCTCCACCTACTAACTTGACCGCCTCAGACTTTGCAACTCACTTCACTGACAAGATCTCTACAATCAGGGAAGATATCTCTTATCTTTCTTCTTCCCCTTACTAAACTTTCCCTCTCCTCACTCCCTCTGCTGTTATATGTTCATTTGCATACAGCGGAAGAGGTTTCTGCTCTATATTCAAAATTGAGGCCTGATGCCTAATCTGGTACATTAAAATGGAGGCCTGATGCCTAATCTGGTACATTAAAATGGAGGCCTGAACTAGACTCCAAACACAATCAGCCCTGGATTTCCCATGCAGAGGATAATTAATCAAAGTACTTGAGTACCAAAAAATAAATCTGACTATCATAAATAACCTTTGTAGAAGTCTAAAATTCGTGGTCGCCATATGTGGTGTATCACCAAATTAATATATATATATTACACAAGGTTTGTCTACATTAAAAGGTATTTATTTAGAAAGCAAAAACACAATATTATAAATGTATCACAAACACACAGCCCAGACCCACGGAGCAACAACCCTTTTTTAAATCTATCTATCTATATACAACATCACATCCACCAAGGAAGAAAAGGAAGCAACAGAGTGTAACATGGTTCCCCATGCTAGCACATGGCGTCTGCACATCTGCTCTGCAGCAGAGCCAAGAAGGAACAGAGAGGAATGAGGATATGGGGGAGTGGCTATCTCTCCTGACTTGTAAAGGTATTGAATTACCTACTTACCATATCAAAGTAAAGCTTATCCCCCTGTAAGAAAGATCTACATGAACTTGATCACATGACCCCTGGTCACCATGTTAGTTTGATGACAGAATGTCACCACACTCTGCACCAGTCCTTCCGCCCCACCACCTGCTCCCTAGATCCAATTCCCTCGCATCTCATCCATACTCTGTCTTCTTCTCTTTCTCTACCTCTCACTAAAATGATCACTCTCTCTCTCCTCTGGCATATTTCCATCGCCCTTCAAACATGCAATTATAACCCCAATTCTAAAGAAGTCCACTCTGTGGAAACAGCACTGACCAAAGTATACAATGATCTACTTGCTGCAAAATCTCGTGGTCACTACTCTATCCTAATTCTTCTTGACCTTTCTGCGGCTTTTGACACTGTTGATCATCAACAGTTTCTTCTCATCCTCCTCAATATTGCTCTACAAGCTCTACACTCTATCTCCTGGTGCTCCTACTACGTCTCCCAGTGCTCTTTCAGTGTTTCTTTTTCTGGCTCTGCTTCTTCTCCCCAACTCCTCACTGTTGGTGTCCCTCAAGATCTACTCCTTGGTCCCCTACTGATCTCCATCTATACTGCCTCCCTTGGTAAACTTATTAGCTCCTTTGGCTTCCAATATTATTTCTATGTGGGTGACACGCAAATCTATCTGTCCTATCCTAATCTCTCCCTGTCCCTCTTGACTAGTGTCTCTGACTGCCTCTCTGCTATTTCTAACTGGATGGCTGCCCACTTCCTTAAACTCAACTTGACCAAAACAGAAATCCTGGTCTTTTCTCCCTCAAGTGTTGCTACTCCTGTGTCTGTCTCCCTCCAAGTCAACGGTGCTAACATCAGCTCCATCACGCAGGCTCGCTGCCTAGGTGTTATCTTTGACTCCGACCTCTCCTTCACGCCTCATGTTCAGTCTAAGAAAAGTTTAATCAAGTGTTCACTTTATTTTTTCTGCGCTTGTTAAATGGTGATACCGTTGTGTTTTTGTCAAGCAAGCTTCCAAAGACTTTTGAAAGTACAACTTAATTAAATAGAGCATTGAACACCTATTGCTAAAAAGGCATTGTGTCAGAAACAAATCATGTTAAAATAAAAATAGACATGTTTTCTCTAATATTATTAAGTTTTGAATGGTGATCCTTTATTGCAGACAATCAAATCTTTCTATTTTATCATCTCAGCTCCTTCTTCTAAACCATGTGTTCTACTACAGAGATGTTTTGTATAAGTATTGTTTCTAATTCATTCAAAACGGTTGTGCTACATAAAAAATGTATTTGTGATCTGCTGCACATCAATCTTTGGAATAACCAAGTCAAGGGTCTAGTTCAATACCTTACAGTCCATTAAACAAAAGAACGGAAACCAAAATTGCGTGGCACTTGTTTGACAGATGGCATGAATGAATAATAGAATGGGTGTTAGTATTCCCTGCTTGCCAATATTAACATGATAAATTAACAATCATGAATCCATCAAAGAATGTTCAGTTTCTTAGCTTCAATTATAGTGCTGTGTCTACATAAGCAGAAAAAAAGTGTCAGAAAATTGAATTAGTTCAGGCTTGTAATGAAGCATGAGACTGGTGTAAAATGAACAGGAAATATTGATGTTCGATGTTCTCACCAAGTAAAATGCAAGATTCAGGTCATATTGGCATCTTAACTGTTTAACCCCTATAGTTATTTTGTAAAATGATCCATATAACTCTGAGTAGCCACCAGTTTCCGTTCAAGTGTAAGGTTTTAGAATGGTGCCATTAGATGTAATTTAAGTGCAAAGTGTATAAAAATTAAAGTGACACTCCAGTGCCCAAATACAAAATGTTTAGTAGATATACCCCAAATTAAAACATACATGCATATAATTTAAAAAAAAAAAATTGTTATATCTAAAAACTGCAGATCTCTTGTCTGCTGCCTTAGCAAGCCCTTCTCTTCTAATCCCGCCCAGACTTTATGTGACTATTTAAAGGAACACTATAGTCACCTAAATTACTTTAGCTAAATAAAGCAGTTTTAGTGTATAGATCATTCCCCTGCAATTTCACTGCTAAATAGGGCTCTCTTTACAGGTAGTGTTTATGGAAGGCTGTGCAAGTCACATGCAGGGAGGTGTGACTAGGGTTCATAAACAAAGGGATTTAACTCCTAAATGGCAGAGGATTGAGCAGTGAGGCTGCAGGGGCATGTTCTATACACCAAAACTGCTTCATTAAGCTAAAGTTGTTCAGGTGACTATAGTGTCCCTTTAATCACAGACTTCCCAATGCAGCTCAATGAGAAGTCTTTGCAAGGCAGATGCTCTGAACAATTGCTGCCTACAGTACAACTAAGCTAACTGAACAAGGGAGTAGCATGACTTGTTGTCTGCTTGAAAAGCCAGGGGGTTGATACCAGTGAAATTTATAAAAAATTTAATTTCTATTGAAATCTGCACTATTCCCTAAATGAAAGAAATTACACACTGTTCAAACTTAAAAAAGTGGTTTAGGTGTCTGGAGTTTCCATTTAAAATAAATTAAATGACACGGTTGTTTGAAAATGTTGCACTTTTTATAATATTTGTGTAATTTACATTTGTTGTGACCATTGCCTATAATATAATTTAGTAATGCATAATTGTAATGTTTTAAAATTGAATAATTATTGTATTTTATGTTTGCATTAGACTTAAAATGGCATTGATCATTTTAAAATATTTTTTATAACATTTTCTGTTCTTGTCTTTATCCCAGTTTTCAAAATTTAAAGGAGTAAGGTATCACAATGGCAATGTCATATGTACTCTAAGTGCAAAGTGTATAAAATTAAAATAAATGACATATGGTATGTCTGAGACCTTTGCACTTGTTATAAAATTTATGTAATTTACATTTGATGTGACATTTGCTTATAATGTAATTTAGCAAATAATAATTGTTTTAGGACTAAAAAAAAATATATTAACTAATTAAAATTATTAAAAACTATCTAGCTGTTAATAACCAGAAAACAATAAGCAAAGAGGATAAACTAAAATGTTTAAAAATTTAATAATTATTGTATTTTATATTTACAGTGGACATAAATGACATTTATAATTTTAAAATAAAATGTTAAAGGTCCCAGTTTTTTTGTAAGGGAATTGTTTACCCTTTTTGACGCTTGTCAAAGGGTAAGAATAAATACATGGATCAGATAGGTAGTTGACATGAAAAACAGGTGACTGGTGGTGGTATATTATTAGGCTTGTAGACTAAAGGGGTCAAAAGATATTGAGTTTCCCTCAAAGTGATTAAAGACAGAATAATGGCCGACACAAGAGGGGCTGCGTGATGCAATGCTGCTGACATGAACAAGAGATATGAAGGTGAAGAAAGGACTGGAATATTCAAGGTTTGAGGCAATTGGGCATTAGCTATTACTATGAAATGTACTCATAAGATCCCACAGGGCAATATCCAGTTTACTACCACCCTCCCCCTTCATTCTTGGGATGCTGAATGGAGCAATGCAATTAAAACCTTGATCACAAGGCGGCCACTTAAACTCTTTGAGTGCAGTTTAGCATCTATACATGACATATCAAAAATACCAATAATAATATCACAAATAATTAGGTTTATATATTTGTTCAAAAGGGAATTTGTCAAAATATAAATTTTATAACATGACAGGAGGCTTCGTATTTGCTTAAGTCTCTCTTTACTAGAACTCCACAGCAGCACAGAAAACAACCAATCAGAAAAAAGTTAGGTACTATAAAACTCCCCTCCCCATGCATCATTTCCTCTTTCTTTGCTGCTCCGCACCAGTACAGGTCAGAGTACCTCTGCCTCCTGCTAATATTAGTGGGTGGCTGTATGTTTTTTATTATATTTTCAGTGTTTCACTTGTTTATGTGTTTTCACTTTATTCTCCTCTGCATATTGCTCTGGGGCTTGTGGGGAGTTTGTTTATTTTGGCCTTCATTTTCATCTCCCTGGGAATTCTTTCCCTCTCTGTCCCCCTTTATTTTCCCTTCTCTGTTCCCCTGGACCTCATTCCTCCGGTCGGCGGGGTTCTGTGTTATTACTCACACCCGCCGGCCGGAGGCTTTCACGTGGCCGCCTGCTGCCTGCCTCGTCTGCGGACCGCATGGCCGCAGGGGGAAGAGGGGACTTTGTCCTACCCCACCTGTAGTTTTCTTCTTCTCCGGTCGCGGTGTTGTGGTACCGCCGACCGGAGGCTTTGCACATGGCCGCCTGCTTGCAGGTCCGCAAGGGGAAGAGGGGGCATTCGCTGCCCCACCTGCGGTTTTTTCTCCTCCTCCGGTCGCGGTGTTAGGGTACCGCCGACCGGAGGCTTTACACGTGGCCGCCGGTTTGCAGGTCCGGTCGCGGTGTTATGATGCCGCCGACCGGAGTCTCGGCATGTGGTTGCCTGCCCTGGCCGGCTCTATACGCGGCCACATGTGTCCGCCGGGGGAGGAGAGAGCAATTACAACCCGCTCGCCCCCCCCCCGACCCCTCTCCTCACGGTCATACCGGTTTCTCGTCTAACCTGATTGTTAGCTCTCCTTTCTATGTATATCTCACAAATTACTGTGTTTATGTTACAGGGGCCTTAGTGGCATTTTCTATCTTAGAGTGATGTGTGTTTGTTTGGCACATATACACAGATGCTGTGAATTTTGCTGCCAGGTGTATGGCACAGATTACTGTGGGTTTTTTTGCTGACAGTGTAATTCACAGATCACTGTATGTTTTACTGACAGTGTATTTCTAGATTTAGTTTTTCTACCATGTGTATGCAGTTGCTGTGTGTCTGACTGACGCTGTATATCTCAGACTTCGTTTTACTGACAGTGTATATGACAGATGCTTTGAGTTTTTGCTGACAGTGCATTTCTCAGACCGCTGTGTTTACTGACAGTGTATTTCAGGATTAGTTTTTTCTGACTGTGTATGTCGCCGTTGCTGCGCGTTTGACTGACAGTGTATTTTTAGATTTCGTTTCTGTCAGCGTATGTCTCAGTTGCTGTGTGTTTGCCGTCAGTGTGAATCACAGATCGCTGTGAGTTTGCTGGCAGTGTATTTCTCAGATCAGTGTGAATTCTGGACAGTGCATGTCGCCTATTTCTGCGCGTATCATGGAGTTCTGCGTGTTACAGGTGTGTATGTACTCAGCTTGTACAGGCTCTGTACATGTGTAGACAGTGCCAGTTAGCTCTCGGATTCGTTTGCTTCTCAGTATATATTATTTCTGGTCCAGCTATGAGGTCTCAGATGGGACTGCTCGGGTATGAATTATCTGTCCGTGGCATGTATAGTATGGATATCAGTCCTGGCTCTGTCTCAAACTGGTATGGGAGGCCAGTCTACGCTGATGCGATACAATTTTATCAGGTTCTCGGGGGAATTCATTAATCCGGCTATGGTTTAGCCCCTCTCCTCGCAGTGTCCGTGATTTCACAACCCCTGCAGGTGGTATGATGATGGTAATATATAATACGCTAGAATTCCTACAGATCTGTGAGAGCATATGCTTACCTATTCACTCAGTGTATCTTCCATTCACGGGCATGATGGTCGCTGGACTACCTCCGTTTTACCCAATACAGCTGGAATACCACTTTTCCCTGCTGGGCACTTGGGGGACCGCCAGTCCCGGTTCAGGTTATTACAACGGCATTACGCTGTCTAAAAGGGTTGGTGTCTAGGGGTCCTACGTCACAGGATGCTTTGAGGATCCACTAATTTTTAGGGGCCTCTATCCAAACTCAGAGGTCCCCACTTTCACCCAGTACCCCTCGTAGGCGCTACGGAATTGGATGGCGCTATATAAATAACGTGTTATAATGATATAACTATATACACGACCCAGGATTGGCCTGATATGTCCGTGCCCCATTGATTGGCCTGCTATGTCTGTGCCCCATTGATAGGCCTGCTCTGTCTGTGCCCCATAAGAATGGCCTGCTCTGTCTGTGCCCCATAAGAATGGCCTGCTCTGTCTGTGCCCCATAAGAATGGCCTGCTATGTCTGTGCCCATAAGAATGGCCTGCTATGTCTGTGCCCATAAGAATGGCCTGCTATGTCTGTGCCCATAAGAATGGCCTGCTATGTCTGTGCCCATAAGAATGGCCTGCTATGTCTGTGCCCATAAGAATGGCCTGCTATGTCTGTGCCCATAAGAACGGCCTGCTATGTCTGTGCCCATAAGAACGGCCTGCTATGTCTGTGCCCATAAGAAGGGCCTCCTATGTCTGTGCCCATAAGAACGGCCTGCTATGTCTGTGCCCTTTTATTGGTCCTCCTATGTCGGTGCCTATTTGCTTGACCAACTATTCTGTGTCCGTTAGTTTGGCCTGCTGGGCCTGCTCTATTGGTGCCGAACCCCCTTTGGCCGCAGGCCTGGGGCTATATCACTGAGGAGAAGCCAGTACCCACCAGTGACATGGAAATAGGCAGGTGTCCGGACAGCACCGTTGCCATACTATCCAAGAGGACGCCAATATACGGCCATCTGGATATGGTAGGTAGGGTGAAGGCCCTAAACCTCAGACCTGAAGGGCAAGTTTTTCCTATGAAGACCCCGGACACACATCCGCGGTTGGCGCCAGACCGGCGACGGCACATCTCCAAGGAGAACTTTGCACTGGTGAGGACCGGTACTCAGACACCTACAGGAGAACGCGGTGTTTTCCTTGTCTTTAACAACTAACTCCGTATCTGCCTCCCGGTATCCATATAGCTATCGGTAGTTATTCCTGCGTAAGGTTAGCTCCTGGCCCTGTTCGGTGGGGCTTACTTGTCTTGCCTTCCGGCCTGCTTTTGTCTTCTAGCTGAGATAGGATTTGCGTTTTTACTCGTTCTACGTTATTGTTGTCTTTTTCGTTTTCGTGACTTCCTTTTCCTTTCGCTCGGGTCGTCGAGAGGCCTGACTTGACCTCTTCCGACCTCCCGGGTGCTCGTGGATTGCGGAGAACGTCTCCAGCTTTCCTCAGACTACCAACGATCCGCCTGGACCCCGCGCGCGCGCACGGGATCCGGACGGTCAGTTGATAGTTTTCCATCGTTTTCCCGTAGATTACCCTCAGCCTTAGGCTGATACTCGTATTTGGTGTACCCTATAGTTGGTCACCCTGAGTCTCTAGGGACTCTAGCTTGGATCACAGGAGGGTGCGGCCCTCCACCTCTTCGATCCGAGAATATTTTATCTTCTGGAACAGTGAGCGTACCCCTCTCAGATACGGAACCGGACTCTGATTTGTTATTGGAGGGCGCAGCCCTCCCTCAACCTCAGCCAGAGACTGAGCTGGATACAGGGGTCATGTTTGGAGGAAGCATTCTCCTAGAGAGGAACGGTCACGGATGCAGACTCTACTGTTTGGTTATTTGCGGGTGCGGCCCGCTCAGGCTATCAGCCGGACGTTAGCACGATATTTGATCTCATTAGTAGAGAGTGCGGCTCTCTCGTACACTCGACGCTCTACGGTGCCATCCATTTGTTCATCACACAGACTTGTACCTGTGCAAGACATCGATGACTACATGGAGGGGCGTCCCTCCTGCATTCAAGTAGATCTGACGTCCGTGCTACTGACTTCGATATAGAGGACTGCCTGGTCATACAAGATATCCATACTTAGACTGGATCCCTCTAGTCTATCTCCTGTAATGGAGGGATATTCTCACAGGGGTATAACGAGGGGTGACTCCCACTTATTTATACACATTCCTGGAGATGGTACGGCCATCGGATGGAACCCAGGTATTATGTGAGTGCAGGTTTAGGTATATTCTGCACCATAAAGAACAGAGGATTGCTTTCTGTTTTTGGATATCCAGACCATTGTGATCAACTGCTCAGACAGTTTTTCTCCCATATTTAGGTGGCAGGTGATACGGGGACCTTCATGGAGCATGCAGGCTCTGCCTTGCTCGGGTAACAGGATTAAGGAGGGCCTATTACCCGCTCTGAAGGTAAAAACCGTACGTATGGCTCACATGGTAAGACCGGAAACCCCGGTTTGTCTTGACCTCCCCGGTCCTCAGATCTTGGGATACGATGGCAGGACTGCCCCGTCTCCTCGAAACGCATACCTGGTGATCAGGGTTCGGAGATGGAGGACCCTCCATCTATACTCTAGTTATTCCTCACGGGAGCCATTTTGTTGGATTCACGCTACCCTACTTTTCAACTATCGCCGAGGAGACCTACGGGACCTTATGGTGGTACCTGGTATACCCAGACTTCTACACAGACATCTTTCACTCTTGGACGAGGGCATTTCTGGATGGAAATCTGCGTTCCTGTTTGCACTTCCCATTCCTTTGAAGATTTCTGGGATTCCCTATTCCCAGAATAGTCGACCTCCGTTCCTCCACTCAAGTTCAGTTCGGAACCCTGAATGGACGTCTTTTGGAGCCCTTTCTCTACGGCGTCCGAGGTTTTACACAGTCCGTTTGGACTATTGGAATCACTTAGTATACGGCTGGTTTGGACACACTCTCATTGTGTGCGTTATGAATTTATGCTCGGATGAGACATCCCACCGGGTAGGACAGGAAGGTACGAAAGATCCTCCTCGGTTTCTATTGCGATTTTGGTGGTGGTCTTCGGTGCATTCCTTGAGATTGGAGATCTCCCTGCAAGGCCGCATCACCGAATGGCCCTGGCACGATCGGAGGAGCCGCCTTACGGGTCATGAGTTGAGACTTGGTGTCAGTTTTCTTCTCGCGACCAGGGGCGGGCTGGGCCGGGGGGCAGGGAGGCAATTGCCCCCAAGGCCGCCCGAAATTATTTTAGGACCCACCGTGGCGGGCCGGCCCTTTAAATGCTGCAGCCGCCGAGCGCTCTGTAAAGAGCGCTCGGCGGCTGCAGCTGCTTTTCCCTCTCTCCCCTCCCCTGTAGGTGGCCGAGCTGCACTCCGGTCCGCGGTCCCGGCCGGAGTGATAGGAAGGTGCACACTGAGTGTGCACTTCCTGTCAGTCCGGCCGGGTACAGGAAACAGAAACTCCTGTTCCACGCGGAACAGGAGTTTCTGTTTCCTGTACCCGGCCGGACTGACAGGAAGGTGCACACTGAGCACCTTCCTATCACTCCGGCCGGGAACGCGGACCGGAGTGCAGCTCGGCCACCTACAGGGGAGGGGGTAAGAAGAAGGGGGGGGAGTAAAAAGAAGGGGGGGAGAGTAAGAAGAGGGGAGGGGGGGAGAGTAAGAAGAGGGGAGGGGGGAGAGTAAAAAGATGGGAGGGGGGAGAGTAAGAAGAGGGGAGGGGGGGAGAGTAAGAAGAGGGGAGGGGGAGAATAAAAAGAGGGGAGGGGGGAGAGTAAAAAGAGGGGAGGGGGAGAGTAAAAAGAGGGGAGGGAGAGTAAAAAGAGGGGAGGGGGGAGAGTAAAAAAGAGGGGAGGGGGGAGAGTAAAAAGAGGGGGGAGAGTAAGAAGAGGGGAGGGGGGAGTAAAAGAAGAGGGGAGGGGGAGAGTAAGAAGAGGGGAGGGGGGAGAGTAAAAAGAGGGGAGGGGGGAGAGTAAAAAGAGGGGAGGGGGGAGAGTAAGAAGATGGGAGGGGGGAGAGTAAGAAGAGGTGAGGGGGGAGAGTAAGAAGAAGGGGGAAGTAAGAAAAAGAGGGGGGTAAGAAGAAGAAGGGGGGAGTAAGAACAAGAGTGGGGAGTAATTACAAGAAAGGGGTAAGAAGAAGAGGGGGGTAAGAAGAAGAAGGGGGAGTAAGAAGAAGAAGGGGGAGTAAGAAGAAGAGGGGGGAGTAAGAAGAAGAGGGGGGAGTAAGAAGAAGAAGGGGGTAAGAAGAAGAATGGGGTAAGAAGAAGAATGGGGTAAGAAGAAGAATGGGGTAAGAAGAAGAAGGAGGGGGTAAGAAGAAGAAGAGGGGGTAAGAAGAAGAAGAGGGGGTAAGAAGAAGTAGGAGGGTTAAGAAGAAGGGGGGAGTAATAAGAAGAAGGGGGTAAGAAGAACAAGGGGGGAGTAAGAAGAACACAGGGAGGAGGGGGGTAAGCAGAACACAGGGGGGTGAGAACACACAGAGGGAGGAGTGAGAAGAACGCAGGGAGGGTGGAGGGGGGATGAGAAGAGCACAGGGAGGGTGGGTGAGTGTGAGAAGAGACCGCTAGGGGAGGGTGGGGGAGAGGAGAGACCACTAAGGGGCAGGGGAGAGCTCTAAGGGACAGAAGGGACAGCTCTATAGGACAGGGGGAAAGACAGGGAGCTCTTTAACACTACGCGCACACACACATACACACAATGCATCCCTATACATACACAGAAGCACACAATGCACCCCTATACATACACAGAAACACACAATGCATCCCTATACATACACAGAAACAGAACATGCTTCACTTACACACAGAGAAACACACAATGCATCCATTACACACACACACAATGCAACCCTTTCACACAAAGACAATGCATCATTTGCACACATACACAGAAACATACAATGCAAACCCTTACACACACATGCAAACACACACACTGTTTTTCTTACATACACACAGAAACACAATGCATCTCTTACACTCAATGCACACACATACAGACACACACCTTGCATCCCTTATGCATACAAACACAGATTCACACAATGCATCCCTCACACACAACCAGAAACACATAATACATCCCTTATACACAAATACACACTGCTTCCACTACACACAAACACACTGCATCACCTGCACAAACTGGTATCCCTATACACTACATACCATAAGCACACATATGAGATAACACATAACACATCCCCTACACGCTCCACTCCCTGTGAGCGAGCTCATGGGTGGGTGGAACATATAAGTGGACTTATGAGTGGGCCTTATGGGCATACTCACCGTCAGGCACTGGGGCCCAGACCTTGAGCTGTGTAAGAGGCCCCCAAAAAATGGAGCTGCTTCCAATTCTCCCAGAACGTTGAATTTTGTGACCACAGTTGCAAACAGCCTCCAGAGGTCCTGTTCTACACCAGACCAGTGGAGCCAAACCGCAGCCCATCATCATCCTCATCTAATTGTAAGTAGGCAATCTAGTATATTATTAGTGACACTAATCTATAATTTACCTCACATTAAAGGGACACTATAGCTTAATGAAGTGGTTCTGGTGTCTATAGCTGGTCCCTGCAGGCTTTTTAATGTAAACACACACTGTGTGCAGCACTGGCGTTAGTTCATATGGCAGATCATATGGGTGGGGCATTGTGATGTCACATGGGGGGGGCGGCAAATTTATATTTTGTCTAGGGCGGCAAAAATCCTTGCACCGGCTCTGATCCTGGGCAGGTGCACCAGTCTACTGGTGACCCACAGGAGGGGAGTGCACTGATTGCACTGCACTCTCCTCCTGCCCAGACCCGTCTTGACCGCAGTGCAAGTGCCCTCTGCCCCTAATTTACAGTGGCTCACACTCACAACAAGCAGTGCCTAGAGCCCTTTGCAGAGACGGAAACAAAGAGGTTCTGCGGCAGCTGGCCGTCCTGCAAGTATTACATTAAACAGCTGTTCCCCATGCAGCCACAGGTGGCGTTGTGCTGGGAGACTGTGATTACTCTTCACTTCCTCCCAGCCTACAGAGCAGCGCATGGGGGAGAGAGGAGGAGGCATGATTTAATCTTGAATAAATCCTCTAAGCAAACCTTTATAAATTTGGGGGGATCAGCTCTGTTTCCACAGTTTATTGGTGTTTACTCTCATCTCTGTATTAATATTGAGGGATGTCTAAGTAGTAACATCAGTGTGTGTCAGCAGGGCCAGCCGTTAGGGTGGGCAAGCTGTGCGGTCACGCAGGGTGCCATGACAACAGAGGCGCCCGGCGGCCAACACAGCTCACAAGTTGGGTACACCAGCATATTTAATTTAAACGATTCGCTGGTGGTCCACTGGTGCGCACCAGCAGTAGGTGCAGTCAGATCAAATCCTCTCCCTCGTGGTTCCGGCGCTCAGTTAGTGAGTCAGAGCACAGGCTCAGAGATTCTCAGCCTGCGCTCTGACAACATTGAAAGTCAGAGCCGTGAAGGAGTGGGTATGGCAAAGAGCTACGGATTAGCATAACATCAATATCCGTTATAAAACCAGAAAAAGGTGGGCATGGATGGTGAACTGATTTGGTGGCGCAATGGGCCACTTGACTGGTTTTGCCCCCCAGGCCTAAGGCTGCCAGCCCTCCCCTGCTCGCGACCC
Organism: Pelobates fuscus; assembly: GCF_036172605.1. Lineage (NCBI taxonomy): Eukaryota > Metazoa > Chordata > Amphibia > Anura > Pelobatidae > Pelobates > Pelobates fuscus. The sequence goes on along the minus strand of NC_086318.1, from coordinate 308,310,376 downwards.
TAAGTCCTAGTTTGGATTTCGAAGTTATACAACTACAGGAATGTGGCTAATAGGTCAGCTTGCCAGCTCATGGACCGACTTCTAGGAAACAGGTTGCTACACCAGGTACAATGGATTTACCGGCGGAGGGTGCTTTTTTCCGTATTTGCGATACTTCGTCGGTTGGCATATCCTTTGACCCGTCGGCTGTCATTTATCGTATTTGGAATGTCCAATTAGGATTACTCTGATATTTCCTGGAATAATTACCAGCGACACAAACAGCGTTGGATTGGTGAACTGAGCGTTGAAACAGCAAATACGAAGCCTCCTGTCATGTTATAAAATTGTAGATTATGCTAGCTTTAGTGTACCTATAATCTTAATTTTATTAATGACAGGAGGCGAGTATTTCCCACCCATTCTTGTCCCTCCCTTGTTTAATGTTATAGTTTAGATTATTAGGTAAGTATGCAACTCTGTTTGTTGTCTCTGCTACCTGTCGCTTGTTCCTTATGTCTGTTTTTTTCCATAAGTAGGGTTGGGATATTTTCATATTAGGTTAATTTGGTTGCTACGTTGAGTACCTACATGTTTATTCAGAGTACATTTCATTGGATAATCAACCTGTTCGATTCTGTTTTTCTCTCGTTTCAGTTTACAGTCCATCTACACTATCTAGTTTGACGGTTACACTTGGATGGTGGACATCGTTATATTCATCGTATCTAGGACTTCGTTTCTTCCCCATGATGTTCTCTGCCTTTAATTCTGTTTTGTCGCAGCTTGAAAGAGGAAATGATGCATGGGGAGGGGAGTTTTATAGTACCTAACTTTTTTCTGATTGGTTGTTTTCTGTGCTGCTGTGGAGTTCTAGTAAAGAGAGACTTAAGCAAATACTCGCCTCCTGTCATTAATAAAATTAAGATTATAGGTACACTAAAGCTAGCATAATCTACAATTGATTTCTATTATCATCTTACAATATACTTTAACGATGGACTGTGTTTTGAATAAGAAATCGAGAAAAACTGTATATTTTGCTATTATTCTTACTTTGCTCTGTATTATGTTTTTGTTTATTTCTTACATTGTTTTATTTCTTATTTTTGCATTAAGTTTTTTTTTTATTAAAAATTAAAGCTTAATGAGTGAATAGTTATATTTTTATAAGAAGAAAAAATATTTACATGAAAAAAAATATATCTATAGAAATTCCTTGCTGCAGTTCAAATAACATAATTTTCTTGCAGCATTATGCGTAAGTTCCTTTTCTACCGAACCATATCATGCATCTTGAAGTAGTTTCATCTAAATGTAGATTTCTGTTCTCCATGTTTATCATTCAGTCAGATTTTCCATAAAAATACCAGCAGGAGAGTATTTCTGAAACTCATTTTGCATATTAAAGAAATCTCTCCAAGATCCTCTCTTTTTATTTGTTTTATCGAGTCGAGCAATAAGCAACAAAATTAGAGTCTCAGCCTTGATGAAAGTGCTATTTATGATTTTATCTGTGCTGTTTCCGTTTCTCTTGCTTGGGCAATTTAAAGACTCCTAAAAGCAATCCATTTTGCAATGTTCCACTAGAAAATGAACTAATTTTATCTCTGTCGCTTAACCTAGAGGACAAACTATTACAAAATACTAACTTCCTTCTTATATCTCATAGCCTCATATCATACAGAGCAAATATCTTCATGCGGCCTAAGAAATGCAATGCAATAATTAATGTCTACCAATATACACCACAAGCATTATCGTAAATGTCATTCTATAGCATTTTGGACCTTATCAGGAAGCAAATATATTAACTATATGTTTATTTTCCAATATTTTCCAATAAGTATATATGGCAAGATTAAAAAATACGATAAAGCTACTCACACAAGTTTAACCACAAGGGAAGCGATTGCTGTTTGGATTGATATTTGAATGACAATTCTGCAGTTTCACAGTGTCCTGTTATATGGAATGCAAAATAAGGCATGGTACTGAAATCACATAAGCAATAGGGGTTTTGCTAGAGTAAGAGAAACATCTCAATTTCCAAACTTATCTCATACATGGGATTTAAGAAATATAAGAAGTTGATATAACATATCAGGTGTAGTGGACCACAGGTAACCCAACCAGTTACCTCCGCGAATTTCTTCCCTCAGCCACTCCAGAACCACTTAAAGTACAAAGACACCCATTCCCCCAGTAACTGGACAACACACAGCTCTGGGAGTACAACACAACTCAGGTTTATTGGAACACACATGGATTTTATGCCCAGTCCCCTACATGGGGTTTACAATACAAGATAACAGGGGCTTCAATCCCAGGATCCTCTACAGAAAATATATACAATATTCTGAGACACTCTAAAAATACATTTTCAAAAGGGGCCAATTTGAACGTGAAAGGGGGAAGACTGTTTACAACATTGATTGATCCTGTGATTAATCAAAGGCTCTGCAAGGTGTGAAATTCTACACTTGAGATACCTGGCTGTCTAGTTCCAATGTAAACTAACTGCCTTCAGCCATATGGCCTGTACCTCCTAATAGATTAGTTAATTTCTTTGAAATGTTAATGATCATTAGCCTTCCAGAAATACATGTGTATGGTAGCATTCCATATCACAGTATGCTCTGCATTATATAGTATCACAATGTACTGTATTAAAGCATTCAGTATCACTCTATATCACACTGTATGATATTATTCTGTATCATCCTGCATCACTCTGTATCTACATACTGTATTACTCTGTATTACACTATTATAGCATACTGTATCACACTGTATTATAGCACTCTGTATCACTATATATCACACTGTATTATAGAATGCTGCATTACACTGTATTGCAGCACTCTGTATTATAGCTGAGTTCCAATACCATATCCCAAAGAGACACCAACACGTTTCAGGGCCTGTTTTTGGGCACCTCTCAAGTTACCACTCGCCCGCCTGCCGCCACCACCAACACTAGCACCACAGCCGCTTCACTTGATCTGTCAGAGGAGTTATTTACACATCAGTTGGAAGAAATGAGTGATGCGCAACCATTATTGCCAGAGGATGTAGATAACAGGGATATATCTCAGTCAGGCAGCATTACACTCATGGACGTACGGTGTGATGATGATGATGTTGTACCCGCTGCTGCTTCCTTTGCTTAGTTGTCAGATACAAGTGAAGCGGTTGATGATGACGATGCGTCTGTGGATGTCACATGGGTGCCCGCTAGAAGAGAAGAAGAACAGGGGGAAAGTTCAGATGGGGAGACAGAGAGGAGGAGGAGACGAGTTGGAAACAGGGGAAGGTCATCGCAAGGAGCTAGTGGCACAGTCAGACAGCATGCATCGGCACCCGTGGTCAGCCAGACAGCACGCCAATTAACGCATGCTGTTGCCACCACCAGAAAGCCCGACACGTTGGAATTCAACACTCCTAATGTTCGACCGCCTGCTCCAACAAGAAAAAGCCGTTAACGACTATTTGTATGACCGGGATGCTAGGACAGCCTCTGTGGAGCTGGGAATTTTTTTGCCACGTTACTGGACGCTCATGCGCAATGCCTGTAGGCTCATGCGTCCTTTTGAGGAGGTGACAAACCTAGTCAGTCGCACCGAAGGCACCATCAGCGACAACATACCATTTGTTTTCTTCCTAGAGCGGGCCCTGCGAAGAGTGCTGGGTCAGGCCATAGATGAGCGTGAAGAGGAAGAGGAAGAGTTGTGGTCACCATCACCACCAGAAACAGCCTTATCAGCATCGCTTGCTGGACCTGCGGCAATGCTGTAAGAGGATTGTGAGGAAGAGGAGTCAGAGAAGGAATGTGGCTTTGAGGAGGAGGAGGAAGACCAAACACAACAGGCATCCCAGGGTGCTCGTTGTCACCTATCTGGTACCCGTGGTGTTGTACGTGGCTGGGGGGAAGAACATACCTTCAGTGAGATCACTGAGGACGATAAACGGGACATAAGTAGCTCGGCATCCAACCTTGTGCACATGGGGTCTTTCATGCTGTCGTGCCTGTTGAGGGACCCTCGTATAAAAAGGCTGAAGGAGAACGACCTGTACTGGGTGTCCACGCTACTAGACCCCCGGTATAAGCAGAAAGTGCCTGAAATGTTACCGAATTAGGAAAGGATGCAGCAGTTCCAAAATAAATTAAAAAATATGCTTTACAGAGCATATAAGGGTTATGTCACAGCACAACGGGAATCTAACAGGGGAAGAGGTGAAAGTAATCCTCCTCCTCCCACGACCACGCCGGCAAGGACAGGACGCTTTACAGATGTGTTGTTGATGGAGGACATGCAGAGCTTTTTAAGTCCTATGCATCGCCACAGCCCTTCAGGGTCCACCCTCAGAGAACGACTCGACCGACAGGTAGCAGACTACTTCGCCTTAACTGCAGATATCGACACTCTGAGGAGCGATGAACCCCTTGTCTACTGGGTGTGCAGGCTTGACCTGTGGCCTGAGCTATCCCAATTTGCGATAGAACTTCTGGCCTGCCCCGCTTCAAGTGTCCTGTCAGAAAGGACCTTCAGTGCAGCAGGAGGTATTGTCACTGAGAAGAGAAGTCGCCTAGGTCAAAAAAGTCTAGATTACCTCACCTTTATTAAGATGAATGAGGGATGGATCCCGAAGGGACTGACAGTGGGTGATACATTCGACTAAAAAAGGCCTGATGATGGGGACGTAACAGGGATTAAACTGATAAGAATAGTACTACTTAACACACCACTCCTATCTAGTGACACATTAGATTGCATGCGCAGTGCCCCAAATTTGAAGTAGGAGAACCGATCAAGCATCTTTTTCCATCTCCCGGTTCCTAAAATCGATGCCATATACACGTCCCCTGATAGGGGACGTAACAGGGATTAAACTGATAGGAATAGTACTACTTAACACACCTTATAATAACACAGAGAGAGGCAACGCAGAGAGAGGAGTCTGAAGAAGAGCAGTCAGAGGAGGAAGGTGGCTTTGAGGAGGTGGAAGACCGAACACAGCAGGCGTCCCACGGGGCTTGTTGTCACCTTGCGGGGACCCTTGGTGTTGTACGTGGCTGGGTGGAGGAAGAGACCTTCAATGACATCAGTGAGGACAAGGAACGGGACATGGCTAGCTTGGTATCCAACCTTGTGCAAATGGGGAGTTTGCGGTTGTGCAAATGGCCTGTTTGCGGTTGTTTGCGGTGCGTTAAACGGGGAGTTTGGTCTGTCACTGTGAAGCGGGCGTAACTCTTACACTACCTGATCGATACAACATCATACATGATGTTTTAAAGCACGTTATTCCACACAATTTAGGAATGTTAGGTTATTTATGCCCTTTATTGATTAAAACCAGACTCTGCATCAACTATGTAATTTTCCATGGGAATTTTGCCATGGATCACCCTTCGGCATGCCACAGTCCAGGTGTTAGTCCCCTTGAAACAACTTTTCCATCAGTATTGTGGCCAGAAAGAGTCCCTGTGGGTTTTAAAATTCGCCTGCCTATTGAATTCTATGGCGGTTCGCCCGGTTCGCCAACATTTGCGGACATTCGCGTTCGCCGTTCGCGAACGGAACATTTTATGTTCGCGACATCTCTATTAACCACATATTACTAACTAAGCCTCATTTATATTACATTCAGAATGGGACAAGCACAATCTTCTAATCAGCCCAAGCATGATTTGTGAACAAGGGGGGCACATGTGGGCATGGTACTCTGTAAGGGCGGTCTGCCACACCAGGATTTATGTTCTGTTGAATAAAATGGGGACCGTGTTACTACAATAAAATATAATAGCATATATGTCACTAATTCCTAATATGTCATTAAAATATGGCTTGTTAAGTAATTATTCCCTTTTATATAACTGTGTTATTTATACAAATTCATTTTAACAAAAGTAGGACTGAATTTGGAAATCTCACAGCATAAAGTCCATCAATACATAAGTACTATAATTGGGAGCCAATTTGGATGAAAAGCCCTTCCATTTCTTAATTTTGGTCTTTCTGACCAATTACTAATACTATGTAAAAAAATACTTTAATATTAGTATAACAGAAGGTTAAATCTGTGAGTAGGGGCATGTCGACTAAACAGCAAGAAGCCAATGGCTGATCGCAATCATAGGAGACTAGTAACAACTGAATCGCAACAACAGAAGCAACAAAAAACATTTGTGAACATTTGTAAATAACGGTCAAATCAAAACGTCTAACATTTAACTCTTTAACCCCTTAAGACCGCAGGACGTACTATGCCGTCCTTATTTTGGTGGCTCTAAAAGCCGCAGGACGGCATAGTACGTCCTGCGATCTTATGTACTTACCCGGTCGCCGGCGATCCCACGCCGGCGATCGCGATATGGGGGACTTACCTGGGAGCCCAGGGAGTCCCCCTGCGTCCTCTTCAGCCGCCCAGGGCCATGTGATCACGAGGTCCTCGCGAGGACCCCGCGATCACATGGACGGCATAGCCGTCCAAGGCATTGCCAGCAGGGGGAGTGCCTGTAATGACAGGTACTCCCCCTGCTGTCTGAAAAAAAAAAAAAATGTTAAAACAGTGTAAAAATAAATTATATATACTTAGATCATATATATATTTATTATATATATGATCTAAGTATATATATACACACATATACACACATACACATAAATATGCATACACTGTCTACGTGTAGTTTAATATTAATATATACATAATTATATATATATATATTAATATCAAAATACACATACAATGATATTGATTAAATATATATATAATTTTCATTATATATATATTTATATATAATAAAAAATAAATAAATATATAAATACGTTAAAAAAATAAATAAAAAAATAATAAAAAAATAATAAAAAAAAATAGATAAAAAATATATAAACATGCGTAATTTCGTTCTAACTGTATTTTAAAATTAATATATATATATTGATATCAAAATACATGTAGAACGAAATAATATATATATATCTATATACATAAGTATATACGTATATATCACTATGTATATCCCTATATATAAATAAAAATAATTAAAAAAAATTATATACATATATATACACATATATATATATATATATATACACACACATATATATAATAATTCTACACATATATTAATGTAATGATTTTACATAATTAGGTCATTTTATTAATTACAATTTGCAGGACCTGCCTGCCAACCCAGGCCAAAAGTTCAGGGAATTACATTGTCTAGCACTATATTTAACTCTGTAACTTTCCAAGACACCATGAAACCTGTACATGGGGGGTACTGTTTTACTCGGAAGACTTCGCTGAACACAAATATTAGTGTTTCAAAACAGTAAAATATATTACAACGACGATATCGTCAGTGACAGTGACATTTTTTGCATTTTTCACACACAAATGGCACTTACACTGACGATATAATTGTTGTGATACGTGTTACTGTTTTGAAACACTAATATTTGTGTTCAGCGAAGTCTCCTGAGTATAACAGTACCCCTCATGTACAGGTTTTATGGTGTTTTCAAAAGTTACAGAGTCAAATATAAGGTTTGCGTTTCAGTTTTTTCACATTAAAATTCGCCAGGTTGCCTTTGAGACCGTATGGTAGCCCAGGAATGAAAATTATCCCCATGATGGCATGCCATTTGCAATAGTAGACAACCCAGGGTATTGCAAATAGGGTATGTTCAGTTTTTTTAGTAGCCACTTAGTCACAAACACTGGCCAAAATTTGCGTTCAAATTAGTTTTTTGCATTTTCAAATATTAACACTAACTTTGGCCAGTGTTTGTGACCAAGTGGCTACTAAAAAAGACTGGACATACTCAATTTGCAATACCTTAGGTTGTCTACTTTTGCAAATGGTATGCCATCATGGGGGTAATTCTTATTTCTGGGCTACCATATGGTCTCAAAGGCAACGTAACCAATCTGGCGAATTTCAATGTAAAAAAACTGAAATATGTAACACGCTATATTTGACCCTGTAACTTCCCAAAACACCATAAAACCTGTACATAGGGGGTACTGTTTTACACGCGAGACATCGCTGAATACAAATATGTGTATTGTATTGCAGTAAAAGCAAACAGTATTATGACATTCACAGTTAGAATGTCACGTAGAACTAAAAAAATTTAAAAAATTCTTATTTTCTCCCATTTTTTAAATATTTTTTTCATATTAAATTATGTTCCATACCTAAATATTTGATGTTAAACGAAAGCCCCGTTTCCCCTGAATAAAATGATATATAATAATGGGGGGTGCATTTAATATGAAAGAGGTGAATTATGGTTGGACAGACATATAGCGCAAATGCCAGGTTTTGTTTACGTTTTTTTGGATCACAACTTGTACATTTGGCTGCGGTCTTAAGGGGTTAAAATAATAATAAATATTGTGAGCATATTGGTTTATATGACTAATGGTATAAAATTTCAAATATTCATAAATTATCTAACTACGGTACTTGTAATTTACTTCTCTACGTGATCTTCAATACTTTTTATGCTTGACCACCTTTTAAAGTCAATTAGTCATGTGATTTAGCAGCCATTTTGACATATTAACAAATATTACATTACATTTATGATACAATAAAAACGACATAACAATAACACTTAAAATCAAATGTGGTTATGGTGTGCTCTGCTATTTGCCATGTGAAGCCCGTATGTCCGGTGACAATATCAGTTTATTTAAATATGATGCAAAATCTCCAATGTAATTTAAAATATGAATCTTTGTAATTTACTTTTTTGTATACAATATCTATGTGCTGCAACTATGTTCCTATGTTTAGGCATTTCTACTTGTAAATCAGTCAAGTGGTTTAGTAGCCATTTTAAAATTGTCATAGACACTATTAAAATGAGCACAAAATCAAAACAGCTTGCTGACATGATAAATATCAATAGTCTGCTCTGCCATATTCAATGTGAACCCCATATGTCATGTGGTCTGGTGGCCATATTGGATTAAATTGCCAATTTTGAAATATGTTTATAAAATACATAGCTTTATTATGTAACATTCTACCTGCAACATCTGCTCATGTCCCATATTCAGGCTTTTGCGCTTAGCCACTTTTATTGCTGCTTGCAGCTATATATATTGTAGTAGTTTTCACAACTTACGTGTTGTATAATTGATATTTGTCTAACTGTTCTAGCATTTTTGAACTTAAGACAGAATATCATATAATTATGCGCCCATCTGAATATTTCTTAAACGGAAGAAGAAATAAATATTTTTTTGTTAAAAGTACAACATTTATCTTATCCTGGAAAGCTCTGTTGGGACAGATAATTTATATATATATTTGTGTTCGGGGCATTCTCATATGATATGGAATACTCTGGTGGAGAGTAATACAATAAAAGGAAATAGTCGGTTGAGGTGTGCCGAAACCGATGTATGCTGTAGGCCGGTAAATAAAGTGGGCTTACATAGAGTAAATATGAATAATGGGAGTGGAGGGTGGGGCTGTTCGTCTAGACCAACGAAGGTAAGTGAGGGAAGGGGGGAGTCCCTTATGTAGGTCTATAGCCCCTCCCACAAATAAAGGCCCTGCCTTCCAACTTGTGTTCGGGGCATTCTCATATGATATGGAATACTCTGGTGGAGAGTAATACAATAAAAGGAAATAGTCGGTTGAGGTGTGCCGAAACCGATATATGCTGTAGGCCGGTAAATAAAGTGGGCAAAAAGAGAAAGCAAGATAACCATTTATACATTAAATACAAACACATTAATTAGGAAGACATCTTAATGAAAGCCCTCCTAAGCTCTTGGACTGGGTGTGGGATGTAGGTGGCGTAAGCTGAGGACTTCCACCGACCCAGTGTTTTAATGACATGAACGGGAACGTTTTGGCTAGAGGCTGTGGAGGCCGCTCCAATTCTGAAGGAGTGCCCCGAGTAGCTACTAGGGTTCAGACCAAGCTGGGTGATAAGCATTCGAACATAAAGCATGAATTTTGCCGTGGTGAGAATGATACCGTGCAACATTAGTAGAGGTTTTGCTGGTTGTGATGATTGCGTGGCTACAAAAACGTCTAGTGCTTTTACTGGGCACCAACTGTTACCCGTGGGGTAGTAGTTTATGTGAACTGGTTCCCCCCTCTGACTTGTCTTAGTCTTAGGTAGAGACAGGACGTAGTAGTCTGTGTGTTTTGTGAGATGTGACGTGAGGAGGCACCCTTGGCTATGTAGTTGGCCACTAACGGTGAATTCTCGTGGTCTGAGAAACCCATAAAAGGCCAGATACATGGCGGTTTTAATAACCGTATTTGTATTGGGTTCAAATGGTGCCTGATCGAGTAGGTTGGACAATGATTTGAACATCTCTTTGTCAATAGCCAATCTTTTGAGTGTTGATGGACCGTCTGCCTTTGCTATACCCTTCAGTAGTGTGCGGATGGGGTATGAGGTTAAGAACCCTTTGTGGTTAGGGAAGGAGTAGTACATGTGGTGTTGTATCCCCGTGAGGTAAAGCTTAATGGTGTTGTGTGAGAATTTTAACTTAAGGGGGCAAAAGGATGCAAAAGCCATTAGTGACGATACCTCGAACCAGTTGGTTAGGTGATGGTCAGACATGAAACTTTATACAGGTGGAATGCTCTATGATATGAGTGTTGAGTGCTAGTGGACAAAGCTAATTTTGTGAGAGTGAGGCTGTGCTGAAGTAGCACATCTACTCCATGACAAGGTCTTGGAAGATTGGTGCTGGGGTTGCCAAGCGAGCTGCCGAGGGTAGGGACCGTCTGAAAGCCTGAAATTGAAAGCGAGATAGCTGGTCAGCTGCCGTATTGTCTCTGCCAGGAACATGAGAGCATACAATTTGGAAGTGATGGTAGCTGCCAGCCATGTCAGTTTCCTAATGAAGTTCATAATTATCAAAGAGGAAGAGCGGCCTTTGTTGATAATGTGGCATATTGCCATGTTATCAGAGAAACAGCGTACTGACTGACCTTCCCACAACCTACACCAAGTGACAGCAGCGGCAACTATTGGGTATACCTCAAAGAGGGCCGAGTTAGTGTGAAACCCCTCAATACCCTGTGTTTCTGTTGGCCACGTCCCCCAGAGCCAATTTGTGCCAAAAATGGCCGCATATCCTGCGGATGATGCTGCGTCTGTCCAAATGACAGGTGACTGAGAATCCAGCTGTAGAAGGAACATGCTCCTACCATTCCAGTCAGAGAGGAATTTGTACCACATCTGAAGGTCGGCAGTCGCAGGGCAGTCCAAAGATATGCGGGCATAGTCGTTGGCGAAGGTGGGGAACAGGGCGAGGAGCCTGGAAATGAAAGCCCTGCCCTGGGGGATTATGCGCATGGCGAAATTCAGTGAACCCAACAGTGATTGTAGTTCCTTACGGTTGCATGACCCTCTGTGCATGTAGTGGTTAATGTCATGTAGGATATTATCAATCTTTGTACTAGGGAGGCTGGCCATCATCGTTGCTGAATCCAGCAGAATACCTAGAAAATTGATGGCTGTGTCTGGACCTTCAGTTTTGGTGGGTGATACGGGGACCCCGAGTGCGGTGAATAGTTTGACAGCTTTGTCTAGGCTACACGGGGGGTTGGTATTGGCTTCGATGAACAGGAAATCATCCAGATAGTGTATCACATTTTGGCACCTACAGGTATTAAGGAGGAGCCAACACAAAGCTTCTGCGAATGTGTCAAAGATCCTTGGACTACTCTTGGCCCCAAACGTGAGTTTTGTGAAGAAGTAGTAGGCTTCTTGCCACTTAACTCCATGCAGGTGCCATAACGAGGGGTGTATAGGTAACAGTTTAAAAGCATTGACTATATCCGTCTTGCTAAGCCAGGCCCCCACCCCTGCTGACCTGATAGCTGAAATAGTGTGGTCAATAGTGGAGTACTGTAAGGAAAACTCCTCAGAATGAATCAGTGAGTTTAGGCTGGGGATGGCTGAAGAGTGAGGTGCAGATAGGTCAATGATGAGCCTTTGTTTATCTGAATTTTTGCTTGAGACCAGCCCGATAGGGTTAGTTCTCCAGCTGGAGAAAGGGGGATTACCAAAAGGCCCAATGACAAATCCCTGGTCCACTTCCAATTGTAGTAAGTTAGTGACTGCCGTAGGGTTATTAGTGGCTGACTGTAAATTGTGACATTCTAACACCCCTGTTGGCATGTAAATGAGCCCTGTGTGAAACCCGTGGGTGAGACCTGTGCATAAAAATTCCACCAGGTGTTTAGAGGGGTGAGAGGACAGCATGTGTTCAAATACAGGAACGTTCACTGGAGACAAATAAGGTTTCTAATACATTTTTTTTGTGCACATGGACTTCGCGTGTGCCCGAAAACAGTGTGAGCACACTTGTAATAAGCGGCAAGCGCTGTAACCACAGGAGCCTTCATTAAAGTTGTTGCAAATTTGTGACTTGCCTAGGTACACTACCGGACGACCCAATTTGTCTCTGGTCTGTTTCTCAGCTTTAAAGGGGTGCTGTACGGACGTGCTGGGAGCGCTGTCCGGGCAGAGAGGGCACAAATAGGCTGAGTGAGCGGGTGACGTGCATATGGCACAAGCTGGTGTCCTGAGCCCCGCAAAGTGCCTGAGGAACAGTTCATTGTCCAGTTGGCTCCAATCCATCTGGATGCCATACTGGGACAATGTGGCTGACACTTTAGACGAAAAAGACAGGACAAAATCGGGAATGGTCAACTTACTGAGTCTGGGGTCTCTGGCTTTTAGAACAACAGAGATGTCCCCGTAGTCGTAAGAGCGGTTTTCCACTACATCCTGGGAGGCAATGAGCAACGAGACCAAGTTAACGTCCTTGCCCTCCAGGATGTCTTTTTTAAGATTAGCCGGAACCATGTGGGCAGGGTTAATAACGTGTGCCGCTGCTTTGTTAGGTATAGGATTACCCGCTATTTCTGTGGGTATGACCGGGGCTGCTACAACGAGAGGCACCGGTGGCTCTATGGTGGAGCTGCGTGCTTCCAGCCTTTCCAGTCTGTCGTTGACCTTCCCCATAGAAGAAATTAGGGAGGCAACCATAGCATGGAGGGTCGGGTCTTGGGAGCTACTAGTGCCTTCCCCCGCGTCCGTACTAAGGGTGTTTGTTCTAAGCAGTTTGAACAGTTCTGCTTTCCTGGCCGTAGCCGGGAAAGGGATACTGCGTTTGCGCAACTCCGCCGTGATGCGAGGGATAGTCCACGATCTGATGGACGAGGGACTTCCTATGTCGTCCTTACATGTCGGGGTAAGTGACCTAGCCGGGGTGCTAGGGATTGACATGTCATCACCATCGCCTGGGAGCAGAGACATACTGAAAGTAATAATAGGCATTGTTGGTGGTTTGTTGGCGAATAGCCGGTAGCTAGCTAGTGCCAGATGACGAAAAATTAAATCTAGGCTTCGTGGCAGGTGAGGCCCTGATAGTGCCAAGTGGCTAGAGAGGCTCTATCTATGAATTGGCGCGAGGGGTATGGTAACCTGCCCAGTGAAACGGGATGTTGCCTCTCCAATGGTAAGTAGCGAGGAAAAGGGGGGGGTTTGGTAGTGACAGGTGTCGCCCTCTCTATATAATTGCGAGGCGGCTAACTATGATTTGGCCCGAGGGGCGTAAAGTACCTCGAAGTGGTGGATGGGAGTTGGCCTCGCGGACCTCTGATTAAGGGGCAGGGAATTAACTGACAAGGCCTTGGAGAACAGAAAAGCGTGTGACCAACATACCTGCAGAAAACTGAGCACCGGTTCTGTGTAAGAGATTCGGGTGTCTCTTGAGTAGGGGGTTTTAGTTTAGGTGGACCGTCCAAGGTTTATGCGGATTCCTGGTGGTATGAGAATTTTTGATCATGTACTCTCATAAGGAACTTAAATAAAATAGGCGTAGTATCGTCTCCCCCCCCCCCAACGTACATCACGTATGGCTTAAGACTTAACGTCACTATTCTACTTGCAGAATAATTCTTAATATACCTTAAAACCAATCAGTAACCATATATGACATGTATTTATTTTTAAACAAACAAATCATACATTATATTTAAATGTTTATATAACTTTATCCAGCATCTTATTTATCAATATATGCGTAAGACCTAGATGGTTTATAAATCTATAATATCACTTCATGTATGTTAATACTAATACCACCTATACATATAACAAGTTGTAACTCTTATTGCTTATTTAACTGCATAACAAATGATGGTGGCTGGCTGAACTAAGGGTCAACCAGCAGCAAGATTATAAATATATATATAACTTATGTAACTGTAAATATAATACCACCTATACCTAAAGCAGTTGTGACCATATTGCTTCTTATGTATAAGCAATGGCAGTACCCCCCCATATGTGTGGTCGGCGGGAACAGGGACCCCTAACGTTATAGGGGTCTGGTTGAGCCTGTTCTCGTCCGGCAGTAAGGAGATTGCCGGTCTTTCCACCCCCCCCCCCCTTTCCCCACACTCATAACACCCCCGGCAGCCGAAAAACAGAGACTCCTACGCGGTAGTGGAGTCTCTGTAATGTGTGCCCGTGTGTGAGCTTCGCTTACCGCACCGGACCGGGTAGGTGAGTAGGGCTGGAAACCGCCGTTCGTACCGGAATAGGAGCCGGTGGAGCAGACGGAAGTCGGCGCGTGACGTCAGAGGAGGGCGCCGCGTCTCGCCGGAAATGACGAATCAACCAGGAAGTCGGGAGCAACGGAGGCCTGCGAGTAACAGGCTGTTCGTCTAGACCAACGAAGGTAAGTGAGGGAAGGGGGGAGTCCCTTATGTAGGTCTATAGCCCCTCCCACAAATACAGGCCCTGCCTTCCAACATATATATATGTGTTCATGTGTTCATGTGTTTATGTGTATACGTAGGCTCATTTGTATATGTGTAGGTTCATGTATTGGTGCTTGTGTGTGAATATATGTGTAGGTGTGCATTTATATATATATATATATATATACAGTGGGACCTCAGTTTACAAACGCTCGGTTAACATAATTTTCGGTTTACAAATGAAAATCCATTGAAAATAATGCCTCAGTTTACAATTTTTTTCGCAATACAAAGCAAGTTTTCCCAGGATGCATTGCACCTGGGAGGTTTATAGCACCGCCCCCTGCTGGAGTCTGTGGGTAGCACGTGGCATTGAGTGTAGAGGTGTTGGAGGTGTTGGACCGGCTTTTGCATCGAGTTTTTGAGCCATTCTGGAAATTGTTTGCAGTAGTTTTGGGACTTTTTGGTGCATTTCTCAAGCTGTGGAATTATGTGTTCTGTATTGTGGGTTGGTTTCCATGCCAGCTCATTTTGACTTTTTTCTGACCTCCAGAACAAATTAATTGGTTTTCAATGCATTCCTATGGGAAACTATGTTTCGGTTTACACATTTTTCGCAATAAGAAACATCCCGGAGAACGCATTAAATTCGTAAACCGAGGTCCCACTGTATTTGGGCATTTGGTTGTATTTATATGTATATTGTTGTATGTACTTGCGTACATATACACTACTTGTGTATATGTACATGTGTGTGAGTGTGTGTGTGTGTGTGTCTGTGTATGCTTGATACAGGCCTTCATGCATATTCTGTAACTCTTGGATGGGAATTCATGCATTCTTAATATAAGTAATTATTTTGTAATTATTTTGTTTTTACTCTCCCCTTCTAGCACCATCTTCTGCCCTGTTTGCTTGGGTTTTTTTTATATTTGTTTTTTCCATTCACTACATCACGGGACTAATATGGCTACAATCTCTACTTACATATATATATATATATATATATATATATATATATATATATATATATATATATATATATATATATTAGTATATTAGAATATTTGGCACCATATACATGTCAGGATCGGGACAGGGATCCAACACGCAGAGTACAAAGAGTGGAAAGGTACGTATACCGGGCCTTAGAATGGCCGGACTAACGTACCGAGAGTAATAGAGAATAGTCAGAGACAAGCCGAGGTCGAGGGAACGGGAAGACAGATAAGCGAGAGACAAGCCGGGTCAAGGGAGAACAGAGAAGCAGGGTAGTACAACAAGCCGAGTCAAAACCAAATAGAGTAAACTAGAATACCAGAGCACTGAGTGACTAGACAAGCTAGAACCACGACAGGGCAATGAGCTGAAGAGAGAAGTAAGCTTAAATACCCTGGCTCTGGATGGTAATCACGCCTCTGACAAGTGCCGATTGGATATCGGACACTTGAGTGACAGGTCGCTCGTGATAGCGTCATGACGTCACGTATTGAGCGTCCCGCTAGAAAAGGACGTGGATTCCTCGCGGCCGGTGTTTAAGTGACTGGATGAACCGCGAGGAACGAAGGAAACAGCTCGCCTGGACGGGCAAACCACCAAATCTCTGCCTCCCTTAGAGGTAGAGGCCTCAGGTACCCTGACAGTACCCCCCCTCTCAGATACGCCCACCGGGCGGAAGGAACCGGGGCGAGATGGGAAGCGGAGGTGAAATGCTCTGCGAAGGCGAGACGCATGAACGTCCTCCTGAGGTACCCAACTCCTCTCCTCAGGACCATATCCCCTCCAGTTGACCAGATATTGCAATTTTCCCCTTGAAATTCTGGAATCAATGATGGAGCTGACCTCGTACTCCTCCCGACCCTCCACCTGAACAGGACGAGGGGAGGAAACCTTAGAGGAGAATTTGTTGCAAATAAGAGGTTTCAACAAGGAGACATGAAAAGAGTTAGGAATGCGTAAGGCAGGTGGCAGAGCAAGGCGATACGCAACCGGGTTGATACGAGTGAGAATCCTGTAAGGACCTATGTAGCGAGGAGCAAACTTCATAGATGGAACTTTTAGGCGAATATTCTTAGTACTCAACCATACCCTATCCCCAGGAACAAAAACAGGAGCCGCTCTTCTATGCTTGTCAGCGTGTTTCTTGAACAACGAAGAACTATGTAATAGAATTTGCCGAGTCTGATCCCATAATCTCTTCAGGTTGGCGACATGATCATCAACCGACGGTATCCCCTGAGAAGAGGAAACCGAAGGAAAAATCGAAGGATGAAAGCCATAGTTCATGAAGAAAGGGCTAGAGCGAGTTGAATCACAAACAAGGTTATTGTGTGCGAACTCCGCCCAAGGAATCAGACCGACCCAATCGTCCTGGTGTTCGGAAACAAAGCAACGTAGATACTGTTCGATCTTTTGATTAGTACGTTCAGCAGCTCCGTTAGACTGAGGGTGATAGGCAGAGGAGAAGTTCAATTTGATACCCATTTGAGAACAAAAGGATCTCCAGAAACGTGAGACAAATTGAGAACCTCTATCAGAAACAATCTCCGAAGGAATCCCATGTAGGCGAAAAACCTCTCTCGCAAAAATCTCCGCCAATTCAGGAGAAGTCGGAAGTTTAGGTAATGGTACGAAATGAGCCATCTTAGTAAATCTATCCACCACCGTGAGAATAACAGTTTGTCTCTTGGAAGCAGGTAAATCAACGATAAAGTCAATGGACAAACAGGACCAAGGTTTCTCAGGAACGTCCAAGGGGTGTAACAGGCCACATGGAGAAGCATGAGGTAGTTTAGTCTTGGCACAAGTCTCACACGCTGCGACGAACTCCTCAATATCTTTTCGAAGTGAAGGCCACCAGAAATCCTTGGATATCAGAGAGTATGTCTTGCGAATACCAGGATGACCAGCTATCTTACTTTCGTGAAAACATTGTAAGAGCTCCAGTTGAAGTTCAGGAGGAACAAAGTTTCTTCCCTCAGGAGTGTTTCCGGGAGCTAGATGTTGTGACTTCAAGATCTGGTCAAGTAGCGGAGAATGAATTTTAAGACTGGTATTAGCAATAATATTGCATTTGGGTACAATGGAGGACACAAGTGGTTCAACTGAAGCAGAAGGCTCAAATTGGCGAGATAGCGCATCGGCTTTAGAATTCTTTGAGCCAGGTCTGTAAGTCAGAACGTAATTGAAATGGGTAAGAAACAATGACCAACGAGCCTGCCTGGAGGACAAACGCTTGGCCTCTCCGATATAAGACAAATTTTTGTGGTCTGTTAGAATGGTAACAGGATGTAAAGTACCTTCCAATAAATGTCTCCACTCTTTCAAAGCTTTGATAACCGCTAGTAATTCTCTGTCACCAATGTCATATCTGCTCTCAGTACCGGACAATTTCTTAGAGAAAAATCCACATGGATGTAATGGTTTATCAACACCCAACCTTTGAGATAGGACAGCACCTAAACCAGTCTCTGATGCGTCTACCTCAAGCAGAAAAGGCAGGGAAGTGTCGGGGTGAACTAAAATTGGAGCGGAAGCGAAAAGCTCCTTGAGAGTTTTGAACGCAAGAAGAGCTTCAGTAGTCCAATTCTTAGTATCAGCCCCCTGTTTGGTCATATTAGTGATAGGTGCGATAATTGAAGAATAGCCCTTAATAAAGCGCCTATAATAATTGGAAAAACCAATAAATCTCTGTACGGCTTTAAGACCTTTGGGTAAAGGCCACTCTAGAATGGACTGGAGTTTATCCGGATCCATCTTAAATCCCTCCCCAGAGATCACATAGCCGAGAAAGGTTACCTGGGTTTGATCAAAGCTACATTTCTCCAACTTGCAGTACAAACCATGCTGAAGAAGCTTGTGCAAAACCCTCCTGACTTGCTTGTGATGAGTCTCAATCTCACTAGAATGTATAAGTATATCATCTAGGTATACAATGACGCACTCTTGCTGAAATTCCCTAAGAACCTCATTTATCAGATCTTGGAATACCGCTGGTGCATTGCATAACCCAAAAGGCATAACCGTATATTCATAGTGACCATAGCGAGTATTGAATGCCGTCATCCACTCATGTCCCTGCTGGATTCTCACCAAGTTATATGCCCCTCTGAGGTCTAACTTGGTGAAAATTGTAGAGCCCTTCAAACGATCGAAGAGTTCGGTGATCAAGGGAATCGGGTAGGCATTTTTTTTTTGTCAAATACTGCCTTTAAATCTAGATACTGAGGCGGAATTTGTGTCTCTGTAGGATTGTCAGAGGTAGTCGATGTGTTAGTTAATCCGAGAGGTAAGACCTTCCGCAAGCATTTTTCTTGACAATTCTTTCCCCACGAAACTATCTCCCCTGACTCCCAATTAATAATAGGGTTGTGTCTCCTCAACCAGGAGTACCCTAGGACTATGGGAATAGACGGAGAAGAAATGAGCATTAAGGATATATCCTCTTTATGTAGGATGCCAACAGTTAAGTTAATCGGTATGGTCTCATGGAAAATAACAGGCTCAAGTAACGGTCTACCATCGATGGCCTCAACAGCCAGTGGTGTCTCTTTTAACTGGGATGGGATAGCATGCTTGGCAACAAAACCCTGATCTATAAAGCTCTCAGCAGCTCCAGAATCGATTAGTGCCATAGTCTTTACTACTCCCTTCTCCCACCTCAAAGAAACGGGTAACAGAAGCCTGAACTCTTTGTAGTTGTGAATAGAGGACAAAGTAGAAACACCCAAGGCCTGTCCTCTAGAGAAACTTAGGTGCGAGCGTTTCCCGAACGATTAGGACAATTTAGGCGTAAATGTCCTCTGACTCCACAATACATACATAAACCCTCCCTTCTTCTGTACTGTCTCTCTCTCTCTGTGAGATGAGTACTGCCTATCTGCATAGGTTCAGAAATACGTAAGTCCTCGAACTCAGAATTTTGAAAGGTAGGCGCTAGTTTAAAGGAGGGTCTACGGGTCCTATCTCGAGTGTTCTGCCTCTCTCTTATGCGTTCATCAATACGAGATATAAAAGAAATTAAATCCTCCAAATTCTCCGGGAGTTCTCTAGTAGCGACCTCGTCAAGAATTACATCTGATAACCCATTCAGAAACACATCTATATAAGCCTGTTCGTTCCACTTAACTTCTGCCGCCAAGGACCTGAACTCTAGTGCATAGTCCACAAGTGTTCGATTGTCCTGTCTAAGGCGCAACAGTAATCTAGCTGCATTGACCTTTCTACCAGGAGGGTCAAAAGTTCTTCTAAACGCAGCTACAAAGGCATTATAATTATAGACTAGTGGATTATCATTCTCCCATAAAGGATTGGCCCATCTCAGAGCTTTCTCAATGAGTAAAGTAATAACAAATCCAACCTTCGCTCTATCTGTAGGATAAGAGCGGGGTTGTAATTCGAAATGGATGCTAATCTGGTTCAGAAAACCACGGCACTTTTCCGGTGACCCGCCATAACGTACTGGTGGGGTAATACGGGAAGAAGCACCAACAGTGGCTACCTCTAGACCTGAGACTGCAGGAGAAATAGAAGGAGTACGTGTCTCCTCAGGTGGGTTACTAGCACGAGACAAAAGTGCCTGTAGTGCTAGAGCCATCTGATCCATCCTATGCTCCATGGCGTCAAACCTGGGATCAGAAGAACCAAGCTGACTGTTTGTACCTGCAGGATCCATTGGCCCTGTCGTAATGTCAGGATCGGGACAGGGATCCAACACGCAGAGTACAAAGAGTGGAAAGGTACGTATACCGGGCCTTAGAATGGCCGGACTAACGTACCGAGAGTAATAGAGAATAGTCAGAGACAAGCCGAGGTCGAGGGAACGGGAAGACAGATAAGCGAGAGACAAGCCGGGTCAAGGGAGAACAGAGAAGCAGGGTAGTACAACAAGCCGAGTCAAAACCAAATAGAGTAAACTAGAATACCAGAGCACTGAGTGACTAGACAAGCTAGAACCACGACAGGGCAATGAGCTGAAGAGAGAAGTAAGCTTAAATACCCTGGCTCTGGATGGTAATCACGCCTCTGACAAGTGCCGATTGGATATCGGACACTTGAGTGACAGGTCGCTCGTGATAGCGTCATGACGTCACGTATTGAGCGTCCCGCTAGAAAAGGACGTGGATTCCTCGCGGCCGGTGTTTAAGTGACTGGATGAACCGCGAGGAACGAAGGAAACAGCTCGCCTGGACGGGCAAACCACCAAATCTCTGCCTCCCTTAGAGGTAGAGGCCTCAGGTACCCTGACAATACATAACTGGAATTCGTAACAGTACCCACCATACTATTATCATGATATCTTAAGTGCACTTCAAATTCAGAATAATCAAAAGGTTAAATACATGCATGTGAGAAGACAGAACTAAATGAAGTGCTATTATTCTATCCACATCAATGTCAAAATAATTTACAAGTGTTTAGCTTTGATGAAGCTGTGAATTTATCCTATAGAATGTTTGATTAATATATTTAAGTACCGTATATACTCGAGTATAAGCCGAGTTTTTCAGCACATTTTTTGTGCTGAAAAACCCCAACTCGGCTTATACTCGAGTCAATTGTCTGTATTATGGCAATTTGCATTGCCATAATACAGACAATGGGGTCTGTGGGGGCTGCAGAGAGATGTTACTTACCTTTCCTGCAGCTCCTGTCAGCTCTCTGCTCCTCCGTCGGTCCGTTCAGCTCTTCTGTCAGCTCACAGTGTAAATCTCGCGAGAGCCGCGGCTCTCGCGAGATTTACACTGGGAGCTGACCGAGGTGCTGAACGGACCGGCGGAGGAGGAGAGAGCTGACAGGAGCTGCAGGAAAGGTAAGTAACATCTCTCTGCAGCCCCCACAGCCCCCTCCTACACAGTGCCCATCCACTGGACCACCAGGGAAGGAGAGCCCCCCTCCCTGGCCAGCTAGCAAGCAGGGAGGGGGGACGAAAAAATTTATATATAGCAATAATAATAAAAAAAATAAAAATAATAATTAAATAAAAAATTATAATAAAATAAAATAATAATAATAATAAAAAAATTTAATGAAACAAAAAAAATATTAAAATAATAAAAAATAAAAATGCCCACCCCCCACCAAGGCTCTGCATCACACTCTGCATTACACACACATACACACACTGCATTCATACACACACACTGCATTAATACACACACACTGCACTCATACACACACACACTGCATTCATACACACACACTGCACTCATACACACACACTGCATTCATACACACACACTGCACTCATACACACAGCATGCATACACACACACTGCACTCATACACACACTGCACTCATACACACTGCACTCATACACACACTGCACTCATACACACACTGCACTCATACACACACTGCACTCATACACAGCATTCTCATACACACACACTGCACTCATACACACAGCATTCTCATACACACACAGCATTCATATACACACTGCACTCATACACACACTGCACTCATACACACTGCATTCTCATACACACACTGCATTCTCATACACACACACTGCATTCTCATACACACACACTGCATTCTCATACACACACACTGCATTCTCATACACACACACTGCACTCATACACACAGCATTCATACACACACACTGCACTCATACACACACTACACTCATACACACTGCATTCATACACACACTGCACTCAGACACACACTGCACTCATACACACAGCATTCCCATACACACACGGCATTCATATACACACTGCACTCATACACACACTGCACTCATACACACTGCATTCTCATACACACACACTGCATTCTCATACACACACACTGCATTCATACACACACACTGCATTCTCATACACACACACTGCATTCTCATACACACACTCTGCATTCTCATACACACACTGCATTCATTATATACACACACTGTAAATAAATATTCAATTAATATAATTTTTTAAGGATCTAATTTTATTTAGAAATTTACCAGCAGCTGCTACATTTCCCACCCTAGTCTTATACTCGAGTCAATAAGTTTTCCCAGTTTTTTTGGGTAAAATTAGGGGCCTCGGCTTATATTCGGGTCGGCTTATACTCGAGTATATACGGTAGGTCCTTTTTATTCCTCTTATTATTTGTCGCTCCATTGAGCTTAGCGTAATTTTCCCTTTTGTTGTCAATATATTGTTGTCACAATGAACAATAACTACTAACAGAAGTCATATTTCGATGAATAATAGTAAATAAAATTTTAGTGCATAATATGTTTTTTCAAAACTTTTCTTATTTATTGCAGATTGCAAATCAACATAGATGGTATATATATCTGTGATTTTGCCAACGTGATTTATTTTTACTTGGGAATCAAAAAATTATACAAGAATGTATATGAATTACCTAAATAAGAAAATGCTACATTTTTTCCATTTCATTTATGTTTTTACTATAATACGGTAGTAAATTTGGTGTTAATAATGAAATGCTATTTTGAAAGGTAATATCAACTTTGCTCCTGTGCTCCACTAAATTGAGTTTAAGCTTCTTCCAATTATTTAAAATATTAAAAAATATAAGATAACCCCAGACATTAAAAAGCAGAATATATACAATTATATATATAGCTAATTATCGTGTAGCTGTTTAATGCCCGACATAAATTACATCTTTGTCCATATGAAATATACTAATTAATGCTCTCGAAATAAAACCAAGGCAAAAATACCATGCAAAAATATTACCCATTGCTGCACATTCTCAAATATCTACTCAATTGCATACTTAAAACATTTTCAGATTACAGACAGATTAAGAAAGATATATATTATCTTTTTAATATACAGGGAATAAGCATATGGCAAGTGAACGTAACTGGACAGAAAACTAAGCAAAATAAGAAATCTATACTCACTTTAGAAATGTACATTTTCTAATTGGGTAAATGTTTAAAATTGTATATCTAAAGCTTTGACCTTGCCTTATTTTCTTTTATAATAATTACTATTCCTTAACAGAACATTTACAAGAACAAGCTAATAGAGACGGTAATTACACAGTTTCAGGGGCACTGCTGAGTGGCAAACATCTCAGGAACTTCAGCCCAGGGGCAATTTTTCCGACCCCTCTCAGTTCCCTTTATGTGTGTGGAATACAATCTGCCCTTATATGTTAAATCATTATATGATTACATTATTTGTAATAACAATTTTATAGCTTTCGTGAAGAATTTTATTATGCTCATCATTTTCCAATTAGCTATTCCACCAAAACTGGATTCTTCTCTCACAGTCTTTTTTTTCTTGAGTATTTATATATATTGAATGCGTTGCTTGTGCAGGTTGCTACTCACAGTGAAAGCCTCCCAAAGCAGGGTTTTTGCCTGGACCAACTTAGGCTCATTCCAGCATTGCATTTGCGCCTGCCAGAGTGGCACACTCAATTATACAGCAAGCCCACTCTTCTGCAGCATCACTGACTTGTCCCTATTGTCCACCCATTTCTTATAAATCCAAAATGTTTGGATGTATGCAGCAGTAATGTTTGAGGAAGTAGCACTTTGAATATTGGAGCAACTGAAGAAAGATAAGAAAAGCAGCTCTTAGCATCAGACTTGCCAAGTCATGTGGTCGGTTTGTGCGACATGCAATTTTCCCACAGTCCTCCCAGTCAACTGACTTTTTGGCTCTTTCACCCTGTGCTGCGAGAAATGGGCAAAAGTTCAGTATATGTTTAAACACTCTTGTACTACACCTTTAATGAGTTTCAGGGCACACAGACACTTCAGCAGCATTCAACGACTACATATGAGCGATCTTGATTGGCTGCCCTATCTGTCTGTCTTTCTACCTACCTACCCATCCATCTATTTTGCCCATAGATTCCATCTAATTTATTCCCTATTTAAACTATTAATGTGTAGTGGAGAAAGGCACCTGTTACATTAAATAATGCGTAGGTCAAGACTATTGTAAACAAAATGTAATACATTTTTATAACCTGAAGAAACCATCTTGCCATTTTTGGCAATTTACTTTAAGCTTTTGTATTACACCCTTTTTTACAAATGCAATCATAAATCAAGTGATCATATTTTTAGCCTATCATTTTTAATGGAAAAGCTCAGTAACAAATGACTACTTTGTCCCGGTAGCAGAATAGGATACAAAATATGCAATTAAGCTTACTGTCAATGTGATGGCATTTATTATATTTCAGAAGAAAGAATGCCCTTGATGTTGGAGTGAAAGCAGAGCATAAAATATTACATTTGAAGATGCCCTAACTATAGTGCTTGGAATGTGTCTGACAATGAGAGCTATAAGGGGACTGTGACAAAAAGATAATTTAATGTGTCACATGGCACAAGATGCAGAGCCTTCCCCATGCTAAAATATCTGCCTGGCTGATCTAGGTATGCTTTTGTGGTCAAGGTGGACTTTCAGATGGGGGAAGGGAAATGTATTTTGTATATCCTGATGTGAAGTGAAAAGAAAGGCAGTTGCTGGTCGTACCAAGAAAGAAGCTGGTTGTCTCTTTCCTTGCTGTAACTATCCAAGATCTGCTATAATGTGAATGCTGATGGATAAAGAGACTCCAAGCCCAGGTCATAGCACTTCGTATAGTGATCAGTTGTGCAAGTTAATGGAAGTATCCACGGACGATATTAGTCTGTATCGTCACAAACTGGTGGCAAGAGGTGGGGTAACTTGCAATACAGTGATCTGAAGAGACTAAAGTTGACGGGAGATGCACACCACAGCCCACAACACTGCTGAGGGATGCAACATGGCTAAGCTGTAGAATAGAGTGTCAGAACCACAGCTAGAGGCTTTCAGCATTGCTCCTGCAATGTCAACCCGAGCAATCAGACTGGCCCAGAGAATGCAAGACTACAGGTATGCCACAGGTGGCCGAGTAAGTGATGGGGATCTGCTAGCAATCGCCGTAGAGGACCTGGCCTGAGAGTATTGTGATCGCCAGGTGAATGTGACTGATACAGGCTGGAGGGATGCTTTCTATGAGGAAGTGGAGCCGTGGATTGATTGGGCATCCTATGTGGAGGAGTACTTACCCTATGAGTATGCCCTTGCCCCCTTAGATGTGCTGGCAGGGGACAAGCCAATGGCCCCTCCTGAGATGTGGCTGGATACCACTGCAGAAGCCACAAGCAGAAATGTGCCGCATGCCACAGCAGATAAACGATCTGTAGTGCCGCCGATGGGAGAATTGCCAGCATTGGGAGCGGGGTCAGACACTGGAAGCGCGGGGGTCCTGCTTGTGTCCTCACCAACTTCACAGCACACAGCCCTGGAAGCCACCCCAGAGGGTGCCATCTTATCCACACTGCCACATGAGACAGAGCTGGCAGGGGCTGCAGTAACAAGGTCCACAGTGGACAATAGAGAGGAGACAGGTAAGAGAGAGTCAGCGATGCCACAATGGTTGTGGGGTCCAGTATGGAGACTGGGAGACCATCCAGGTAGACAGAGATTCCAGCTCTGCATCACTGTCAGAAGGGCAGAGAGGAGAGGCGGACCAAGCAGAGTTCCTATCACTGAATGCTGCACGATCAGGTAAGGAGGCCGCGATTTTGCAGCCAGCCCATTTTGTTCTGGGAATCGTCATGGAAGAACTGGTCCCAGCTCTGCAACTTGTTGCGGAAGGGGTGGAGAAGTTGTTTTTGGCTGGGCTAGCAATAATTGAGCAAGAGAGAGATCAGTCAGAGTCCCCACAGTGATGACCAGGGTCCCAGGCCATGATGGCCTGATGAGGAGGCCAGCAAAGATGCTACTTTATTTGTTGTCCCATGGGAGGGTTCTTTGATGTTTGGGTAGGCAGGTAAGGATTTCCCATTGTTTAAAGCTCTGTTAGAGCAACGTTTCCAGATCCGTCTCTGAAGACGTGATCCAGCCGCTACAAACATGGGAGACCCCACCCTCCCAAGAGTTAATGTATTGTTGTGGTGTGCCATTGTGTTTTCCCTTGGACTGATTCTGCCCTGGGAGAAGGGATGGCTACCATTTTGGCCACATACACAAGGAGACCCGGGACTGTCTTGCACCCATGTGTCCAGTCACATCGGAGCCCCAAAGACTTGTGTTCATTGTCCATAACATACGAATGCCCATACCATAACCCCACCACCAACATTGTCCACTCGATCCAGCAAACTGCTCACCCACACGGTGCCATACACACTGTCTGCCATCTGCCCTGTACAGTGAAAACTGGGATTCATCCATGAAGAGAACACCTCTCCAAAGTGCCAGATGTGACAAAGTGCACTTCGCCACTTGATCCTGGATAGGCCTGCTTGCCAGCCTCCTGCCCTGCGACTATGGCCCCTGGGAGATGTATCCGTTTAAACCAGCATTTGGGCTTATGGACTATTGTACGGTGCTGGCCCTTTAAAAACAGTGTATGGACATATTGAAACTTTTTTGAAACTTTTTCTTCCCCTATGAATCCCTGGAAAGGTGTGGCTCTTCCCCTCCCCCAGCTCCATTGTTCTCCAGCAGGGCGTTGTCCCAGGGACACTGCCAGACCAGTGGGAACTGGTTTGGGCAGGAAAAGCCATGCTTGCAAGTGATAACAAAGGACTTCGAGCTAACTTTTAAACCCCTGAACCTATTCAAGTGAATTTTGGATATGTTTGTCCCCAAGTTAAACTGGTTAAAATAATTTATGTATGTACGATGTAAACTCACAAAGTTATAAAAATGTATAAAAAGTGTAACTTTTCAGCTTGGAGATAATTGAGTAGATACAGTAATTGACTCAATTATCTCCTAAGCAGAGGGGAGGAATATGATGGGTGTGTTTTTATTGTCCCATTGTGTCTGATTGGCTGCTGTACTTGCATTGTATGTGTTGTAATGTGTTTCTTGGTTGTTCTGAAAAACCCTGTGGGTGGTACTATGTGTGGAAAACCTGCATAAAAGAAGGCCCTTTGGTGCCAAGTAATACAGTTCTTCTACACCCTCAATCTAGAGTCCTGTCTCTTATTGGGGGAATTGCTATATCACTACAAGGGATTGCTATGCTCTGCATGCTCCCTTGGATAATCACTTCTAAGCTCTTGTAAGAGCTTGTTCCTGTTTCCCTCTCTTGGAAGAGAGGTTTACCCACTGGAACCTGGAGCCTTGTCGGAGGTCCAGGGTGGGAAGGAGATGGCAAGACCCCAACCAAGCTGCGGCGGTTCGAGGGGTCTGCAGTGGTTTTGGTGTCTGCTGGAGTGCTTGGAGCCCTCAGGAAGCGCTAGGAGCATCCTTCAACAGAGGTACCCAGTCGGGGGTTCAAGGCGGTCCGTTACACCAGGCGCCATCAAATGTGAGCATTTGCCACTCAAGTCGGTTACGACGACGAACTGCAGTCAGGTCGAGAGCATGATGAGGACGACAAGCATGCAGATGAGCTTACCTGAGACGGTTTCTGACAGTTTTTGCAGAAACTCTTTGGTTATGCAAACCGATTGTTGCCGCAGTCGTCTGGGTTGCTGGTCTCAGACGATCTTGGAGGTGAAGATGCTGGATGTGGAGGTCCAGGGCTGGTGTGGTTACATGTGGTCTGCAGTTGTGAGGCACGTTGGATGTACTGCCAAATTCTATGAAATGCCTTTGGAGACGGCTTATGGTAGAGAAATTAACATTCAATCCATGGGCAACAGCTCTGGTGGACATTCCTGCAGTCAGCATGCCAATTGCATGCTCCCTCAAAACTTGCAACATCTGTGGCATTGTGCTGTGTGATAAAACTGCACATTTTAGAGTGGCCTTTTATTGTGGCCAGCCTAAGGCACACCTTTGCAATAATTATGCTGTCTAATCAGCATCTTGATATGCCACACCTGTGAGGTGAATGGACTATCTCAGCAAAAGAGAAGTGCTCACTAACACAGATTTAGACAGATTTGTGAACAATATTTGAGATAAATAGGCCTTTTGTGTACATAGAAAAAGTCTTAGATCTTTGAGTTCAGCTCATGAAAAATGGGGGCAAAAACAAAAGTGTTATGTTTTTAATTTTGATCAGTGCATATTATAGACTAGCATAGCATAAAAGAACAGTAAAGGAAAAAGTATAACTAAGGAGATATGTCATGTCTGTGGTTCATACTTTTAATACATTAATTGTTTATATTAGTTGATATTTGTATTATTATGTATTTGGTCTTATCTCTAGTGGCAACCAGTTGTGGTATTGGCTATTCCTCATAATAATTCATTATTTTTATAGGCATTACATTTGCACCATATACTTTAAAAATAAATACACTTTCTTTTTAATTGTTTTGCAAACAGTTTCACAATTAGCCAGTAATTGTAGGTCTTTTTTTTACTTTTAGTTGTTAAAGGAGAGAGAGTGGTGGCCTTCTTATATGTGTGAGAGCCCCTTGACTGTGTTGAGGCCCTGCAGCCATTTTATATGCAAATGAGTTTTGTTACTTTTGTGTTGTCAACCTCCACCTTCCATAAATAAGGCTGGGGAGAGGAGAGTGAGTTGACTGGAGTATTTTCCTTTTGCTGAGGATCTCTTGGGCAAGTATACATTTCCACATTCCACATTCCACATGTAAGAAGATGGGAATGTCCCTGAATTAAAAAGGAGTCCTGATACATGTATATGGAATTTTTATTTATACAAATATGGGTTGATTAAAATGCAATTCCTAACCTATTCCTAAATAAATGACAAATTCTTAAGCTTCATAAAAAACACGGAAAAACAGAGTAAACCACGCCCAGTGTACATGTACAGAATGTACATAGGTCTTCAAGTAATTGTACACAATTGACCTAAAAAATAAAAAGAAAAGACAAAATAATAGTGCAGCACAATATGTAAAGTGTATATGTGGTAGGTAATCTTGAGTCACTTGCACTTGCATTTTTTTTTAGCTAACTTAGAGCTCTGCTGTTTTGCGTATGGATGGAATAATCACCTTTTAAGGATGTATAATGAGGCAGTCGCCACAGATGCTTTGAATAAAGTGCAGTGTGCGGGATATATGTGGACGTAAATACAGGAAAAAAACTCCAATGGTGAAGTAAGTGCTGATGGAAACAAAATAATGTACTTACATTTACTAGAACAGAACCTGCTCTAGTGTAAACAGCAATGGTATAATCCCCACCTAATGATATGATGGTACCAGGAAGCAGTTGGCAAAATAATAAAAAGATATATATACTGTTATACTGTTTTATCATTTTTTTTGTTTGGTAAAATAAAAAGTTTATTTTATATATATATATATATATATATATATATATATATATATATATATATATATATATATATATATATATATAATATATATAAATAAAATAAACTTTTTATTTTACCAAACAAAAAAAATGAAAAAACAGTATAAAATACTTATAGGAGTTCCATTTAATGCATTTCGCCTCTCCAAGGCTTCTTCAGAAGTGTGGTTAAGTCCTTTTAAAGTTCTGTTTATATATGATAGTCTTGAATGAAGATAGCTTCCTGGTGAAAATAATTGTTGGCTTCTTGTAACCATGCTGGAACGCATGCGTTATACTGGAAGTGACACAGCAGTTAACTGACATTAGTAGTGACTTTGGTGGACTTAATGCGTGTCAGTCTGGAAAGCATACGTCACCAAAATGGCGTTGTTGCATTCCAATCTTTGTTGGGGGCTAGAAGTGTGTATAGGGTATTCCATAGATAAGTCCCACCTCTTTAGGGAATGTCTTTATCCCCGTTTAATCACTGAGGGGGCGTGGCGTCACGGAGGAAGTGACGTGACGCGAGGTCTTCAAATAAAGTACATACCTAGGAAATGGTTCAAAAGCCGTTATAGAAAATGGAAAATATATATATAAGAAGTTTTAAAGTGTAGAAATGTATACCTCTTATATAACGAAAACAGGTTTATGAAATATAGATATCTCTAGGGGGGTAACTCTCTACATATTAACCATAGGTGTAAATGGCCTTAAATGTGGGCTTAACTCATATTTAGAAAAAGGAAATGGCTGAAAGTCCGCATAAAAAAAGGAAGAAATATTAATTCTAATGTCAATCCTGGGTATCGAAGAGATTAAAAATAATGTAAAAGCTATATGTATAAAACATATTTATAAAAAAAATGGAATAAAACATGTGAGCTACAATATAAACAAAAACATTACTAAAAATTATATAATTATAAAAAATTAAATAAATCAAATTCCGTTTTTAAACCATTAGGATACAAAGTATCCATATGGTAAACCAATTCCATTTCTTGTCTTTCCAATCTTTTTGATAAAATCTCCTCCCCTCCAGTGTTTTTTTACAATTGCAATATGAGTGAATGTGAGATGTCTAGGATTATTATCATGCACACAGAAATGTGATGATACAGAGTGATTCTTAAATCCTTTGTCAATGTTTCTACAGTGCTCTGCAATTCTCATTTTCAGTGACTTGATAGTTTGCCCTATATGTTGGAGGCCACATGGGCAATCCAATAGATAGATTACATTTCTTTGTATGGTTCATAAAAAAACAGACCTGCAGAAATTATTAGAAAATATTGACAAAATATGATTTAAATGTCTACTTTAATGACTAATTTTAAAATTGACCTCTATATAGTTTTTAGCAGGCCAACTGCATTTTTTGTAAAATGTAGCTTACCAGGTAGCTCCCAGGTTATCATATATGAAATAACAAGTAAAAATAAAAGATGGCACAAACTTGTCAAGTATAATTTATCAAATATTGTTTGGGGTCTGCTTGCAATACGAAGATTAAGTAATCACCCAAGATTTTAAACAATATTTATTTTTTTACAGTTTGAATAACTCAGTGATGAAACAGCTGTCTAATTAGCTTAATATATCTACATAAAAGGAGAGAACTTTTGCAAGGTCCACCACACTATTGAAATTTTTCACACTTATCAGCAATATATTTTACTATTTTTTATTGTTATCTTCATAAGGCTGTATCTAAATAAATGATAGCAAAATATTATCCTCAATGGTTTACATAGAAATGCTGTAAATATGTACTTAGCGGATAATATTTTCATGACTCATAAATGGCATATTTGATGTGCGTTAGTACAAATGTGAAATTATCTATTTTCATACCATCAGGGGACTTTTTTTTAATTGCCCATCTCCAGTGGCAAAATTATAATGTGGTTATTATAAATTCCATTAACAATAATGCCTTTCATTAATATAATTTTAAATGTACTATTTCTTTGAAAGCATGTGATTGAAGTCTGCTCCCACCTTCATTTGCATATGCAATTTAAAGCTGGCTCTTTGCCAACAGTACACATGGTGGGAGGGGGTGTCTATGAAATGGCATATTTATTGTATTATATTTTATTGTAATCTATTAAGAGCACAGAACACTGAAATCGCTAAAAGGCTGTAAACAAAAGCAAAAATTTCCCTGAAGAACATTTCACTCAGTTTCTATTCTTGCATCTAATAAATACAAACCTAATATATCATTTCTATGGCGGAGGATAAATGAATCAATCAAGAGTGAAAACAGAAATGTGGTAGCTGCTAAAGAGAAAATTGCCTGAGGCATTGTCTGCTTTTTTAAATAGGATTCGAATGCTCAAAATCTAAAGATGGATTCTTGTTTAGACATAGTAGTACAGTAAACTAAGATAAAAAATACTTAAACGGTTACTCCAATTACTATGACTTCATCAGTGATTTGAAGTGGTCATGGTGCATGGAGTCTGTATGTGCAGTGTTTCTCTATGAAATGCTGCACATACGTAATTTAACCCATCTGTTGTCAGAGATGTAACTCCACCTTCAGCAGCATCATGGGAGTGTCATCAGACACCCCAGAACTAGATTTCCAGCTGGCTAATGATAATTCTGTGCATCTTTCAATGCCCAGAATGTTAGTCATTGGCTGAGTGAGGTCAGATGACTGGTGAATGGAGATGGCTATGGCTTTCAGCTTCTGTGGCTTTGCATTATCCGTTGCTATTACAGTGGAGCTGGGCCATAGTACTCCTTAAATCATAACCACTACAGTGGGCTTTAATGGTTATGGTAAATGGGGTAAACCTTGAAATGGTTAGTCTAAGCACAATAACCAGTTCATACTACTGATGTGTTTATGGTTCAAATAACCTCTTATTGCAACCTTTATTTTTTTAAAAAATATTTTATTCCAAAGAAAAAGCTTTTTTTCTTAGCAGTTTCACCTTCCCGAGCTGTCAATCAACCAGTCAGACACAGTGCATGGGGTACAGAAATTGTCCTCCAATTGGTTAAGAAGAAAGTGTCTAGTTGTTATGGTGGTTATATCCTGCTCCTGTTATTTATTTTTTTTACCTTATTTATATAACCTATTTAAAGTGTTACATTTTCAAGCTACACTTTGAATATTTATTTATAAGATGTATTATGTATACCATAGTATTGCTTACACTGTAATTGAATTGCATCTTTATTATCATTATCTCTGTTATGCATTATGTGTATTTGACAATCTACTTCTGGTATGCTTAATGTCATTATGTCTGAGCTACTTAATGAAACATTTTTGTGATTGAGCGAATTCATTAAAAAAAATTAAAATGTGTTTTTGTCTAACTTTGCTTTGCTTTGTTTACTTAAACATTACCAAATCCCTTTACCACTGGATTCATTATTAGCTAATTATGGCCTCAATGTAATATCGTTTAAGCTTTTTAAATGATTTAATAATGTTGGATAAACGTTTAATATCATGAGGGCGGGGCCGGGACCTGAAGCTGAGCGGACGCCATAACTGCGGGCTCCCACCTTGACATTCACAATCCGCAAATATCCTGGAAAGTACCCGACATCTGAACCTCAGCACACTGGAACTGTGATCAGGTCCACACACCGATCCGGCAGATGCCTATCAGGTACACTCCGAAGTCTGGAGGCACAAAATGCAGGCCTAAGGCCTACCACGCACCGAGCATCCACGGCCTTGAGCAGCTTCTCGGCGGTGCCTACACACAAGGTGATTCCGACCAAGAAAACAACTTCTATCCATACCTACAGGAGGCTCCCGAACTTATGGGAAAACGCACCCAGAAAACTCGCGTGGGCTCCTCCACGGCACAAGACATTGGCACCTTGTTACAGCGACAGGCGCAGCCCAAGACTACCGCCAATGTCCAGATGCCGTCCCACTCACCGGCCCACTCCTCAACCCAAACAGACCTGGCACTCACAATGCCGGTAACAAACGCAACACCGGGAGACACTAATTTTGCCACCAAGCAAGATCTCCAAAACTGGATAAAGGACATACAAAAAACGCTGGCTGCGGATGTGGGGCGCCTGAAAAATGACATGCACAATGTCACAGAGTGCGTCCAAACGACAGAACAAGACATATCGGATCTTCAAACCGACATGGCAAACATGAAAAACACCATGCAACAACTACAAGCCACGCAACAAAACCTAAAGCTGCAACTGTCTACCCAGGAAGACCGGGCCAGGCGAAACCACGTAAAAATCCAGGGCATGCCCGCAGATATCCAGGCCGACGAACTGCCGCACTACATTCGCAGACTCCTAGCCACCATCCTGCCGCTGGCAGTAAATCGGAAATTTGAGCTGGACAGCATATACAGACTCCCAGTGACCTCCAGGACAACTAATACACCCGCTAGGGATGTCACCCTACGATGCACCTACACACGAGATAAAACCCAACTCCTGGCTGCAACCAGAGGCAAAACCCCCCTTACGTTGGAAACGGCCCAGTTGTCGTTCTATCAGGACTTAACCCGGGCCACGTTACAATGGCGCAGGACACTGTCACAACTCACAAGTCACCTACGTACCCTCGGGGTGCCATATCGATGGGGACCACAAAGATCCCTGCTAGTCCCCCACAACAATATCACCCACAAGATAACATCAGATGGAGAGGCACCCGCACTTCTGGCGAAACACGGACTACCAGACCTTCCAGCCGATTTACCACAAGAGTCCCAGCACGGAATGGGAGACCCAGCCACCAGTAAGCCGTTCACCCCACGAGAAAGGATGACACTGAGCTCACAACAGCAGACGGCATGACCACAGAGGCCAATACTACTGGGCTGAAGTTGCTGCCATATAAAGACAGTGTACTTGCAAACCTTTCAGCAAACTGTTTCTGCCATCGACATGGACCTTGGGACTAATTGTTTTGAATTATTTTCTGTTTACATGTGACGCCTGAAATCGCAGTTCTGACAGGTACAGGGAGGGAAATACAGCCACGCCACCATGGCCCAGGCCAGCAAACTGAGCTGACATACTGACATTTTACCCCCCCCCACCCCTCTCCCGCTGCCCCCTTGGTTAGGGGTAACACACCAACGAAGACCACCTCTCACCACAACGGGTCTCGCTACCCACTTCAAGTACAACACCCTGCGCTACACACAAAACTTGAGATAATCTTACACCCTACTTGCTCTCACACGCTATATGACCATAACTAGGTATGTAGGGAATACACAAATCCAAACGTCACCACCTGCAACCAACACACCCTGACTACTAATAATGTTGACCAAACATAGTTTAAAGGGACACTCCAGGCACCCAGACTACTTCTGCCCATTGGAGTGACTTGGGTGCCAACTCCCAATACTCTTAACCCTGCAAGTGTAATTATTGCAGTTTTTTTATGAACTGCAATAATTACCCTGCAGGGTTAACTCCACCTCTAGTGGCACTCCACTTCCTGGAAACCTGTGCTAGAGTGTCGCTGGACATCCTCACGCTATGTGAGGACCTCCAGCGTTGCTCATTTTCCCATAGGAAAGCATTGAAATGCATTTTCAATGCTTTCCTATGGGGAGCACTAATGCGCATGCGCTGCATTTCCCCGGCCAGTGGGTGGGATCAGCCGACGCAATGCAGAGGAGGAGCGGCGGTGGAGGAGGAAGCAGCGACGTGGGACATGGTCACTGCTTCAGGTAAGTTACTGAAGGGGTTTTCACCCCTTCAGCAACCGGGGATTGGGGGGGTGGGAGGGAGAAGGGACCTGCAGTGCCAGGAAAATGGATTGTTTTCCTGGCACTGGAGTTTCCCTTTAACATATTTCTAATGACAGATCCAAAGTGAAAATAAAGGTGGCAATGGAAGTTTGACAAACATATAGTATGGTAAATCACTGTGTCCAAGTCCTGGATAATAACATATTTGATTTATATAGCTTCAAAGAATTGTAACTACATGTATTGCCCAACTGGATATTCTAGGCAAATAGTCATCTGTACAGAGGTTGCTGTATCACTTGTAAGAGCTTATTTGTAGTAAATATGTCTCCAGACAGTACTAGCAGATGGATTTTTTCCACTTCGTATCATTTAATGAAAGTGCGTATTTACTTTTGTTAATGTAATTTTATCTGTGTAACACTTGCCTGGGATTACAGAGTTGTCCCTCAATTACGAAGAAAAAAAAAATCAATGAATTCCCCACAAATAAATGCATGCATGTAAGTGTGCGAGTGTGGTTGAGGATAATGTCCTTCAATATTCTGTTCAGTCATCTGTTAGAACAAGGTATGCATTAATTTACTGTATGTATTATGAGATAATTATTGTGACTTACAAACATAAAAAAAATCAAAAATCCAACTGTTGGAAAGAAACAACATCCTATATATAAAGCAATATAACATTACGGTATATATCGATACGCGAATCAGCCACAGCATTAAAACCACCTGCTTAATATCTTCTAGATCCCTATCATGCTGCAAAACCGATCTGCTCCATTGAGGCATGGACTCCAGAAGACCTCAGACTGTTTCTTGGTACCCTGCACCAAGACATTATTTTTATTATTATTATTATTACTGGTATTTATATAGCACCAGCATATTCTGCAGCGCTTTACAATATTATTAGAGGGGGGATTTAACTATAAATAGGACAATTAAAAAAAAAACTTACAGGACCAATAGGTTGAAGAGGGCCCTGCTCAAAGGAGCTTACAGTCTATAGGAGGTGGGGCATAAAACACAACAGGACATGAGGTAGCAATCAAACAACGTTGATCTTTTGACCAACATTCAAGTAGGTGAGCACTTGGGAAATAGTGATCACAATATAGTGTCCTTTGAAATAAACTCAAAAAACAAAAGCACATGGGATATACTTAAACATTTAATTTTAAAAAGGCCAATTTCAATTAGTTAAGGGCAGCTTTACAATATATTGACTGGCATAAACTCTTTAGTGAAAAGAACACTGAGGATAAATGGAAAATCTTCCAACAAATATTAGAAAGGTACATTTCTCAGTATGTACCATTGGGAAATAAATATAAAATAAACAAATTAAAACCAATGTGGCTTACTAGAGAAGTAAAACAAGAGATTAAAAATAATAAAAGGGCATTTAAAGCATTTAAATCGGATATAAGATATAAGGAAGCAATTAATGCGTGCAAAAAGGCAATTACTGGTAGATTTGCTAAACTTCAAAATGATAAAAATGATATCTAAAGAGAGCAGAACCAACCCCAAAGCATTTTTTAAGTACCGTATATACTCGAGTATAAGCCGAGTTTTTCAGCACATTTTTTGTGCTAAAAAACCCCAACTCGGCTTATACTCGAGTCAATAGTCTGTATTATGGCAATTTGCATTGCCATAATATAGACAGGGGGCTGTGGGGGCTGCAGAGCTGTTACTTACCTGTCCTGCAGCTCCTGTCAGCTCTCTCCTCCTCCGCGCCGTCCGTTCAGCACCTCGGTCAGCTCCCAGTGTAAGTCTCGCGAGAGCCGCGGCTCTCGCGAGACTTACACTGGGAGCTGACAGAGGGAGCTGCACGGACGGCGCAGAGGAGGAGAGAGCTGCCAGGAGCTGCAGGACAGGTAAGTAACAGTTCTGCCAGCCCCCCTCTCCCCCACTGAACTGCCAATGCCACTGGACCACCAGGGAAGGAGAGCCCCCCTCCCTGTCATATATCAAGCATGGAGGGGGGACGAAAAAAAAATAATTAGTAATAATAAAAAAATAATAATAATTAAATAATAAATAATAATACAAAAATAATAATAATTAAATTAAATAAAAAATAATAATAAATAATAATAAAAACAAATTAAAATAATAAAAAAAAATGCCCACCCCCCACCAAGGCTCTGCAACACACACACACACACACACACACCACTCATACACACAATGCACTCATACACACACACTGCACTCATACACACACACTGCACTCATACACACACACTGCACTCATACACACGCTGCACTCATACACACACGCTGCACTCATACACACACTGCATTCATACACACACTGTAAATAAATATTAAATTAATATATTTTTTTTAGGATCTAATTTTATTTAGAAATTTACCAGTAGCTGCTGCATTTCTCACCCTAGTCTTATACTCGAGTTAATAAGTTTTCCCAGTTTTTTTGGGTAAAATTAGGGGCCTCGGCTTATATTCGGGTCGGCTTATACTCGAGTATATACGGTATATAAATTCTAAAAAACCCAAAAATGAAAGTGTAGGTACACTAAAAACTGAAACGGGTGTGTTAGTTAAGGAAGACCAGGAAAAGGCAGGAATTATAAATAACTATTTCTCCTCCGTATAGATAAAGGAAGAACCCATGGCAATAGATATGCAAATGATTGCTACTAAAAACTTGCAGAATAATTGTAATTGGTTAACTCAAGACAAGGTGCTGCAGCAACTAAAGAAAGTTAATATAAACAAAGCTCCAGAGCCTGACGGTTCCATCCACGAGTACTTAAGGAACTAAGTGTAGAAATAAGTGAAGTAACCCTAGATAACAGAGGAGGTGATCTAATTAGAAAATTTAGACAAAGAGAAGGTTTCTGGATTTTTAATTTAAAGACTTTTAGTCCTACAGGTCTTAATGTCCATTTTGACATGGTGTGTTTTTTATAACAATATATTTTTATATTTAGACTCTTCTTTTTATAAACAATTTTTTAGAATGAATAGTATTTTATATATAATATATATATATATATATTTTATATATATATATATATATATATAAAGGTGATATATATATATATATATATATATATATATATATATATATATATATATATATCACCTTTTTGTCATTAGGGTTTTTATGTTAGGATTTTTAGATACACCTTTCCATTTATACCATTTAATGTATTGTCGCTGCTGCTATGAATTATATGGGACATCTCTTTTAGACTAATTGACTTTCTTCATAAATTCTCGATTATTTATTTATTTTTATTTTTCATTTGTTTCACATATTATAAATGAGTACTATAGACTTCAAAGTGGAACTTTGTTTCTCATTGTCGTTTCTTCTCTTTTTTAAATATACATTTATATTTATCAGTTATAATGGACTGATGGACATCCGGGTTTGTGACCGTGAAACGCAAGATGTGTTCCACGTGATGCCGGATATGATATTCAAAACACAGTTCAGAAGAGAGACTTGGAATGCATGTGATGAGGTTTGCGAGTGCAGGTGATGGGAATAATGAAGTCACACTCTGGTTGGACACGGAAAGGGCAGGAGATACAATCGGTATACTTAAAAACGGATGGAGGAGATCAAGCTTCTAACTTTCAATTGCCCCTGAGGAAGTCCTGTTCAGGACGAAACGCGTAGGGCGGAGAGACCAAGAAGGCACTTTATTATTGCAATTGTTATTTTTATTGTATCATTTGGTTTATTTTTATTTTATGTTATTTTTGATTTTGTTGATTTTATTTGTTGAATTTCTTCCGGCCACTACAAAGCTCGCCCTGAGATTAGAAGGGACTGTGGTACTGGAGAGACTAAGTGTCTGATGTGCTGGATTTTAACTACAATCTTGTATAATTGATTCTATTGGTGCACTATGTTTGTGTCTCTCCCTCTTAATCTTTTAATTAAGGTCAAAAAGGAAGAAATTTGAACTCCTATGAAATTCTTCAGAATTAGATACGCCTACCACTTTCTACTATCTTGTAAGTGAAATTTGCCCCAAGCGCAATACTTTAGGTGCTTTAGTATACTACAGGCAATCTTTACCCTACAATAAATAAATTAACCTTACAATAAAATTCTCTGAAACTGTGTAACAGTGTTAAGGGGAAAGTGCACCCAGACCACTTCAATGAGCTGGAACCTACAAAGGAGGTATTGCTGCCCTGGTACAGGGGTGAGCAATCATTCTTTAACTATTTTTGTTAATTCCAAAGGGTGTGGACAAATTGGGTGGACATAAATGAACACATAGTACCAAGATAATGTGGTTTATAGGTTTCCTTTAATGTGTTTGTTAAATATCTGCTGTTTACACCCATTATAAAAATTTAATGCATTGCAGATTTTGTTAACGTGACATAAATGATAACAGCAACAGCCATAACAATTAATACATTTTACAGTAAATTGTATGATTCATGGCCAAACACTTTTTTGCATTTTTCTACTTTGAATGCTTGTTACAAATTTAGGGGGGGAAAAACAATATACTGAAAATGGCCAAACAATTAGATTAAGATTTAAAAAAAATAAACAACTTGAAAACAGTTGTAAAACATTAGCTGAAATGAACACATTGAATTGTTTTAAACACAGTGCTGCTTTCTACTTTGCCTAATATGCTTAAATCTAAAATGTAAAACAGAATGAAACATTAAATTAACTCAATATGAAGTCATTAACCTTGCTGATTGCTGCTTATTATGGCAGCAGGAACAAAAAAGGAGTATACACCATACAGTGTACTATAAGACTGCCAACTGGATAATGTTCAAAAATGCAAGCAAAAGAGATTGAAGAAAACAAAAAAAGAAAGAAAACAATGGTGTAGCTTCATTTGACATATTTGAGATAGTCCGTACTAACTGATCAATAGCTATTGCATTGTTAAAAATGTTAACAAATGTTATATAAAAAAAAAGCTTGTTTTGTGCCATAGATTGCCACCGATATACTTGTTGCTTTCAGATTTTTTGATACTTGGCAAAGATGTTCCTTTAAGATCATCTTACTTACTATGTAGAATAAATAGATTTTGTTTATAACTATTTATAGTTATGATGTATCCCGAAAATCTATTTTACAAAAATGGAAACATGCTGCAATCCCTTCTATGACCCTCTAAAAACTCAAATTATAATGTGTTTGAGATATATAAGCTTAACTTTTCCATAGACAAATAGAGAAGCACTGGGACATTTTTCATAGTTAATCTATATAGAATCACTTTATGGCATCATGGAGGAACACATTTAAAACAAATTTTAATTCACTAATTGGTATCGTCTGCATTGGCCTCCAGTTAGATACAGGGCCCAATTGAAAATTCTGGCGCTTGCTTACAAATCCCTACATAATGCTGCTCCAACATTCCTATCCTCCCTCACACACAAGTATGTCCCGTCGAGACCCCTGCGCTCAGCCCAAGACCTACGCCTATCCTCTGCCCGGGTCCCCAGCTCTGATGCGCGCCTTCAAGACTTCTCCAGGGCTGCACCTCTTCTGTGGAACTCCCTTCCCTCCTCAATCCGACTTTCACCCAGCCTCCACTACTTCAAAAAATCTTTGAAAACTCACTTCTTCATTAAAGTGTATCAATTACACTGTCAGCAGGTTTCTCAACCCCCACCCCATGACTCCTTTCCTGCAACTGTCAAAAATGACATACCAAGCACTCAATAAACCCTTCTCTAACAAACTATTTAATTCCCCTACTTTAACCCTTTGTGTCACTATACCCCACTCCCTCTAGCATGTAAGCTCATCGAGCAGGGCCCTCAACCCCCTCTGTTCCTGTACGTCCAGTGGTCTGATCTCAATTATGTGTCTGTTAGTCCATCCATTGTACAGCGCTACGGAATTTGTTGGTGCTATATAAATAATAAAATAATAATAATAATAATCGTCAGCATATGTTTGCAGGATAGTTGACCGTTTCTCTGCATTAATGTTTGAAATTCCTGGTGGTGTACATCAGGTGAAATGACTGTGACTGGGTGACATTGTATGCTATTAAACTGGGTTTGGGGTTGGGAAAGATTTTTTTAACCCCTTAAGGATGGCGGGCATTCTATGCCGTCCTTGGGGACCCCGCTCTAAAGTCCCCGCCGTCCTATTCACTTACCCGGTCGCCGGCGATCCCACGGCGGCGATCGCGGTGGGGTGACTCACCTAGCATCCCAGGGAGTCCCCCTGCATCCATTCCAGCCCTCCTGGGCCATGTGATCACGAGGTCCATGTGAGGACCTCACGATCACGTGGACGGCATAGCCGTCCATAGCAATGCCAGCAGAGGGAGTGTCTGTAATGACCGGTACACCTCCTGCTGCCTGTAAAAAAAAAAAATAAGTTTAAAACAGTTTCAAATTAAATTATATATACTTAGATCATATAAGTATATATAATTAAATATAATTATATAAATATATATATATATAATTATATATATAATTATATAAATATATCAATATCAAAATACACGTACAATGATATTGATTAAATATATATATAATCAAAAAATTACCGTCCCTCTTGGGTTTGATTCATCCAGTTTATTGCTGGTAGATTCAGGCTAGGTCAACGTTTCAGCTCGGAGCTTTCATCAGGACACCAAAGGCATAAAACATTGCAAAAAACAAACATATATAGGACATCTCTACCAATAAACACTCACCATATCAGCTGTAGCACATCACCCGTCATGTCCGGCGTGTACTCGGCGCAATTGCGCATGTGTATCACCACTCCGAACTTCCGCATCCCGTGATAGGGGGGCCGAGTCTAAACAAAGGGAGCGTCACAGTCTCTTAGCAACCGCTGATACATTCAGCTTTGGTTGCTACTGTGTAACTTGCTGCCAATGGGAGAATATCTCCTTTCAAAGAGAAGGCCACCCAGTCCGCGGCGTAGCGTTCGGTTACTGTGGCAACGAGTTCCAGCCGTGCATACAAGGGTGTGTGAAAACTGACAGTTACAGATCTATTAGCAAGTGAAAACAATGGATTCCAAGTGCCTCTTTCATCTATTGAAAGTAAAATAAAATAAAATAGCTGTCATATTAGTGAAAATAATGTACATAAATATAATATAAAAAACAGACAAAACAATACAATTAAATGAATACCTTGATCAAATTAAAGTGCAGTGTTGTTGGATTATTTATACCCAAAGTGTATGTGTAACACAATGTATTTAAAAAGTGTATATTAATTAATAGTGCCTATAACATTTAAGATAATGATCTTATATAAATAAGACATGTATTTTATTTCATAAATAAATATAATTATGTGTATTGATTTCATGTGAATGCGTGTGAATTAATTAAGAAGGGGCTGCACAAATTTGTGGTCAACCCCTAATATGAGACAAGCTAATGAAAATTAGATATTATAGAGGCTTCAGTCTCCCTGCCCATCATAGCTGTCTATGTGAAATAGCTATCAGTGAGTTTCTAAGTGCCATAATCTACAATATTATTAAATGCATTAACTAAGTATTTATTTAAAAACTTTTGTTCGAGAGAAATTTTCTTCTTTGAGAGATTATCTTCAAAGAAAACCTTCTTCAAAGAAATCCCTTCCAGTCGGTTTAGGTGGATACTTGAATAAAAAAACGATTATAAAGAGGATAATTATAAAAAAGAAATAAAAGAACATTTTTTTATATATAATATAAAAAAAAAATGTAAATATGCTAAAAATACAGAAGATACAAAAATTAAGGAAATGAGGGAAGGGCATCCCTGAACAGAAAGCATATCCCATCAAAACCAGTACCCCCCAGTAGAGCACTATATAAAGACTTGCAAGAAAAACTGTATCTCAGACAAGGTACAAAACTATAGTAGCCACCACCAATGTGTCTTTGGTCTTTGCAAGACCATTGGGTTTACATTACTTTGATCCTTGGATTTATGTTTGATATACTTTTAATTTTACCTGCCTGTTTATTACTTTTTTACTGTATGTCCTTTCCTTCTCCTCTCCACCATTCCCCAGGTTACTCTCTATTACTGACCACTATTTACACTACTCCTATAGT
The DNA here is from genome assembly GCF_036172605.1 of Pelobates fuscus. Taxonomy (NCBI): domain Eukaryota; kingdom Metazoa; phylum Chordata; class Amphibia; order Anura; family Pelobatidae; genus Pelobates; species Pelobates fuscus. The sequence continues at coordinate 308,266,603 of NC_086318.1, read as the reverse complement.
GTCATTTGATAATGTATGCTTTAATGAATTTAAGACATCGTGAGTTCCTGTGATTGAAATATAGAGTGTTATGTATTTCAACAATCTTCCCCTAGGGGGCACCTGGTGGAATCAATGAGGATGCAGCCATACTGTCGTGCGCGGAAAGATTGATACACGCGTGCCGATCTCTGGGACCTCCCACCGCTGAATTGTATTGGCGGCTGAAACAGAGACACAGCCCACTAATTGAAGGTGGGTTTTGGCGCCAGGTCTACATAATGAGAAGGGGTGTAAGTGGATCTTCCTTGCTTACTCGTGCCCTTGAGAAAGGCGATTATTATCGCCGAAACGCGCGTCGGGCTGTGGGTGTTTTGTCACGTTCTGCAGACTGCCTTTATGTAGCCTGTTATATTTTAACACGCTACACCTACCCAGGGACTCTTTTTTGCCGGCGGAGTCTCTGTCTTTTGTTTTATATACCACATATGGAGTTGTGAGAACCCTCTATACCACTTCTTACTTTAATTTAATTTATCTACCCAGGGCCGGATTAACATAGGGGCTGATGGAGCTGCAGCTCCAGGCCCAGGCCCATGGAATAGGCCCATTAAAAAAAAAAAAAAAAAAAAAAAATAATTTTTTTTTTTTTTTTTTTTTTTTACACACTGCTCTTAGGTTTGCCACCTGGATGGTATTTTACTGGCACAGCCAGTATTTGAGGCTGCCTGGCCGTGCCTGTATTGCAGTAATACCTGCTATACAAACGCAGGTATTTTTCTCAGAATAAATGGAGATTACTCTGCAATACCAGCACCAGCCAGTAGGGGTCACTCTGTGTGGAGAGAGGCAGGGATAGGAAGTTACAGCATATCCCTGCCTCTCTCCACTACTCACTGATCCGTGGGGGAGCAGCAACACATCACAGAGACCAGACAGCAGGTCTACAGCTCAGGTAAGTGAGGGATGGGGGAAAGGCAGCAGGGACACATGGGGACACTGAGACACTAGGGGACACTGAGACACTAGGGGACATATGGAGACACTAGGGGACACTGACACTAGGGTACACATGGGGACACAGACACTAGGGGACACTGAGACACTAGGGGACATGGGGACACAGACACTGGGAGACCTGGGAACACTGAGACACTTGGGGACACTGGAAAACATGGGGACACTGAGACACTAGGGGACACTGAGACACTAGAGGACACAGACACTAGGGGACACATGGGGACACAGACACTAGGGGACACTGAGACACTAGGACACATGGGGACACAGACACAGGGAGACCTGGGAACACTAAGACACTTGGGGACACTGGAAAACATGGGGACACTGAGACACTAGGGGACACTGGGACACATGGGTATGCTGAGACACATGGGGATGCTGTGAGACATAGGGACATTGGGAGACACTGAGACATTGGAACACGGAGACACTATGTCCCCATGTCTCCCAATGTCCCCATTGTGGTGTATCACCAAATTAATATAAATATTACACAAGGTTCGTCTACATTAAAAGGTATTTATTTAGAAGGCAACAACACAATACTATAAATGTATCACAAACACACAGCCCAGACCCACGGAGCAACAACCCTTTTAAATCTATCTATCCATATAGTAATCCCTTTCCCCACACGTTTGATCTCACCCACGGTTAGGCCTTCACATCTAGTAATGGCTCACTGCTGCAAGTCCAACATCACATCCACCAAGGAAGAAAAGGAAGCAATAGACTGATTTCCTGCCTGGCCTTATGTTATATGCCCTTAGTTGAGATGATGTGTTTTACATCACATCCTGTTCATGCCTCACTTCCTTTAGCAATTGTGGGAGGGAAGGAAAGATTCTTAGCCCTCCCACCTAGTTTTTGTTTAAGGAAGTCCTGAAAGGAAGATAAATGATCATGCAAGGAAGACAAGTTACCACACCCATGTCCCCCAGCCAGTGTCCCTAGTGTCCCTAGTGTCCCCAAGTCTCCCAGTGTCTGTGTCCCATGTCTCTCAGTGTGCCTAGTGTCCCCATATGTCCCAGTGTCACTATATGCCCCAGTGTCCCCATGTCTCCCATGTCTCCCAGTGTCCCCAAGTGTTGGTCTCCCAGCCAGTGTCCCCTAGTCTCCCAGTGTCCCCTAGTCTCCCAGTGTCCCCTAGTCTCCCAGTGTCTGTGTCCCTAGTGTCTCAGTGTCCCCATTTCTCCCAGTTTCCCTAAATGTCTCAGTGTCCCCATGTCTCTGTGTCCCCTGGTCTCTCAGTGTACCCATGTCTCTCAGTGTCCCCATTTCTCTCAGTGTCCCCATGTCTCACTGTGTCCCCAGTATCCTAGTGACACTGAGACATTGGGACACTGGGAGAAATGGGGAAACTGAGACACTGGGAGACTAGGGGACTGGGCAACATGGGGACACTGACACTGTGATACATAGGGACACTGAGACACTGGGTGACTTGCGAGACTGAGACACTGGGAGACAGGGAGACACTGGGAGCAATCCAACTATACAGCAGAATCAAACTGTGAGTAGTTTGTTGGTGATTTTACAGAATTGTCTCTAATGTCACTCCTTGTGATTTCCATCATGTGATGTCACGCATAACTAATTAATTATACAAATGATTAAGACTGGTATTTTTTTTCCAAGAAAGGTGGCAACCTTAACTACTCTTCACATACTCTTGCTTAAAGGAGCACTATAGGGTCAGGAACACAATCATGTATTTCTGACCCTATGATGTTAAAACCACCACCCTGGCCCCTTCTTGCCTCCCTAAATATAGTAAAATATTACTTGTATTCAAGTCTGCAGCTGCTGGCTATGCCTCTGAACTGACTGTCTGCTGACATCATCAGGAGTGGTGGTCTTAGCAAATTACAATACTTCCCCATAGGATTGGCTAAGGCTGTCAACTAGGCAGATCAGGGGCAGAGCCAGCACAAGTCCAACATAGCCCTGGCCAATCAGCATCTCCTCATAAAGATAAATTGAATCAATGCATCTCTATGAGGAAAGTTCAGTGTCTGCATGCAGAGGGTGGAGACACTGAATGGCAGTGCTGCACACTAGACAGTACTGCCCCAGGAGGCACCTCTAGCAGCCATCTAAGGAGCGGCCAGTGGAGTTATTTTCTCTGAAAAGACAGTGTTTTCTGCAAAAAGCCTGAATGGAATGTTTCTACTTACCAGAACAAATACAATAAGCTGTAGTTGTTCTGGTGACTATAGTGTCCATTTAAGTTTGGAAGCTTAAGAGGGATGTATGGGAACAAAACTTGTGTGGACTGGCTGACAATAAAATTAGTTTAGGTAATGCAGACGTTGGTCTCTCTAACACTGTGGCATGTCCCCTTTCTTCTATACTCACTACATACACCTTCTCTCTGTCTCAGACTATATACCAGGAACTTCTGCCTGCTAGTAAGAAGGTAAGGATTTATGTCAAGCTCGGGGTGTTGCCTGCATAGTATGGCCTTAGTTGGACAGCCTGCAGGATTGGCAGGCAGCCTGACATGCATTCATGCCAGGCTGACCTTCCAATTCTTTGGGCATGTTCACCCCCTTTTGGCAGGTCTGGTCACGTGATTTGTGCCAGTGGCACACCCTTTTACCCCACCCATTGACTTCCTGCTTCACTGGAAACTGCTGTTGGGGGTTATGGATTTATTTGAAAGATGAAAGCATAAGTTGAAAGCATAGAGCATAGAGTATGTGTTTTCTTATAGCTGCATCCTATGAGTTTCCCTCCAGCACCATCTCCATCAGATACATGACGCTTGGGAGGTATGACTGTTTTAGTGTTTTTGGTCGATAAGATTCTGTAATTAGGCCCATCATAATTGTCAGCACCAGGCCCACTGTGCTCTTAATCCGGCCCTGTATCTACCTCTTTCTGTCCTTTCGATATACTCATCTTTTTTATGTTTATAGTGCTATTCCAGTCTGAGTGAATTTACCATTTAGTAAGTCAATAGGATCTTGAAGTATTTTGTGCATAGAAATTAGGTATATAGAAGACATATGGTTTTTTTTCATTTGTAGATGACCATGACTCCACTTATTTGGATTAATCTGGGCCTATTTCAGCTATTTCTTATTATATTATGAGTATTTAAGTTTCATTGATACTTCAGCTACCTATGTTGCTACATTTTCTACTAGCCACTCTGACATTTTGAGTGATTCACCTACGAAGTATCAATTTACAACACAACTCCGTTACTAGTTTGTGTTGAGTTGAGCTGGATTATATCTCTCAGTATTTTTCCATCTCTATAGGTCAAGCAGTCTGGTGTATTTTAGACACTTGGTGTTTAGTTTTCTAATGTATATTTTACTATCAATAAAACTTTATTATTTTTTGTACCTTGTCTGAGATACAGTTTTTCTTGCAAGTCTTTATATAGTGCTCTACTGGGGGTTCTGGTTTTGATGGGATTTGCTTTCTGTTCACGGATGCCCTTCCATCATTTGCTTATTTTTTGCATCTTCTGTATGTTTTAGGATTAAGCCCTTTTAGTACCCCTGTAACCCTCTCTGTACTTTTTTCCCGGATTGTTTTCTGGCTGAGAGTATTGTGTTTATATTTAATGCTAAAAATACAAATAATAAAATAATAAAAAATAAATAATAAATAATTAAAATATATATATGTGTGTGTAATTTCGTTCTAACTGTATTTTGATATTAATATATATATATTGATATCAAAATACACGTAGAACGAAATAATAGATATATAAACCTATATACATAAGTATATACGCATATATCACTATATATACCTATATATAAAAACAATTTAAAAGTTTTATATATATATATATATATATATATATATATATATATATATATTATACGTATATATTTATGTATTTTTTTTACATAATTAGGTCATTTTAGTAATTACAAATTGCGGGACCTGCCTGACAACCCAGGTCAAAAAGGTATTGCAAATGGGGTATGTCCAGTCTTTTTTAGTAGCCACTTAGTCACAAACACTGGCCAAAATTAGCGTTCAATTTAGTTTTTTTGTTTTTTCACACAGAAAACAAATATGAACGCTAACTTTGGCCAGTGTTTGCGACTAGGTGGCTACTAAAAAAGACTGGACATACCCTATATTGAATACCCTGGTTTGTCTACTTTAAAAAAAATATGTACATGTGGGGTGTTATTCAGAGACTTTTGGCAGATAATAGTGTTACAATGTCACTATTGATAAATTTGAAAGAATATATGTTTTGAAATCGCAATATCCTACTTGTACCTATAACCCTATAACTTGCAAAAAAAAGCAAAAAAGCATGTAAACACTGGGTATTTTAAAACTCAGGACAATATTTTTAATCTATTTAGCAGTTTTTTTTATTCGCTTTTGTAGATGAGTAAAATATTTTTCAAGTAAAAGTAAAAAAAATGTATATTTTTAAATTTTTCATCATATTTGTTTGTTTTTTAAAATTAAATTACATGAGATTATATAAATAATGGTATGTAAAGAAAGCCTTTTTTGTCCTGAAAAAAACAATATATAATTTGTATAGGAACAGTAAATGAGAGAGCGGAAACTTACAGCTAAACACAAACACCACAAAAGTGTAAAAAGAGGCCTGGTCGCAAATGTACAACATCGCAAAAACAGTCCAGTCCTTAAGGGGTTAAAGGGGTTAACTGTTAGAATACTCTTTATTACATTCCCCACCCCCTTAAAAACAACAATAACAAAAAACCCTCAGGATGTCCAAGCTCTGTCCCTACAGATGTTGATGAACAACAACTCCCATGATTCTTTGAATGGAATACATAGCCAGTGAATCGTGGGAGACTGGGAGTTGTAGTTCAGCAACATCTGGAGGGCTGGAGTTTGGACATCCCTGCGGGTCTAGCTAATTTACTAGGAATCTGATCATCTCTAAGAGAAGCAGTGAATCTATCTCATATGAGAAGCATTTTACTTCCAGGCCTGAAGGCTTTCAGTTATTGAAAGTCTTCACAATAAATCAATCTAGTGGTTACCTGATTAACAACCACTAGAGGCATCCTTAGTAACAAATATAAACATTGCAATTTCTCACCACCAATATGTTTTGCATTTGTCAGACTGCAGGGATATACATATTGACACACACAGACATGCTGACACACACAGACACACTGGCAGACATGCTGGCAGATATGCTGACACACACACACACACACACACTGACAGACATACACACAGACAAACTGACACACAGGCAGACATACTGACACACATGCAAACTTTACACTTATAAAGTCATCCTCCAGTTTCCTACCTTTTGGGTACAGGAGGGTGACTTCCCTGGGATCCAGTGGCAGGCTGAGGTAGTTGGGAGTGCCTTTCCTGACGGCCTCCTCCTCACTCCCACATGGCTTCACACTCTCTGGGAGAAAGTGACTCACGGCTGTCGCTTCCTCCAATGCTGCCATTAAGCGTGGGCCTGGTTGCACTGTTAAAAGGCCACAGCACCCTACCGGACCCCTACTGAAAAATGTCCACCGGCTGGCCAAAAGTGCATGGACCACCCAATGGACCCACTTAGCGTGCGGACACCCAGTACAGCTGCAACACTTGCATGCCCATAAAGCAGTTAAATAATATTTTGCGGCAGCGGGGTCCACGAGGCAGCTGCTTTGGGCCCCCAAAGAGTAACTGGGCCTGGGGCAGCTGCCCCATTTCCCCCAACGTTAAAGAGAGCCCTGAGGGTACTTTTTTTTTATTAGACTTAAAGTTTAACCCATTCAGATGGCATTCTCTGAAGTTCTGGGGATTTTCATTTTTATTATTAATACATTTTTGTATGTTGGAAAATTGTCATAGTTATGGCTATACAAAAACTGTTGAGCTATGTGTTTTCCAGCCCTCCTCTAATCATTTAAACTGAAAAGGAAACTACAAACTAAAGGATTTGTGGGGACGAGTATTGTTTACAATATTACAGTTTTTTGAATCTCTCATTTTTGTAATCTTATACATGACATTTTCCATTTATTTATTTTGCAAAACTCCATTGCATAAACAGTTAGGACCAGCTATCTCCATGCATTTTGTTTCCTATTTTCTAACTAAATTAAGCGTCAGAAAACAATCTTCTAAAAAGCCGAGGGATTGAAGCAAAAATGAATCATTCCAATGGAAAAAGAGATTTAATTTAACTTGGGTTTCTATTAAGTCTAAATTCATTATGTGTTATTTTATGTTTTTTGAAAATCTTAAAAAGGTCGCCATATGGAGCTACTCAAACTGACGAAATAAAAGCAATAAGACAAAGCAATAAAACTGTCTGTGTTTTCTTGACCTTTTAAATATATCCATCATGAAGTGTATGGTAAATCTTGTTAAGTCCTTGATGCTGTATTTATTTGTAATGTGATGTTTTTCCACTAATTTACTACCCAAAGTAATTTTTCAGTTGATTACAAGCATTTCAAGTCCTAAGTAAGTTGTTTCGTTAGCTTTTGTTTTGTTTTTGTTTTTTTTGGTTGGAGAGTCAAGGAGTTCATTTAATATCGGTCAATTTAAGCATCTTTTTGTGTCTGCCCATTTATTTCTCAATGTACTTTTTGGTTTTGCATGTGCAAGCTTACAAATGTAATACACTTTAAAACAACTGTGCGAATTGTACTGCAAAATTAAACACATCAGTTGCAAAAGTGCTATGGATGTCAAGTACTACGAAACTATGAAGTCTGTGATAAAGTTGAACTGTCACAACATGAGCTGTTTTGTATTGATAGAATACAGTTTTCGTTTGCTTTATTTGGCCAATATCTCAGTTTCCTGTATAATTGTTCTAATATCAGCCTCATTAGGCAACTTTAATTGGGTATCCACAAGACATATGACTCACTACAAAGAAAAGTCGCAGGGGGCAATAGGTTAGCAAACTCTCCAAGTATAGAAATATGCAAGCAAATAAAACATTAGAATATTTTCATTTTCACTTTTATTTTACATCTTACAATTCCAGTTTTAAATTACTGCTAGTGTCCAATATTAAAAAGCAAGTAATATAGGTCAAGGTATACTGATTACTGTTATCACAGTTAAATATTTGATTATAATTCTGGACAAAAGTATATGTTGTGGGGGTATACAGTGCCTTGCAAAAGTATTCACCCCCTTGACTTTTTACCTATTTTGTTACATCACAGCCTTAAGTTCAATGTTTTATTAATCTGAATTTTTTGTGATGGATCAGAACACAATAGTCTAAGTTGGTGAAGTGAAATGAGAAAAATATATACATAAAAAATTTTTTTAGAAATAGAAAACAGAAAATTGGCATGTGCGTGTGTATTCACCCCCTTTCTTATGCAGCCCACAAAAAGCTCTGGTGCAACCAATTACCTTCAGAAGTCACATAATTAGTGAAATGATGTCCAGCTGTGTGCAATCTAAGTGTCACATGATCTGTCATACCATATACACACCTTTTTGAAAGGCCCCAGAGGCTGCAACACCTAAGCAAGAGGCACCACTAACCAAACACTGCCATGAAGACCAAGGAACTCACCAAACAAGTAAGGAACAATGTTGTTAAGAAGTTCAAGTCAAGGTTAGGTTAAAAAAAAAAATCCAAATCTTTGATGCTCCTCGGGAGCACCATCAAACCTATCATAACCAAATGGAAAGAACATGGCACAACAGCAAACCTGCCAAGAGACGGCTGCCCACCAAAACTCACAGACCGGACAAGGAGTGCATTATTCAGAGAGGCAGCATGGAGACCTAAGGTAACCCTGGAGGAGCTGCAGAGTTCCACAGCAGAGACTGTAGTATCTGTACATAGAATGACCATAAGCCATACGCTCCATAGATTTGGGCTTTATGGCAGAGTGACCAGAAGAAAGCCATTACTTTCAGCAAAAAACAAAATGGCACGTTTTGAGTTTGCGAAATGGCATGTGGGAGACTCCCAAAATGTATGGAGGAAGGTGCTCTGTTCTGATGAGACTAAAATGTAACTTTTCAGCCATCAAAGAAAACGCTATGTCTTGCGCCAACCCAACACATCACATTACCAAAAGAACACCATCCCCACAGTGAAACATGGTAGTGGCAGCATCATGCAGTGGGGAAGTTTTTCAGCAGCCTAGACTGGGAAACTGGTCAGAGTTGAGGGAAATATGGATGGTGCTAAGTACAGGGATATTCTTGAGCAAAACCTGAACCACTCTGTTCGTGATTTGAGGCAAGGATGGAGGCTCACCTTTCAGCAGGACAATGACCCCAAACACACTGCTAAAGCAACACTTGAGTGGTTTAAGGGGAAACATGTAAATGTGTTGGAATGGCCTAGTCAAAGCCCAGACCTCAATCCAATAGAAAATCTGTGGTCAGACTTAATGATTGCTGTTCACAAGCGCAAACCATCCAACTTGAAGGAGCTGGAGCAGTTTTGCAAGGAGGAATGGGCAAAAATCCCAGTGGTAAGATGTGGCAAGCTCATAGAGACTTATCCAAAGTGACTTGGAGCTGTGATTGCTGCAAATAGTGGCTCTACAAAGTATTGACTTTATGGGGGTGAATAGTTATGCACATTGACCTTTTCTGTTATTTTGTACTATTTGTTGTTTGCTTCACAATAAAAAAAAAAACATCTTCAAAGTTGTGGGCATGTTCTGTAAATTAAATGATGCAAATCCTCAAACAATCCATGTTAATTCCAGATTGTGAGGCAAGAAAAACACGAAAACGAAAACACTATCTAGCTTCCCCTCCTCTCCCGGCTCCTCCGTACCTGCCTAAACATAGTAAAAGTTTATCTTTATTCCAGTCTCCTGGTGCTGGGTCTGCCCCTGATCTGCCTCCTTGGCTGACATTATCAGTAGTGATGATCTCAGCCAATCACAATGCTTTTCTATAGGAAAGCATGGTCAATTCTGATGATCTCAACCAGGGAAGGGGTGGAGGGTTGTAGCCAAAAGCTGCACTGGCCAAACAGCATCTCCTCATTAGAGATGCCTTGAATCAATGCATATCTATGAGGAAACTTCAGTGTGTCCATGCAGAGGGTGGAGACACTGAATGTCGTGCAGCACAGTTTGCAGCACTGCCCCAGTAAGCACCTCTAGTAGCCATCTGTGGAGTGGCAACTGAAGTTGTTCCTGCAAAAGGTCTGCAAAGACTGACTATACTCACAAGAACTACATTAAGCTGTCGTTGTTCTGGTAACTATAGTGTCCCTTTAAATTATCCAGCTTACCAGAATCCACTGAGGATCTCACAATATAATCTGAAGTGGAGATGATAGAATTAGATTATGTGTCAGAGGAGTCTGTGCAGCAGAGCAAAGAGGCATCTGCTCAGATCCAACATTCTGAGAAGGTCCAAAATGGGCTGCCTTTTGTGTCCTCTTCACTGATTCTATTTTAGTATTACTAAGTATAAAGCCCAGTATCTGTTACATTTATTGAGTCCTCTATCCATTGACCAATTTGGGTTTGAGGCCCAACAAATGTTAGTTTTTAGGTCCCTGTACTTCGTCTACTCACAGTACCTCTGTACTGCAGACAGACAACAAATATTTGATTGTCTGGACCTGGCTTCCGTCCCTTGCTGCAGAATGCATTAACACACAAATTAAGCAGGATGTGACTTTTTCATATAACTTGGTGCCCTTAATCCATGCCTACTAAAGACCCTGAGGAGCCAGGCAAGGCCTAGGCATAACAGGGACATGTGAGTGTGAGGGGAGTGTATACAGAGGAATGTGGTAAAGTGGTCTTGGGAGGTGGGTGGAGTAGTATAGGGTAGATGGGTGGGCTAGTATAAAGAGGTTGCCATCTTACAGGATAGCATCCATCTTAATTATCAGTTGAGAACAGCTTGGTAATTGCAGGTTGTTGCTCTCGGTATACCTGCTTTCTAAGTGCTGCTTGCGGCCAGGGTCGGTATGGATATCAAACCTGTCCTCTCTGCCCTCAGGGCTGAGGCCTTACAAGATGAGGGTCTGCACCTGCAGGCTCAGCTGGCTCATCTTCAGGACTCCGCAGCTGTTGCCACATTCCCTCCGAGCCCTCCGAACTTGTCTGAGCTTCTTGGGGATTGAGATTGATTCGGTTGCTGGTGAATGTCATTTGCCAGAGGATAAGCTGTCGGACCTGCGCGGCTTGGTCTCTGCCACTGGGTCCCTCAAGACGATGCAGTCGCTCCTTGGTAAGTTGCAATTTGTGTGCTGGATTATTCATATTGGAAGGGTGTTTAATTGCTGCTTGGCAGCGGCGACCACGTGGGTGAGACGCCCTCATCATTATGTGTGTATCACTTGCCCATTGCACGAGGATCTGGCGGTTTTGTCCGTCTTCTTGGACGGGTTTAATGGTCGGTCGTATTGGCAGGTGCCTGAAGTGTCCAATGCCGAGCTCCATCTTTTTGCAGACGCCGCAGGTGTGGTGGGTTTCAAGGCCATCTTTGGATCCCACTGGTGTTCTGAATCTTAGCCGGAATCTTGGCATTTGGCGGGGTTGAGTAAGAAGAGGCTTTCTTGGAGCTTTTCCCTATCGTGGTGGCGGTGGAGCTCTGGGGTGATATCCTCAGGGATTGTAGGGCGGTCTTCCACTGTGATAATATCAGGGTGGTGCTGGCCATCAACAATTTGTCTGCTTCTTCCCCTCCTGGGGTTCGGCTTCTGCGGCAACTAGTACTGCGCTGTTTGCTTTTGAATAATTATTGTAGGGCTTTGCATGTGTGCCCGGGTTGCTAATATTGCAGCAGATGCTCTCTCGTTTTCAGTGGTTGGACTTCAGGGCGGAGGCGCTCGGGGAGGTGGGTTTTCCATGCCCAGCGGATCTGTGGGACCTTGGGCTGACCGGATAATGTCTTGGATCTGGGGTTCGGTCTCAGAGTCAACTTGGCAGCATTATGGTAATGCATGGAGAAAGTGGGTGGGATTCGAGACGCAGCTCGGTGGTTTTCGGTCAGATGGTGAGCGTGTGCAAGGTCTGTTACAGCTAATTTGGTTCTGGGAAGTCTCAGGCTGTTCCTCCTCGGCTGTGTCCAGTAAGTTGTCTGGGCTGTGCTTTTGGTTTAACCCCTTAAGGACCAAACTTCTGGAATATAAGGGAATCATGACATGTCATACATGTCATGTGTCCTTAAGGGGTTAAGCTCACCAGGGTTTCAGACATCACGAGGGATGTTCTAGTTTTATTGGTTATGAGGGGATGGCGTAAGAGGCCCAAGCTTTCGGATTCTCGGAGGTCAGTTTCAGGCGCTCTTATGGTGGGCTTGTTCACCTTCTGCCACGGTTTGTTTCTCCCCATTCGAAGTGGTGTTGTTTTAGTTAGCGTTCTCCTTTGCCTTTTTCGGGGCCATGCGGGTGGAAGAGCTTGTGAACCCATCCAAAATGGTCCATGGGGGTTTGTTATTTGGGGATGTTTTTAGTGAGTAAAAAAAGACTGGCCATACCCTATTTTCAATATCTTTGGTTGTCTACTTTTGCAAATGGTATGCCATCATGGGGGAAATTCTCATTCCTGGGTTACGATACAGTCTCAAAGGCAACATAACCAGTCTGGCAAATGTCAATGTGTATAAACTGAAAAATGGAATGTGCTATATTTGATCCTGTGACTCTTCAAAACACCATAAAACCTGTACATGGGGGGTACTTTTATACTCAGGAGACTTTGCTGAACACAAATATTAGTGTTTTAAAATAGTAAAATGTATCACAACAATTATATCATCAATTAAAGTGCTGTTTGTGTGTGAAAAATGTGAAAAAATGCACATTCACTGAAGTTTTACAAGTTTTTAACACTAATATTTGCATTCAGCGAAGTCTCCAGAGTAAAAACAGTACCCCCCATGTACAGGTTTTATGGTGTCCTGGAACGTTACAGTGTTAAAAATAGGGCTTGTGAGCAAATTCTCTAGACTTTCTGCCTGGGTTGTCAGGCTGGTCCCTTAAATTATAATTAATAAAATGACTTAATCATGTAAAAATATTATATTAATATATTTCCTGGCTAATCGTGGCAGCATATACATCATGGGTTAGCTCTGCCCCTTACATCCAATAGGACAGGAAAAATACCAAAGGCTGTAAAAGGAGGCTCCATTCCTAAGGTCCTCAGTCTTTTTCCTGTCCTGCTGCCCTTAGGATGTGAGCATTTTGCTCCCTTTACTTATGGACATGTATGTTTTTTCTCTTCATTACTTTATTTGTTTTTGCCATTTTAGGGTGCATTTATTCTATGGTGCCTTTATATTAGGGTACCTTTATATTAGGGTGCCTTTTATACTGTGGTGTTTTTATACTATGGTACTTTTACATTGTGATTCCTTTAAATTGTGATGTCTTTAAACTGTGGTGCATTATGCAGCTGTGTCTTATGCTGTAAATCTTTTATGCTGTAATGCATTTAAGCTGTGATGCTTTTAAGCTTTTAAGTCTTTAAACTGTGGGGCATTATGCAGCTGTTCCTTGTGCTGTAATGCCTTTTTTACTATGATGCCTTTATACAGTGGTGCCTTTAAACTTTGACGTTTGCACCTTCTTGCCTTTTAATCATCTTCCAGGCACTTTTACTTTATCTCTTATGCTTCCCCTTGGTCTCAGAGATTTATTCCCGGTTCCCTGAGTGTTCAGGGGCCATTTATGCTGCAGACTGAACTCTCTTCCCGGTCTCTAAACGGCAAATGTGCAGATTGTGGCTTAAAGGGCCCAATACCAATGACTTGTATTATGGAAATAAAAGTTGCAGTGGCCATCTTGGATAAGGGCAATTGCCAGAAAGTACTTAAAATGGAGGGAAAATTACAGTAAACATCCCAAACTTATTTGGAAAGTATTTGCATGGTCTCCAGACATGGGTAAGTGCTATTTTCAGCCAGTTTTAAATCTGTTTGGTTTCTTGGTAATAGAATTTGACAGTGCCCTTTTTTACTTTAGTACTATGCTACAGGTAATATTTTTTTAGTTTTTTTTTATTTGATGTTTATTTGATGTCTGAATCTACACTATGTTCTGATTGTGATGGGAATGCAGGGGAAGGAAAACCATTATGCATTGACTGTCTTCAGAAGATAACCTCTTCAGCATCACCTATACCTGCTCAGCCACAGGACATGTTGCTTCTTGTTTTCTGCATTTCCAGCAGGCAGATGTTGAATTCGAGTATATTTTGAACATTTTTGTGGGAGTTAGATAGCATCTATTAAGTAGCTTAAATTGGAGTTCAATTAGATTTAAACAATGAATATTCTTCTTTGTGGCAATCATGGAGTTGTACCATTTTTTTATAGCAATGGAAATTCTCATATCTTGGGTCCATTTTTGTAGGGGTTACGAAGTTACAGTTTTCTCTTGTTTTAGTAGTAAAGTGTCACAGATGGTAATTAAATTTTTTGTATCTTTTTTGTTTATGTCATGATCGAAAAATTGGAGACTTTGTTTCAGTTTGAAATTTGAAATTTTTTAGGAGATATGCTTGAATTTTGAGGTAATTAAAATATTCCTTCCTTGGAATCTCATTTATCTCGACCAGATCACTAAAGGGTTTGACTTTGTTTTTATTTATAAGGCCTGCAACTAGTGTGATGCCGTTAGTTTTCCATTGAGTTAGATCAACGTCTTTAAGTAGTGTGGCAAGATTATCAATTTTTAAAGATGGTAACATTTTCCCATTGAGACCAAAGTTATCTTTAACCTTGTACCAATTTCTCAAAACAGAGTACAAAGATGAAGTATTTCTAAAACGTTTTAATTTCTTTAATTGTCTCAGGGGGAAGCCAGAAAATTGCAGCAAGATTTTTGTATGGGGTTATTCTTTTTAATTGGAGATTTAGCCAACTTTCCCCAATTGAAGATTGGTGTAAAGTATGAATGGCATGGGCCATCAGTGAAGTTTGGTTTAATCTATCTGGGTAAGGGAAGCCTACACCTCCAATCTCAAATTTTTTATTTAATAGTTTTTAACTTATCCTTGGTCTTATTTTGCCAAATAAATTTGGAAAATAAAGTTTCAATTATCTTAATCCAGCTTGGATGGATATTTATGGGCAGTAAACTTATCTTATAGGTTATTTTAGGTAGGACATAGGCTTTAACAGCATTACTCCTGCCCCACCAGGATATATCCTCATTTTTCAATTATTTAAAATGTATATTACTCTTTAATTAGGGGTAGTAAATTAACCTCAATCCATTTTTTGGGGTTTGTTGAGATATTTTTGCTTAAATAAGTAATGTATTCTTTTGCCTAAAGGAAATCATATCTCGCTGTGATTGCTGCTATCCTACTGGGGTCCATATAAAAAGGGAGGGCAATTGATTTTGATGTATTAAGTTTATAATTCAAGAGCCGACTACATCTCTCTATGACTTCCATTAATTATTTTGTGGAGTTAGCAGAATCCTCCATAATTATTAAAATGTCATCTGCATATAATTTAATTTTGATCTCTATGTTGTCTGTAAATCCTTTTATGTTAGGATTATTTCTAATTTCAAGGGCCAGGAGTTCAATGGTGAAGACATATAGTAGCGGTGATAGCAGGCAGCCTTGTCTAGTCCCATTTGATTGGGTGAACCAACTGGAAATATATTCATGACTTAATATTCTCCCTGTAGGGTTATAATATAGAGCCATGATAGCGCTAAAGATTCTGCCTACAAACCAAAAACATTTTAAGGCGTTCGCTAAAGAAATTCCAGCTGACCCTGTCAAAGGCCTTGTCCGCGTCCAATGGCAGGGGCATTAGGGGTGTCTCCTGTTTCCTACCCAGTTCAAATACATTTAACAGTGTTCTTATATGGCTTGACGATGATCTTCCTGGTATATAACCAACTTGATCTATATGTTTTAGATCTGTTATAACGGTTTTGCATCCTTTGTGCTATCACTGCTGCATGCATCTTGATGTCTTCATTAAGAAGGGAAATTGGCCTATAGCTCTTGACATCTTAAGGATTCTTATTTGACTTTAAAATAGTGATGATATTTCCACTGCTAAGATCGTTTGGAAGTTTGCCCTTATCAGCAAACTCATTGAAGGCAGCCAGTAAGTGTGGGGCTAGTTCTTCTTTGAAGTAATACTTCCTGATATTATTTTTAAACCTTTGCCCCTCTAATTTTAGACTATGTCCTCTTGTTGTGGTAGTTTTTCTTCTTTTAAATATAGTCTCCTCCTTTACTGTGTTGATTCCCTTTATGTATTTAAATGTTTCTATCATATCCCCCCGTCTCGTCTTTCCTCCAATCTATACATGTTAAAATTATTTAACCTTTCCTGGTAGGTTTTATCCTGCAATCCATGAACCAGATTAGTAGCCCTTCTCTGAACTCTTTCTAGAGTATCAATATCCTTCTGAAGGTACGTTCTCCAGTACTGCGTATAATACTCCAAGTGAGGTCTCACCAGTGTTCTGTACAATGGCATGAGCACTTCTCTCTTTCTACTGCTAATACCTCTCCCTATACAATCAAGCATTCAGCATTCACCTTTAAGTCATCTGAAATAATTACTCCTAAATCTCTTCAGATGTTGAGGTTAGTAGGGTATCAAATATCCTATACACTGCCCTTGGGTTTTTACATCCAAGGTGCATTATCTTGCACTTATCCACATTAAATGTCAGTTGCCACAGCTCTGACCATTTTTCTAGTTTACCTAAATAATTTGCCATTTGACTTATCCCTCCTGGAACATCTACCCTGTTACATATCTTAGTATCATCAGCAAAAAGACATACATTACCATCAAGACCTTCTGCAATATCACTAATAAAAATATTAAAGAGAATGGGTCCAAGTACAGATCCCTGAGGTAACCCATTGGTAACTAGACTTTGCTTTGCATATACTCTGTTGACAACAACCATCTGTTGCCTGTCATTTAGTCACTGTCTAACCCATTCAACAATATTGGAATCCAAACCTAAAGATTGCAGTGTATTGATGAGCCTTCTATGTGGAACAGTGTCAAAAGCCTTACTGAAAGCTAGGTAGGCAATGTCTACTGCACCACCCTGATCTATTATTTTAGTTACCCAATCCAAAAAATCGATAAGATTAGTTTGGTACGATCTCCCTGAAGTAAACCCATATTGTCGCTGATCTTTTTTTTGTTAGTGCTATTTATTAGAAAATCCTTAATTCTGTTTTCTATATCTTTTATCTGTTTTGATTTATTTAATGAAGGCTTCGATTTATTGCTTCTGGAACGTTTTTCTAGTTCAATATATAGGTCTTATCGAGTTCGTTCACTATATAGTTTATTTTAGGATGTCAAATTAATATAATAGCCTCTTATAAAACACTTAAAGGCTGCCCATATGCTTGCTGGGGAAGAGTCAGAGGTTGTATTCTCCTCAAAGTAAAGCAACATTAATGTCTTAATATATTCTCTATTATAGGGGGACTCCAAATGGAATTCCTCCAATTTCCATTCAGGTCTTTTTCTGTCAAACCTACCTTTAAGGTCCAGACAAAGCATGTTATAGTCTGACCAGGGGATCTCTATTTTAATCTTTTTAGCCCTCTGAGATATTTCAAAGTCAGTAAAAATATAGTTGATTCTAGAATAGGATAAATATGATTTTGAAAAACAAGTATAATCCCTTTTGTTGTGATGAAGAGTGCGCCTAAATCTAAAAGAGCATTATTTAGAATCAGGGTTTGAAAACTATTTGATTGCTATAAAGAGTTTATAGTCTGTACCCTTTCCCTGCTAGATTGTCTATCCATCTTTATGTCCATAACGCCATTAAAGTCCCACAACCATATAAGTGAGCCTTGTTTTATTTTGTCTAACTTTTCCCAAGAACTAGATATAAAATTCATAGGTAGATAATTTGGTGCATATACGTTGTCCAAAGTGTATAGAATTTGATTAATATTACATATTATTATTATTATTAAGTATCTACCTTCTTCATCTCGCACTACATATTTAATTTTTAGATTTAAAAACTTGGAGAAAAGAATAGCAGCCCCTCTTTTATTTCTGTCAAGCATGGAAGAATGGATAATAGAATAATAATAAAATCCTTAAAATAATAGTTTAATTTATCTATTTATCTCCAGTTAGTTTCTTGTATTGCTACTATATCAATATTTTGTCTTTTCAAAGTTTGTAGCAAAATCGATCTTTTAAAAGAAAAATTAAGCCCCTGAACATTCAAAGATGCAAGCTTAACTATTCTCGAATTGTTGGATCCTCCCACTCTCTACTCCAAAGTTGGTCATTTAATTAATAAAAGAAAAAAAAATAAAATTGAAAATGTTCTTCCTCATAAAAAAATAAATATCTTTATGCATACTAAGGTAAAATTACCTTCATTAGAGCTTTGCTCTAGATTTAGGTACTTGAAACGTACCGTCCGTGCCTTAATCCCTCCATGTCTGCCATTTTAAATGGCAATCAGAAAAAAAAAGAAAGAGAACCAGGAGGGTATTTGATAGGACGTCTATATAGAAAGAGAAACGGACAAGAAAAAATAAAGATAAAAATAAATAAAATTACGTTGTATTAATATGTAGTCACAATATGCCCTATACAGTATATTAATTCATTTTATCATCAGCATTATGCTATTTCATTTGTAGGTGAGCACAATATGTCCATGCACATTAATAAACAATGGGCACCTCCCATGTCAATATCACTTAACATTTTTAATTCTATATTTTTATACCATAAACACAGCATTATTTACTTTGCCCAGCAGTACAATCCATCCAAACTTAACTCTAAAATAAAACTCCAATCAGAACCCAATTTATTCAACAGTATTTGTTCTTTTTCTTTTTGGGGGAGGGGGAGAAAGAAGAACAGAAAAAAATAACCAAATAATAAAGATAAAAAATATACCTTTCCCATCCTCCTCACCCTCGATATATTTCAATGTAATTGTACGAACTTTATCACTTTTGGATTTATGCAAAGTGCAGTGTAACAGTGTGCCTAAATTATTCATCTTAAAATATTATTTTCTCTTTCTTTATGTTTTTTCCCCCTTCTCTATTTCATTTTTTGTGGCCCCTATGTTCATTTAATGGTATATAGGCTTATTAAAGATTTATTCAAAAAATCTTCCCTAAATGTTCATCATCAATTTGTATAAGAGAAGGAGATATAGAAAAATAAAAACAAAAAAACCCATAATATTAAAAGTGAATTAATTAATTAAATAACTATATATATAATAATTTAATTAGAGTAGCCATTCAATTTCCTACTCAAAACTAAATGTGGTATAGTGATATAACTAAAATGGTACCTTTTAAATACTTTCTTCTCCCCCCCCTTTTCTTTTCCTCTTTATCCCCCATCAATCAGTTAGTGATGAGAGAGCTTAATAAATGTATTTTTTGTTTTAAGACAACTATGAATAAATGAAATAATTAAATAAATCAGAATCCAAAATCATACTGCAAATTCAAGAGATTTCCTTCTTTCCTATGCAGAGGGTGATATATCAGTGTAGATAAAGTGATAATCTTAAAGTGTCACTGTTAATGAAAACACTTAGGAGATTCTTGTTTAGATAGCCTACTTCAGTTAAAAAGAAAACAGAACTGGGTAAGTAAACAAATAATTGAAATAGGATTGAAAATACATTTTAACTCAGTTGTAAATATCCATTCCGTTTCCATCCTGTGTACGGTGGAATATAATAGTGTAGCTAGATTATTAGCCTAAGATAGTTTTTTACAGTATATGCACTTTTAGTGGTGGAAATGCACAGTAAAATTTCTTCTCCATTTTCTTCCCTCTTCTTCTCCCCTCCCTCAGGGAACTTCCCCAAAATGTTAGTCAGCAATTTAAATTGCCTACATTGAGGGCAGAGGAAGAAGGGGAAAAAATGAATAAAAAAATATTAATGATGAAAATTAAACATGTAAATAAATAAATATATTACAATAAAAAAATTCACTTCCTACTCTGTGCATAGTTTAATATATCAATGTAGCTAAAATATTAGCTTTTAAATAATAATAATAATAATAGTAATAATAATAATTTCCCTTTTACTTTTTCTCCCTACCCTGCCTTTCCTCTTCTTTTCGTGTCCTCATTGGGTATTTTTGTAGTGATAAAATCTTTTTGCCCCTTTTTCCTTTTTCTTTTTCTTTCTTTCTGTAACCGCAATGAGTCAACCTGCCTCACAAAAACTAAAGAGAAAAAAAAATGATAATTCAGATTTCTTTTTTATTTCAGGAGCTTTTCTTGCTGTCAACTCTGTGCTAACTGTTATGTGTCAATGTGGCTATAGTGTTAACCGCAAATAATTTTCTCAATTATCTTTTTGCCCTTCCCTTCTTGTGATCCCCCATGCTTACTAGTAAAGTGAATTTATGTGTAGACCTCCTCCCTCATTTAACTTAAAAAAAACAAAGAAATATACATTTAGATAAAATAGAGAAGGAGAAGAAATTTGGAATTAATATAACTTTCTTGTTTTCATCTCTATTTAGAATACTGTATATCAGTATAGTTAAAAAAAATGTTAGCCATTAAAAAACATTTTTATGGCCACTTTACACATTGAATAGAGAAGAGGCTTAGTAAGACTTTGTTTAAATAACCTCTCCTGCATATTCATCAGAATTTAAGAGGTATTGTTTAGAAAACCTCCCCTAAATGATCATCAGCAGAGTATGGAAAAGGAACCAAACAGGAAAAAATACATTAATTAATTAATGAATTAAGAAGTTCAGTTTCTCTTCCTCTTGAGGTTCCCTTATATTCTAGGATTTGAAATTTTTTCCTATGATCCAGGAATTTAGATTTTCAGGAGAGTCAAAAGTATAAGACTTGTCATTGTAGATCAAAATTATCTTAACGGGGAAACCCCAGCGATAATAGATGTGATTGGTTCTGAGAATCTCTGTTTGTTGAGCGTAAGATCTTCTCTTTGAGTGAGTATAAAAAGATACGTCTGAGAAAAGCTTGTTGAAATAGGATTGAAAATACATTTTAACTCAGTTGTAAATATCCATTCCGTTTCCATCCTGTGTACGGTGGAATATAATAGTGTAGCTAGATTATTAGCCTAAGATAGTTTTTTACAGTATATGCACTTTTAGTGCCACAGCCGGCGAACATATGCGATGTTCGGTCCGCCCCCTATTCGTCATCATTGAGTAAACTTTGACCCTGTACCTCACAGTCAGCAGACACATTCCAGCCAATCAGCAGCAGACCCTCCCTCCCAGACCCTCCTACCTCCTGGACAGCATCCATTTTAGATTCATTCGGAAGCTGCATTCTTAGTGAGAGGAGGGACAGTGTAGCTGCTGCTGATTTAATAGGGAAATCGATAGCTAGGCTAGTGTATTCAGTGTCCACTACAGTCCTGAAGGACTCATCTGATCTCTGCTGTAAGGACAGCACCCCAAAAAGCCCTTTTTAGGGCTATAACATCAGTCTGCTTTTTTTTTCTCTGTGTAATCTAATTGCAGTTGCCTGCCTGCCAGCGTGTGTGTCAGGCTCACAGCGTATACTGTGCCCACTTGCCCAGTGCCACTACTCATATCTGGTGTCACAATAGCTTGCATTTAAAAAAATCAAAAACTTTTTTGACTGTGAAATAATAGCAGTCAGTTTCCTTCACGCGTGTGCGTTTCAAGGCCTGCCAGGGCACAGTGTCACACCAGTGCAACTCATATCTGGTGTAACAGTAGTGTACATTTAAAAAAAATTTTTTGACTGTAATAGATTGAATAGCAGTTAGTTGTCTGCAAGCGTGTGTGTCAGGCCTACAGCGTCTACTCTGCCAACTTCTGCCAGTGCACAGTGCCACTCATATCTGTTGTCACAGTAGCTTGCACGCACAGTACCACTAATCGAAAAAAAAATGACAGGCAGAGGCAGGCCACCCCGCAGGGGCCGTCGTGGTCGTGGTGCTGTGATTCCCTTTGGCCCTAGAATAATGCCCAGTGTTCAGAGGCCACGTACCCTGAACTCGAAAAGTTCTGAGGACATAGTTGACTGGCTAACACAGGACACTCAATCTTCTACAGCTTCTGCTCGGAACCTTGACGCACCATCCTCCTCAAGCTTAGCTTCGGGCACCTCTCAAATTACCACTCGCCCGCCTGCCGCCACCACCAACACTAGCACCACAGCTGCTTCACTTGATCTGTCAGAGGAGTTATTTACACATCAGTTGGAAGAAATGAGTGATGCGCAACCATTATTGCCAGAGGATGTAGATAACAGGGATATGTCTCAGTCAGGCAGCATTACACACATGGACGTACGATGTGATGATGATGATGTTGTACCTGCTGCTGCTTCCTTTGCTGAGTTGTCAGGTTCAAATGAAGTGGTTGATGATGACGATGCGTCCGTGGATGTCACGTGGGTGCCCGCTAGAAGAGAAGAAGAACAGGGGGAAAGTTCAGATGGGGAGACAGAGAGGAGGAGGAGACGAGTTGGAAGCAGGGGGAGGTCATCGAAAGGAGCTAGTGGCACAGACAGATAGCATGCATCGGCACCCGTGGTCAGCCAGACAGCACGCCAATCAACGCATGCTGTTGCCACCACCAGAATGCCGTCATTGCAGAGCTCAGCAGTGTGGCATTTTTTTTGTGTGTCTGCCTCTGACAACAGAGATGCCATTTGCAACCTGTGCCAAAAGAAACTGAGTCGTGGGAAGTCCAAAACCCACCAAGGTACAACTGCTTTGCGAAGGCACATGATCGCACATCACAAACACCTATGGGATCTACACATGAGTACAAGCAGCACACAAACTCAAAGCCGCCATCCTCCTCCTGGTCCAGCATCTTCAGCCACGTCAACCACTGCTGTCCTCCTTGCCCCCTTCCTGCAGTTCCTGCTCATCTGCCCACAGTCAGGTGTCTGTCAAGGACATGTTTGAGCGTAAGAAGCCAATGTCACAAAGTCACCCCCTTGCCCGGCATCTGACAGCTGGCTTGTCTGAACTCTTAGCCCGCCAGCTTTTACCATACAAGCTGGTGGAGTCTGAAGCATTCCAAAAATTTGTAGCTATTGGGACACCGCAGTGGAAGGTACCCGGACAAAATTTCTTTGCACAAAAGGCAATCCCCAACCTGTACTCGATTGTGCAAAAGGAAGTAATGGCATGTCTGGCACACAGTGTTGGGGCAAGGGTCCATCTGACCACTGATACCTGGCCTGAAAAGCATGGTCAGGGCGGGTATATCACCTACACTGCGCATTGGGTAAACCTGCTGATGGCTGCCACGCATGGAATGCGTGGCTCTGCAGAGGAGTTGCTG
Organism: Pelobates fuscus; assembly: GCF_036172605.1. Classification (NCBI taxonomy): domain Eukaryota; kingdom Metazoa; phylum Chordata; class Amphibia; order Anura; family Pelobatidae; genus Pelobates; species Pelobates fuscus. Next base: position 308,243,363 of record NC_086318.1, on the reverse strand, counting down.
ACACCGCCTACGACTTGCAGGCAGGCCTGCTGCCACCTCCTCTACTCATCCTACTCCATCCTCTTCCATAACCTCCTCAGCTGAGTCCTCTTCTGCTGCTGCATCTTGCTCCACATCAACGGCACCCCCCAAGCTCCCCAGGTACTATTCCACATCCCGGATACGGCAGTGTCACGCCATCTTGGGGTTGACTTGCCTGAGAGAGTCACACCGGACGAGCACTCCTCTACACCCTGAATGCACAGGTGGATCAGTGGCTAACTCCGCACCAACTGGAGATCGGCAAAGTGGTTTGTGACAACGGAAGAAATTTGTTGGCGGCATTGAATTTGGGCAAGTTGACACATGTGCCGTGCATGGCACATGTGTGTAATCTGATCGTACAACGCTTTGTGCATCAGTACCCAGGCTTACAGGACGTCCTGAAGCAGGCCAGGAAGGTGTGTGGCCATTTCAGGCGTTCCTACATGGCCATGGCGCACTTTTCAGATATCCCGGGGTGAAACATGCCAGTGAGGCGCTTGATTTGCGACAGCCCGACGCGTTGGAATTCTACACTCCTAATGTTCGACCGCCTGCTCCAACAAGAAAAAGCCGTTAACGACTATTTGTATGACCGGGGTGCTAGGACAGCCTCTGTGGAGCTGGGATTTTTTTTGCCACGTTACTGGACGCTCATGCGCAATGCCTGTAGGCTCATGCGTCCTTTTGAGGAGGTGACAAACCTAGTCAGTCGCACCGAAGTCACCATCAGCGACATCATACCATTTGTTTTCTTCCTGGAGCGTGCCCTCCGAAGAGTACTGGATCAGGCCGTAGATGAGCGTGAAGAGGAAGAGTTGTGGTCACCATCACCACCAGAAACAGCCTTATCAGCATCGCTTGCTGGACCTGCGGCAACGCTGGAAGAGGATTGTGAGGAAGAGGAGTCAGAGGAGGAATGTGGCTTTGAGGAGGAGGAGGAAGACCAACCACAACAGGCATCCCAGGGTGCTCGTTGTCACCTATCTGGTACCCGTGGTGTTGTACATGGCTGGGGGGAAGAACATACCTTCAGTGAGATTACTGAGGACTAGGAATGGGACATGGGTAGCTCGGCATCCAACCTTGTGCAAATGGGGTCTTTCATGCTGTCGTGCCTGTTGAGGGACCCTCATATAAAAAGGCTGAAGGAGAACGACCTGTACTGGGTGTCCACGCTACTAGACCCCCGGTATAAGCAGAAAGTGCCTGAAATGTTACCGAATTACCGCAAGTCGGAAAGGATGCAGCAGTTCTAAAATAACTTAAAAAGTATGCTTTACACAGCGTATAAGGGTGATGTCACAGCACAATGGGAATCTAACAGGGGACGAGGTGAAAGTAATCCTCCTCCTCCTAAGACCACGCCGGCAAGGACAGGACGCTGCACAGACGTGTTGTTGATTGAGGACATGCACAGCTTTTTAAGTCCTACGCATCGCCACAGCCCTTCGGGGTCCACTCTGAGAGAACGACTCGACCAAAAGGTAGCAGACTACCTCGCCTTAACTGCAGATATCGACACTCTGAGGAGCGATGAACCCCTTGACTACTGGGTGTGCAGGCTTGACCTGTGGCCTGAGCTATCCCAATTTGCGATAGAACTTCTGGCCTGCCCCGCTTCAAGTGTCCTGTCAGAAAGGACCTTCAGTGCAGCAGGAGGTATTGTCACTGAGAAGAGAAGTCACTTAGGTCAAAAAAGACTAGATTACCTCACCTTTATTAAGATGAATGAGAGATGGATCCCAAAGAGACTGACAGTGGGCGATACATTCGACTAAAAAAGGCCTGATGAGGGGGACGTAACAGGGATTAAACTGATAAGAATAGTACTACTTAACACACCACTCCTATCTGGTGGCACATTAGATTGCATGCGCAGTGCCCCAAATTTGAAGTAGGAGGACCGACCAAGCATCTTTTTCCATCTCCCGGTTCCTAAAATCGATGCCATATACACGTCCACTGATAGGGGACGTAACAGGGATTAAACTGATAGGAATAGTACTACTTAACACACCTTATAATAATGCAGAGAGAGGCAATGCAGAGAGAGGAGTCTGAAGAAGAGGAGTCAGAGGAGGAAGGTGGCTTTGAGGAGGTGGAAGACCAAACACAGCAGGCGTCCCAGGGGGCTTGTTGTCACCTTTCGGGGACCCTTGGTGTTGTATGTGGATGGGTGGAGGAAGAGACCTTCAATGACATCAGTGAGGACAAGGAACGGGACATGGCTAGCTTGGTATCCAACCTTGTGCAAATGGGGAGTTTGCGGTTGTGCAAATGGACTGTTTGCGGTTGTTTGCGGTGCGTTAAACGGGGAGTTTGGTCTGTCACTGTGAAGCGGGCGTAACCCTTACACTACCTGATCGATACAACATCATACCTGATGTTTTAAAGCACGTTATTCCAAACAATTTAGGAATGTTAGGTGATTTATGCCCTTTATGGATTAAAACCAGACTCTGCATCAACTATGTAATTTTCCATGTGAGTTTTGCCATAGATCCCCCTCCGGCATGCCACAGTCCAGGTGTTAGTCCCCTTGAAACAACTTTTCCATCACTATTGTGGCTAGAAAGAGTCCCTGTGGGTTTTAAAATGTGCCTGCCTATTGAAGTCTATGGCGGTTCACTCGTCCGCGAACATTTGCGGAAAATTTTATGTTCGCGACATCTCTACTTATTGCGGTAAGTAGAGCAGCAAATCAGAACATCTCTAGAAGAACTTGAGGATATATTGTTTGGTTTTGGAATTCGATGCCAGTGTTCCATTAAGTGGTCTTGATTTTCGGTTTGTATATTAATGCTTGGAAGGAAATTTTGCAGGTATTTTTCTACATTTTCTGTAGATATTTCTTCTGGTATGTTTCTTAGCCTTAAATTGTTTCGCCTTGATCTGTCCTCCATATCCGCAGATTTTTTGCTCCATTTAGTCTATTTTGGACTGCATTTGTTGGAGATGAAGTTGAATTTGAATTTTAGAATTCTCTCAGAGTTTTCAGAAATTCTTTCATTTACAATTATAAGATGTTTTTATGTTCCAGTGTGAACCGGAGAATTTCGTTTTTAATTCTTTCAGAGTTTCCAGCGCATTATGTAATAATTCAACTGTGATGTTCTGGGAGTCAGTAGATTCAATGAGTTTATGTGGTGGGTCTCTCTCTGTGTTCATCACTGTTTTGTCTGCAAAGTCCTTCTGAGACCCTAATTTATTACATTGAGGAGAGAAGAAAGATAAACGTTTCTCTGTAGTTTCCCCTTTATTGTCTCTTTTTTTTTTTTTTTTTAAATGGTTTCTGGTCTTGGATTTTGCGATTAGCCATGTGGGTCAGTTTCCTCTTGGGGTATGCTGAAATGAGGGGTTTGGATTTTGGACTTTCCCCCTTTACTTAGGGGTTTAAGCACAAACACACAAAAAATAATAATAAAAATAAACAAAGCCCTGCCCAAATACCCCTTTAAATTGTCTTGTTTCTAAATAAATATATTTTCAATTTTAGTGGGACCTTGTCCACATATAAGTATATTTATATGGGCGATTCAATATTCCTCAATTATAAAATATAGTGAGGTAGAATTTACCCTACCTCTATCACCATTTATTTCTTCAAAATAATTTTGATTTTCCTAAAGATTCCCTTATTATCAGGGATCCTTTATTCACCAAATATATGTTTTTTTCCGTTAACTGCTTCCCTTCCTGAGGTATCTGCTCGTTCGCTAGGAGTTCCACACACTCCAGGATTTCTCCCACCGCTTGCCATTGCCTCTTTAGGACGTGCAACTGGCGAGGTCCCTCAGCAGCGCGGCACTTCTCAAATCCTTAACTTGCAGTCACTTGCAAGGTCTGTCGATGGGTGGTCGTGTGAGCAGTATGCGGCATTCTCCCAGAAAACCACAAAGTGTGTTAAAAATTAACTTTGAATAAGTTCAAAATTTAAAAGGAGCTGGAGCATTGCTTAGCTCTAGACGAGCACCACATAAAGAGAATCCAAGAGGGAAAGGAGAATAGAAAGGGTATAGGTAACAGTACAATTAGTAGTGTCCCTGCTTAACTGAAAAACTTCACTTTCCCTAAGTGCAAACAAGCACAATATTATTAAACTGAAAGATGATACAGGATCATAATGTATCTGTAGCAGTAGGTCATCTAAACAGAGTATCCAAGTGGATAAAGGGCGAGGAGAAATAATATATCAGTAAAAACTATCAAAATTAATAGAACAGAGACAGAACTATTAAACAGGTAATTGCTAGAATAAAATAGTAGCCCAAGTATAGGTAGAAGGAGCAGCAAGAAATAGATATATCTAGCCCTGTCAGAGCAAGTAGCTGAACTAATGGTATAAATATACATGGTATTGACAGCTAAAAGTAAATATACGTAAATAGCCCTACTGAACGGACCTCGACTAACTAGTATTAGTGATGTAGATTAATTTAGAAATAAACAAATATGTTTAGAAATCTATCTGTTCCTGTCCAAATCTGAGATGATTAAATTGCGTATACGCAGAAGTAAATTCACACTGACACACGGAGTTCAGGTTAAAATAACTTCGAGAAAATGTAATGGCATCTGAGCAAAAGCGGGCTCGCAGACCCTTATAAAAGCAAAATTACATCATCATTGATTATTGAGATATCAGTGAATAAACATCATTAATTGGATTAAATGTTGAGTGGCTATGTCAGTGTCCACCCATCAATATTATTAATTGGATCAAGAACTAAGTGGTTAGCTAGGTGTCCTCCCACCGGGAGGTGGTATTGTTCTGGACACGGGTGTGGACAGATGGCTCAAGCGCCATCTCTCCCAGCATGAGGCTTACTCGGTGGGAAGGGGGGCTTGAGCGTCATTTTGGGCAGTTAGTGATGTCAGACTCGTGGTCAGGTGCAGGGTTCTTTTATGAATAGAACATTTCATTAGGCCTGCTTCACATGGCCTTGGCTCTGGCCTTGGTTATACTTTGTTGCATGTTACAGGAGATTCAATATTCCGGAGTCAGCTATGTCTTTATAGGAAATACAGTCTCTATTCATTACACTAAATGCTGTTGGGAAATTCTGTCATGTAATGTAGTTTAAAATGGAGGATCTGTCAGGTAATGTGGGTTAAAATGGAGTTAGTGCAAAAATTCAACACAGGTTCAATACAGGTTTTTAATAATTCTACATCATTAGTATACATACATATGTGTTTTGGAGTGGTGTAGGGGTTACCACTTATTAGGTGTTTGAGCACAATCTTTGATTCACTGCCACATAGTGCACATAACCAGTTGTATTATTTGTAACTAGTATTAGTGTAGCTGGCTTAGCTAATCCCTGCTATAGCCAAAAAATGCGTCAGCTAGTTGCCAGTTGCTAGGCTAGAGCGTCCCAGAAATGTACGTCAGAGAAATACTGAGCTTACTAGATACAGCGTCCAACTGTCTAAGAACGCTAATCTTTAGCTACCAATTGCCTAATATCGGACCTGAGGTAAGCCTAAGATATAGAAACAGAAAATCGATTCTGAAGAGACATCTAGTAATCAGATCCCTAAGTCTAGCTAAGTAATAACGCACAGCTTGGCAGACAATGCTACACAGAAAAAAGCCCTGACGCGCGTTTAGCCTGTGAGCGGCTTTTCAAGGGGTGAATGATTATGATTCTGTATCATCTTTTAGTTTAATAATATCGTACTTGTTTGCACTTAGGGAAAGTGAAGTTTTTCATTTAAGCAGGGACACTACTAATTGTACTGTTACCTATACCCTTTCTATTCTCCTTTCCCTCTTGGATTCTCTTTATGTGGTGTTCGTCTAGAGCTAAGCACTGCTCCAGCTCCTTTTAAATTTTGAACTTATTAAAAGTTAATTTTTAACACACTTTGTGGTCACTGGACAGTCCAGTTTCTTGTTTGTTACTTTTATTTACTTTATCAAGCGTTTTATTAACTTTTATTAACTTTCTAAACTTTTTTTGCAGGCATTAGGGGGACAGCCTCAGAGTTCAGGCAGTCCCCCTGCAGGAAACACCAAAATCCTGAACACAAAATCAGAAAAAACAGGGCGCCACAATCACTTAGAATAAATTTAATTTTGTCTGGAGATTTCCATAGATAGAAGAGACAATCAGTGAAAACAAAAAGTCCACTTTATTACAAATAAAAAGTAAGCAATAGTAGCAAAAACACAATAGTGCAAAATCGCAAATTATATATAAAAAGCCAAATTGGCCAAAAGCCCTTATGGACAGCAGCTTAAAGCATACAAGTACCTGTGAATAATATTAAAAGTGCAAGTGCCAAAGTGCAAGAGTGCAAAAGATCTAAAGTCACTCCCCCACAAGCTGGAGACTACACAATACACGGAATATACTAAACAGAATAAAAACAGTATACAAATAGATAAAGACTGCTGTACCAAAGATGCAGGGCTCGGCGTTTAGAGACACCCCAAAAACGACAGCAAAGAACGCCCACAATCCTTAATGGGTTAAAAAGGAAGAAAAAAAACTTTATTTGTGCATAGTCGACGTTTTGGACCCAATCCTGGTCCTTTCTCAAGAGTTTTTTTTTTTACTTTTTAAATGGCAAAGTCCTTTGAGTGCCCACTTCCTTCATATTTTTGGTTATGTATTGGTTCCAGTGTGGTTTAAGACCAAGACATTTAAATATTATTGATTTATGCCATATTTTGCTACTTGCACAGAAGGCGTGCCATTTTTTCTTTGGTATATATATATATATATATTGTATATAATATACAACCAATACACTAAAACAATATTTTATTTTCAATAATAGCAAAAATAAAGACATTTTTCTTTAATTGTCTGTTATTACATTCAGGAGAACTAAGAGTATTATATTTTACAACTGCTTGAATCCTGAGGTATCAGTGACCCAAAACAAAATGAAAACAAAATGAATTTACTAGTCTATTTACTAAACAAACCAGATGGAAAATGTTAAAGACAAGGAGACAAATTGATTCATTTGTTGAATACAAGCTGTAGAGTGTATATAATGATCTGTTGGAAAGTCACGCTGTACTTGGACTGAACACCGTAGATTACAAGAAAAAAAAGAAAACTATGTGACTATTTGCTCAAATGCTTTCTAGACTTTGAACTTACCTAGGAGACATGCACAGGAATATATAAAAGGTTACTTTGGTGTAAACGTATAAAGCATGCTGTTCGGCTGATGTTTAATCTGTATTCCCAGTTCTCACAGACACAGTAGAATAGTGGATGTGCTAATAGTTGCCTGCGTGATTAAGTCATTACTGTATGATGATATAAATTATTAATGATTCACATAATTTCCTATGGCATTGTATTTATATTGTAAGTGTACTTGTCATTTTGCCTGTTACAGTAGTTTAGGAAGAATTGCCTGTAATTTCTACCTTAATTTTTCACAGCAGGTTATATAATGTCTTTTGATTGTCAAGTTAGTTTGATAAATATATTTTATATAGCAAAATATGTCAAATAAGTGTTATCACCAGAAGCATACATACCGCGGTCGAGTGGCTCGCAGCTGCGACTGCGTCCTCCACTCCAGGGGGCCCGACCGACCTGCGGACCCCTATGACCGGGTATCCGCCGCCATCATCTTCTGCGGCCTGCCCCACGCGGCAAACTGCCGGGGCCGCCGTCCAAGGGGTCCATCGGGTGGCCCATGCTGTCAGGGCCACCCAATGGATGTGAATTGTAAAGGTGCCCGGTCAGTGCTGGGTGCTTTAACAGCACAACCGGGCCCCCTGTGATGACATCACATGCTGGGAGGAAGTGACCGCACGTCACTCCTCCCAGCTAACACACAGACTGTGTGGGAGGAAGCAGAGGGAGTCAGAGTGGGAACTCTGACTCCCATCCACTTGAGCCACCACTGGACCCCAGGGAAAGTCACCCTCCTGCCCCTTAAAGGTAGGAAACAGGAGGGTGACTTAAATATTTTGTGTGTGTGTGTGTTCAGGGACGGACTGACAGTGGCCTGGGCCCCCGGGCAAAATTAGGACCTGGGCCCCCGGCAGACCAATATATATGCACTACGGAATCTGTTGCCACTATAAAAAGTCAATAATAATAATATGCTGGTATATAAGATGATGTATGTACGGTGTATTTGGTTATATATGTACATGTAAAGTGAATGTATGTTTTGTGTGTATATTCACTGTGAGCCTTGGTTTAAGTAAATATATGTATGTTTGTGTCTAGTGCCACGATGTGTGGATTCAGAGTAATATAAATTTTTTTTTTTTTTTAAATAGGGTAGTATTTATAGGACCACTAGAGTGCCAGGAAAACAAACTAATTTTCCTGGCACTATCGGGTCTTTGTGTGGCCCGCACCCTCTGGGTCCCACTCTCACCGGGCTGAAGGGTGAGGAAGGGGTTAAACTCTCCTCCCTCTTCTGACGTCAGCGCTGAATGCGCATGCGCAGCAAGAGCTGCGCGCGCATTCAGTCCATAGGAAAGCATTTCTCAATGCTTTCCTATGGATGGCAGCGTCTTCTCACTGTGATTTTCACAGTGAGAAGCGTGAAATCGCCTCTAGCGGCTGTCAATGAGACAGCCACTAGAGGCTGCAGGGATAACCCTAGATGGACCTGGCACCCAGACCACTTCATTGAGCTGAAGTGGTCTGGGTGCCTATAGTGGTCCTTTAAGTGTGAATGTGAATCATGGCAATGTGTTTATATGAGCAATGCAGGCATCCAAATTTTGGGTCTTGAAGTACTAACCATGTGCTAAAAGTTACGAGCCACCTTAAAGGGACACTATAGTATCCAGAACAACTTCAGATTAATGGAGTTGTTCTGGTATGTATAGCCAGTCCTTACAGGCATTTTAATGTAAACCCTGCCTTTTCAGAAAAGGGCAGTGTTTACATTGCTGCATAGGGACACCTCTCGTGGCAGTCACTCAGACGGCCACTAGAGGTGCTTCTCGGGTCAGTGATAGACAATTTGCAGCACTGATGTTCAGTGTCTTATAATTCTGATTATCTCAGTCAATGGGTCAGAGCATGGGCTGAGCCAGCTCCGGCGGACCCGTGTGGCCTTGAAATAAAGGTAAGTTTATTACCTTTTTAGGAGGGGCAAGGGGATGCCGGTAACCTAAATGGTGTTTCTTTTTTTACACTATATGGTCAGGAATACTCCATGACATCAGTGTGTGTGTGCAGGGACATATTTATAATGAGGGTCTGCATGCAAGGCCATATTTGGATGTAGTTTGTGTGTGAACCGAGGTTTGCATGTGTGGAACATCCGTGTGTGTGAACACAGGGGCATGTAGTTGTTATAAGTGCTGTAGTGGGGAAGGGGTAATAGAGGGAAGCAGGAGGTAATATAAGCTATTGAGGGTGCAAGGGAGGAATATAGGCTGAAGTGGGTAACAGGTGTAGAATATGTAGGGGGTAATAGGGTTGTAGAGGGTAATAGGGGTTTTAGGATGTGTAAGGGGTGATAGGGGTTGTAGTGGGTAATAGGGGTTGTAGGATGTGTAAGGGGTGATAGGGGTTGTAGTGGGTAATAGGGGTTGTAGGATGTGTATGGGTGATAGGGGTCGTAGGGGGTAATAGGGGTTGTAGGATGTGTATGGGGTGATAGGGGTTGTAGGATGTGTATGGGGTGATAGGGGTTGTAGGATGTATATGGGGTGATAGGGGTTGTAGGATGTGTATGGGGTGATAGGGGTTGTAGGATGTGTATGGGGTGATAGGGGTTGTAGTGGGTAATAGGATGTGTATGGGGTGATAGGGGTTGTAGATGGTAATAGGGGTTGTAGAGGGTAATAGGGGTTGTAGGTTGTGTATGGGGTGATAGGGGTTGTAGGTTGTGTATGGGGTGATAGGGGTTGTAGGTTGTGTATGGGGTGTTAGGGGTTGTAGGTTGTGTATGGGGGTGATAGGGTTTGCAGTGTGTGTAGGGAGTGATAGGGGTTGTAGGATGTGTATGGGGGTGATAGGGGTTGTAGTGTGTGTAAGGAGTTATAGTGGTTGTGGTGTGTGTAGGGAGTGATAAGGGTTGTGGCGTGTGTAGGGAGTGATAGGGGTTGTAGGATGTGTATGTGGTGATAGGGGTTGTAGTGTGTGTAGGGAGTTATAGGGGTTGTGGTGTGTGTAGGGAGTGATAGGGGTTGTAGGATGTGTATGGGGCGATAGGGGTTTAGTGTGTGTAGGGAGTGATAGGGGTTGTGGCGTGTGTAGGGAGTGATAGGGGTTGTGGTGTATGTAGGGAGTGAAAGGGGTTGTAGGATGTGAATGGGGTGATAGGGGTTGTAGGATGTGTATGGGCAGGGCCGGCGCCACCTGTAAGGCGACCTAGGCAGCCGCCTAGGGCGCAACTTATCAGGGGGCGCCGGATCCCTGTCCCCGCTGCGCCTCCTCATGCTGCGCCGCCTGAGCGCTTTAACAAGCCCCAGGCGGCGCAGCACTGCTGCATGGAGGGCGGCCGGGTTTGAGTGACCGGCAGGAGGGAAGCGCAGAGCGCTCCCTCCTGCTGGTCTCTCCATGTAGCGTGGCCGGGCGGCGCGGAACCTGGGACAGGAACCTCTGTTTCCTGTACCCGGCCGCCGGCGGACTGAAGGGAAGCGCTCACTGAGTGAGCACTTCCTGTCAGTCCGCCGGCGGCCGGGTACAGGAAACAGAGGTTCCTGTCCCGGGTTCCGCGCCGCCCGGCCACGCTACATGGGCAGGAGGGGAGGGTAAGGACCACTATGGGAGGGGGGGATAACGGACCACTAGGGGAGGGGGGGTAATAATGGACCACTAGGGGAGGGGGGATAACGGACCACTAGGGGAGGGGGGGGGAATAACGGACCACTAGGGGAGGGGGGAATAACGGACCACTAGGGGGGGGGGGGGAATAACGGACCACTAGGGGAGGGGGGGGAATAACGGACCACTAGGGGAGGGGGGGGAATAACGGACCACTAGGGGAGGGGGGGAATAACGGACCACTAGGGGAGGGGGGGGAGAATAACGGACCACTAGGGGAGGGAGGGAGGGGATAACGGACCACTAGGGGAGGGGGGGGAATAACGGACCACTAGGGGAGGAGGGGGAATAACGGACCACTAGGGGAGGGGGGGGGAGAATAACGGACCACTAGGGGAGGAAGGGGATAATGGACCACTAGGGGGGATAAGGACCACTGGGGGTGGGTAAGGACCAGGGGGGTAAGAACCACTGGGGGGGGGGGGGGTAAGGACCACTAGGGGAGGGGAGAGTAAGGACCACTAGAGGAGGGGGAGGAAGGACCACTAGGGGAGGGGAGGGAGGGTAAGGACTACTAGGGGAGGGGAGGAGGGAGGAAGGACCACTAGGGGAGGGGAGGGTAAGGACCACTAGGGGAGGGGTGAGTCAGGACCACTGGGGGAGGGGGGTGAAGGAACACAGGGGGAACGGGGGTGGGAAGGTAAGGACCACTGAGGGAGGAGGAGGGTAGGTCCACAAGGTGTTTGGGAGAGGGAGGACCACTAAGGGGGGAAGGACCACCAAAGGGGGGTAAGGAGGGAGGACTACTAAGGAGAGGGTAGGAGGGTAAGGACCACTAAGGGGGGGGGATTACCACTAAGGGGGTGGTGGGAGTAGGGGAAGGTCTACTAAGGGGTTTGGGAGAGGGAGGACCACTAAGGGGTTTGGGAGAGGGAGGACCACTAAGGGGGGGGGGGAGAGGGGAGTGAGAAGACCACCAAGGGGGGACTGCAGAGGGACAGGGGGCCAAGGGAGAGCACTAAGTGACACACACACACACACACACACAGAAACATACAATGCATTCCTACTCACACACAATACATCCCTTACGTTCTCTTACATAATTAATGCACCCCTTACAGACACACACTGCATTCAATTACATACACAGAAACAAACCTTGCACCCCTTACACACACACACAGAAACATACAATGCATTCCTTACACGCAAAAACACACTACATCCCATATAAACACACCACATCCCTTACACAAATTGCACACATAAAAAATCCCCAACTCATGGATGGGCCATGTAGGTGGATTTATGGGTGGGCATTGTAGGCGTATGCCTCCTGGGGGCCCAGACCTTGAGCTGTGTAAGGGGCCCTAAAAAATGGAGCTGCTTCCTGTTCGTTAATTGTTGTGAGCACTGTTAAAAACAGTCTCCAGAGAGCCTCTTCTACACCAGACCTGTGGAGCCAGACTGAGCCCATCATCAGCCTCTTGTCCTCATCTGGTGGTAAGTAGGCAATCCAATATATTATTAGTGGCACTAATCTCTAATTTACCTCACATTAAATGGATACTATAGTCACCAGAAGCACTACAGCATAATGTAGTGGTTCTGGTGTCTATAGCCTGTGCCTGTAGGCTTTTTAATGTAAACACACTGTCTTTTCAGATAAAAGACACTTTGTGAAGACTGGCGTTGGCCCATATGGCAGAGCATATGGACGGGGCATTGTGATGTCACATGGTGGGCAGGACATATGGGGGGGCGGCAAATTTTTTTTTGCCTAGGGCAGCAAAAATCCTTGCACCGGCCCTGTGTATGGGGTGATAGGGGTTGTAGTGTGTGTAGGGAGTTATAGGGGTTGTGGTGTGTGTAGGGAGTGATAGGGGTTGTGGTGTGTGTAGGGAGTGATGCCATGTGAGTGTCTAGAAGAGCTCCCTCCCTGGCCGGACATGGAACTGCGGGCAGGCTGCCAGAAACACTGATAAAGCAGCTCCGCACAGGGCTGCTCTGATCAGGTACAGGCAGCCTGCATGGAGGGCTCACATCTCAGGGCAGAGGCTCTACTCCTTTTTTCTTCCAGCCGAGACAGGCACAGTGAGAGGCAGCCTGGAGGGTCTTTGATAAGGCCCCTGGGCTGTCGAGGCAGCCTGGAGGGTCTTTGATAAGGCCCCTGGGCTGTCGAGGCAGCCTGGAGGGTCTTTGATAAGGCCCCTGGGCTGTCTCTCAGTGTGCTACAAATGTGAGTATAGCACGGCCGACCATGGGGGGGGAAGCTTCTCTAACAGAAGGGGCCCGCAGAAGTTCATGCGGGCCCCTTACTGAGTGCTGGCTGGGGAGCTTGCCGAACTCCCCAGCTGCTATTACATTCTGCACCACAGGCGGGCCCCACAGAGCCTTGGGCCCTCGGTCCATGACCGATATGCCCGAGTGCTCAGTCCGCCCCTGTGTGTGTTTGTTTGTATGTGTGCTGTATGTGTGTGACTGTCTGTCTGTTTGTGTGTGTGTGTCTGCCTGTTTGTGTGTATGTGTGTGTGCCTGTCTGTGTATGTATGTGTGTCTGCCTGTATGTGTGTGTGCTTGTCTGTTTGTATGTATGTATGTGCGTCTTGTGTGTGTCTGTCTGTATGTATGTGTGTCTGTCTGTCTATATGTGTCTGCCTGTGTGTATGTGTGCCTGTCTGTTTTGCTATGTATGTGTCTTTGTATGTATGTGTCATGTGTGTCTGTCTGTATGTGTGTGTGTCTGTATGTGTGCGTCTGTATCTGTGCCTGACTGTCTGTTTGTGTGTGTGTGTGTGTGTATCTGTGCCTGACTGTCTGTTTGTATGTATGCCTGTCTGTTTGTATGTATGTGTCTGTGTGCCTGTCTGTGTATCGGTCTGTATGTATTTGTCTGTGTCTGTCTGTTTGTATGTATGTGTGGGTGTGTGTCTGTCAGGGGGGGAATAGTGAGGGGGGGCATGGATCATTTTCACACTGGGGCCCCATGGTTTGTGTGTCCGCCAGTGGTTATCACCAATTATAAATATTGTTCTTTCTCTCTTGAGCAGTGCTAATGCTAACCTATTAAACAGAAATATGCCTCTTTTGGCTTAAGAGAAAAGTAGCTTCTTGACTGAGACTAAAAGTCTATTACCTAACAGGGTGTATCAAACAGCAACACGTTAAAAAAGACGATGTACATGCAACTACCAGTGCAACTATATTTAAACACTGGGGACATTAAGAGTTATTTGGGTCTATTCCATATATCAACTTTTAAGATTATTTTTTATAAACTCTTCACTTGCATTAGCATGTATCTACTGAATACAAATTGTACAATAAGGAGCAATTTGTTGTAGAATTTAGAAATAAACTGGCATGCAGTCCCAAGAAAACATGAAGGTTATTAAAAATCCTGTATTCAAAGTCAATTTCCATATTACATAATTCATGAATACTCAGATTAATTATTATATATAAAATATGTCTAAAGAAAATAATTGTATAGAGATTAGCAGAATATAGACAAGTATTAAAGCATTAAACATGAACCCATAAATATAAATACATTGATAGTTGTTTTTTTATATTGTTACTTTCACTACTATGACTAAGACTACTACTGACTTTTACTACAAATTAAGTTGCGTGTGTATGTGTGTTTAAGATATATCAAGGTACATATATTTGGACAATTTTTTTATGCAAGAAACCAAAAGATGTTTTCTGATAAGATCCATTAGTGCTGTGTGGGGCAAGTAATTTATATTAAGCCATTGTGTGCAAGGCTCCTTAAAATAAATAAATAATATATTTGTATATATATATATATATATATTTCATTTTTTTGTGGTTGTATACAAAATAAACCGAACTATAGTAATGCTGGTGTAAGTCGGTTGTGGTGTGCCGGAACCGACGTTCGGGTAGGCCTGTAAAAGACAGCCAACCAAGATGAATGGCTTAATAAAAGGAAGTGGTTGGTGGGTTAAACCATTCAGTCTCATCCCAGAGGAAAGGGGAGGTCTGCGTATTTATAGGCCGGGTAACTCCTCCCACAATTACAGGCTTAGCCTAATGGCTCAGCCATCTCATTTGTGGTCGTATACAATAAGTCAAGTTACAGTAATGGTGGTGTAAGTCGGGTAAGAGGGCAAAAAGTTTAACAGTTTAGCACTGAATACGTGTTGACATTACATAATCAGTACTTAAATGCATGTCTCCATTCCCTCTCAGGTTGAGGGAATCTGGCATATGCAGATTACTCTACTGTCCCAGCCATTAGATGATATGTACTGGGATATTACTAGAGGTAGTAGGAGAAGCGCGTATTCTTTTAGAATGACCTGAAAATGTTAACGGTTGTATTCGAGTAACTTTAAGTGTTGTGAGCTAGTTAAAGGTTGAGGTTGCAAAAAATATGTGAACGCAGCCATGAAATCGAATGAGTATAGTTTGTTGATTTCATATGCGGAAGTGAGTTGATTGAAAATGGCCAGAGCCCACAGCATGAACAGGTGGAATTGGACATTTTTGGTTGCCTGTGCCGGCAATTAAATACTGGAATTTGGGGTTTGGTAGGTCATTTGGCAGCCCTGGGGAGAGTTTGAAAGAATACGAAAAATTGTGATCGAGTCACCTCATCAGTTGCTATGTTGTGACAGCCTGGTATGGGTATGTGAACAAAGTAGTTTCTGTGATGCTTCCAGTCAGATCTCTTCCTAATCAACCTTATTATTGTTAGGGAGGGTGACTGACCTTTAAAAATTCCCATGCTGCTGATTTACTAAAAGAGGGTAGGTTCTGTGTCACTATGGGAAATGTGTCATGGACCGAGTTGACTATGAAGTTGGCTGTAATCCAGTGTGGGGGGCTGTATTAGTCCAGAAATGAGGGACAATGGTTGAGTGAACATGGATTCCCCTCCCCATTAGGTCCCTCCCCCATTTTTTATTTATGGCCCCCACCCACCGCGCAGGGGTGGGGACCGGCGGGGGAGGACAATAGGTCCCCCCACTTATTGTTATTTAGGGCACCCACCCGTCGCACAGGGGTGGGGGCAATAGGTTTTTGTTTTTGTTATTTACAGTGAGCAGCCACTGGCTGCTCACTGTTTACTAGACACGCCCCTACTCGCGGTATAGCGAGTAGGGGCTGAATTTACTTATACTAAGTAATCTTTACTTAGTATTAGTAAATGTGGCTGAACGACCAATTTAGGTGACCAATTGGCCATTTTTGTGGCCAAAAGTTCGGACTTTTTTTCAAAGTTCGCCCGAACCCGCCGGACCCAAACATCCAGGTGTTTGCTCAACTCTAATCACAACAAGAATTTGAATACCTGTATGAGACTCATCCCAGATGCTCGGTGTTATACACACTTCCAAAAGAACACAAAGACTCTATTCAACCTCTGGGTTGCCCTATAGTCTCAGCCAATGGTGTTTTGCTGGAACCCATTGGCAAATGGTTGGATAAACCTTTCAAAAATCTAGTCTTATCCTTACCTACTTGTGTGAAAGATAGTGACGCTGTTAGGGAACATCTGAAAAACACTACAATTCCAACAGAAGTGATTTTATTAGCAACTATTGATGTGTGCAGTCTGTATACAATAATACCACACCAGGATGGCATATCAGCGATTAAAGAGGTTTTGCTAAATCATACTGAGGCATACTGAATCCTCCCTTGGAGTATATATTGTAATTACTGCAATTATGTCTTACTTTGAACTATTTCAGATTTAAAACAACATTTTACATACAGCAGACAGGCACTTCGATGAAGGGACCTATGGCCCCCATGTATGCAAATACATACTTGTATGTATTTGAAAAAAAAACAAATCCTTGAACCCTATAGAGGACACATACTTCAATATCTCCGCTTGATAGATGATATCTTTCTTTCATGGACAGGAGGTGAGGAAAGATTTTTGAACATGATGCATAATTTAAACTCTTTACCAACCCCTGTGAAATTCACTTAACAATCACGCGCCACAACCATCAATTTGTTGGACTTACAAATCTTTACCACAGTTAATCGACTGGGCTACACATTGTTCTCAAAATCAATTGATAGAAACACTGTCTTACATTCAACAAGCTTCCATCCCAGAAAACTAAAATAGTCTCTTCCTATCTCACAATTCATCAGGGTATTACGTAATAACTCTGATGACAGTTTAGCGAGTACATAAATTCAGGATATGTACCACAAGTTCCAACAAAGAGGATATTCTAAACCTTGTCTGGATAAGGCATACAAACAGGCGACAGAATCAATTTCAGATGGCAGGATTCATCAGCATATGAGTGATCGATTCATTTTTCCTCAGGCGTTTCATCCAAAGTCACATAAAACGAGGGACACTATCCGCAACAATTGGCATGTTTTGCATACTGATCCAACCCTCTATGTTCAAGAATCATCCTATTATGAGTTACAGAAAAGGGAGAAGCCTGAAAGACTACGTGGTGCACACAGATTTAGTCTCTATGACACAGTCGCTAAAGACCGTGACAAATACGGGATGTTACCGATGCCTGAATTGCTTGGTGTGCAACTCAATGTCACCTGAAATCAGGAAAGGTTTATACAATCAAACACTGCATCACATACAGGACCACACATGTTGTTTATAGGATAATATGCCCCTGTGGCCTCACTTATGTGGGGAAGACATCAAATGATTTAAGAGAATGCATGAGGAGACACAGATCTACCATGTGCTCTGCAATATCAAGTGGCACTGCGACTACTTCGACACTTTTAGGAAAAGGGACACAACTTGTCCTCACTTTGGTTTATGGGCATAGACCATGTACCAATATCTCCCAGAGGTGGAGATCGAGACAATTTATTGCTAAAGCGTGAAGCCTTTTTGATCTATACCCTAGAAACTTTATCTCCAGCAGTAGTGATGTCGCAAACATAAAATTTTCGATTCGCGAACAGTGAACGCAAACTTCCGCAAATGTTCGCGAACGGGCGAACCGCCATAGACTTCAATGGGCAGGCGAATTTTAAAACCCACAGGGACTCTTTCTGGCCACAATAGGGATGGACAAGTTGTTTCAAGGGGACTAACACCTGGACTGTGGCATGCCGGAGGGGGATCCATGGCAAACTCCCATGGAAAATTACATAGTTGATGTAGAGTCTGGTTTTAATCCATAAAGGGCATAAATCACCTAACATTCCTAAATTGTTTGGAATAACGTGCTTTAAAACATCAGGTATGATGTTGTATCGATCATGTAGTGTAAGGGTTACGCCCGCTTCACAGTGACAGACCAAACTCCCCGTTTAACGCACTGCAAACAACCGCAAACAGGGCGGGGCCTGACCGCTGAGCTGAGCGGACGCAGGAAAGTGCTGCTCCTGCTCTTCAAGCCAAACACTGCCGACTATAAGCCACAAACAGCCCTTAAAAACCACAAGTGGACCACCAACCGCGAGGTGACATCAAGGGGCACATAATGGCACCAAACAAGCAGCCTACCCTGCAGGGATCACCGATGCGACACTCAAGGCCTACACACGTGGATGGCACGGGGGAGGCGGCCGCTCCCCTGCTGCCCACAAAGGCAACAATCTTGAACAAGGGCCCCCGGGGAAACTCGCTGACTCCAAAATGGCGGAGACCGCCATCAGGCAGAGTGACCTCACTCAAGGGCTCGACTTCTAAGCACAGCTGGATGCCGTATTCGCAGCATTCTGGTGGAAAACTAAACAGAGAGAACGGCAGGCACGTACACAGACCCCAGATGGGTGCTCATCCGTGACACTGCCCTAACCTGAGAAGCTCACATGCCCCGACGAAGCAGACCTATAGACAGCGCCCTACATGACAACGCTACCCACCCGCCAGCAAATGCACTCGCCCATGCAAAGAAGCGGCTGTTATCCGACTACACAAAGCGAAACCCCGGTCCAGCCTACAGCCACCGCCATACATGGGGACCCGGAAAAACCTACACTCCTACTCACGTTGGTTTGCAAAAACAGCGATGGGGACCCATCTGGCCCCACCGGACAGGACCAACTCCGACCATCCTCAGACATACCCTCAAGCCAACGAGCAGACAGGTCTGATACCGGAACTCCCCACAGAGCCCCCTCGGGGCATTGGCTGAACTTAGCGACAATCAGCATAAAATATGCTCTTATTATACTTTTAGTTACTTCTCAGCATTTAATTTTTCTGTTATTTCTACACATTGTGGGACACACTATTACCTCTAACTTGACCACCAGCGTGTAGGGGGGCTTCCCTGATAATACCAATATTGTTAACCAGGTTATTCATCCTGCAATTTAGCATGAACTAAACCATTGTACCTTATACATGTATAATCCATAGTACTTGTCAGTTCTAACGGCATGTCATGTTACATATTATTCTAGACAATAGTGCTATTTACTCTTATAACCTTAACTATTATCTCAAAAAAAAAAAGAATCTACTATTTATGTTTCTGTATCTCATGACGTATACTAGTCAGCCATGTTTAATATAAAAAAGTGCAACTTACATGTGCCATGATAATGTCTTTGATGAAAAACGTATGTGTGCTGTTGTGGCACTTTAAACATGTCTGTCAATCACTTGCACAAAAAACAAACAAAACAAAAAAAAAACAACTGCAAACAGTCCATTTGCACAACCGCAAACTCCCCATTTGCACAAGGTTGGATACCAAGCTAGCCATGTCCCGTTCCTTGTCCTCACTGATGTCATTGAAGGTCTCTCTTCCTCCACCCAGGAAGCGGGAGATGGAAAAAGATGCTTGGTCGGTCCTCCTACTTCAAATTTGGGGCACTGCGCGTGCAATCTAATGTGCCACCAGATAGGAGTGGTGTGTTAAGTAGTCCCCCTCATAAGGCTTTTTTTAGTTGAATGTATCACCCACTGTCAGTCCCTTCGGGATCCATTCCTCATTCATCTTAATAAAGGTGAAGTAATCCAGACTTTTTTGACCTAGGCTACTTCTCTTCTCAGTTACAATACCTGCTGCTGCACTGAAGGTCCTTTCTGACATGACACTTGAAGCGGGGCAGGCCAGAAGTTCTATCGCAAATTGGGATAGCTCAGGCCACAGGTCAAGCCTGCACACCCAGTAGTCAAGGGGTTCATCGCTCTTCAGAGTGTCGATGTCTGCAGTTAAGGCGAGGTAGTCTGCTACCTGTCGGTCAAGTCGTTCTCTGAGGGTGGACCCCGAAGGGCTGTGGCGATGTGTAGGACTTAAAAAGCTCTGCATGTCCTCCATCAACAACACGTCTGTAAAGCGTCCTGTCCTTGCCAGCGTGGTCGTGGGAGGAGGAGGATTACTTTTACCTCTTCCCCTGTTAGATTCCCATTGTGCTGTGACATCACCCTTATACGCTGTGTAAAGCATACTTTTTAATTGATTTTGAACTGCTGCATCCTTTCCGATTTGCCGTAATTCAGTGACATTTCAGGCACTTTCTGCTTATACCGGGGGTCTAGTAGCGTGGACACCCAGTACAGGTCGTTCTCCTTCAGCCTTTTTATACGAGGGTCTCTCAACAGGCACGACAGCATGAAAGACCCCATTTGCACAAGGTTGGATGCCGAGCTACTCATGTCCTGTTCCTCGTCCTCAGTGATCTCTCTGAAGGTATGTTCTTCCCCGCAGTAAAACACCACGGGTACCAGATAGGTGACAACGAGCACTCTGGGATGCCTGTTGTGGTTGGTCTTCCTCCTACTCCTCAAAGCCACATTCCTCCTCTGACTCCTCTTCCTCACAATCCTCTTCCAGCGTTGCCGCAGGTCCAGCAAGCGATGCTGATAAGGCTGTTTCTGGTGGTGATGGTGACCACAACTCTTCCTCTTCACGCTCATCTACGGCCTGATCCAGCACTCTTCGCAGGGCATGCTCCAGGAAGAAAACAAATGGTATTATGTCGCTGATGGTGCCTTCGGTGCGACTGACTAGGTTTGTCACCTCCTCAAAAGGACGCATGAGCCTACATGCATTGCGCATGAGCGTCCAGTAATGTGGCAAAAAAATTCCCAGCTCCGCAGAGGCTTTCCTAGCACCCCGGTCATACAAATACTCGTTAACGGCTTTTTCTTGTTGGAGCAGGCGGTCGAACATTAGGAGTGTTGAATTCCAATGTGTTGGGCTGTCGCAAATCAACCGCCTCACTGGCTTGTTGTTTCACTGCTGGATATCGGAAAAGTGTGCCATGGCTGTGTAGGAACGACTGAAATGGCCGCACACCTTCTTGGCCTGCTTAAGGACGTCCTTATGCACAAAGCGTTGTACGATCAGATTACACACATGTGGCATGCACGGCACATGTGTCAACTTGCCCAAATGCAATGCCAACAACACATTTCTTCCGTTGTCACAAACCACTTTGCCGATCTCCAGTTGGTGCGGAGTCAGCCACTGATCCACTTGTTCGTTCAGGGCGGACAGGAGTGCTGGTCCGGTGTGACTCTCTGCTTTCAGGCAAGTCAACCCCAAGACGGCGTGACACTGCCGTATTTGGGATGTGGAACAGTACCTGGGGAGCTGGGGGGGTGCCATTGATGTGGAGCAAGACGCAGCAGCAGAAGAGGACTCAGCCAAGGAGGTTATGGAAGAGGATGGAGTAGGAGGAGTAGAGGAGGTGGCAGCAGGCCTGCCTGCAAGTCGTGGCGGTGTCACCAACTCCTCTGCAGAGCCACGCATTCCATGCTTGCCAGCCGTCAGCAGGTTTACCCAATGCGCAGTGTAGGTGATATACCTGCCCTGACCATGCTTTGCAGACCAGGTATAAGTGGTCAGATGGACCCTTGTCCCAACACTGTGTGCCAGACATGCCATTACTTCCTTTTGCACAATCGAGTACAGGTTGGGGATTGCCTTTTGTGCAAAGAAATTTCGGCCGGGTACCTGTCAGGGTCTTACCTGAGTTGGGAGTCTGTAGCGCAGATATGTCGCTCACCCTTGCAGATAGCCACAGGCCGAGGTGGTCAGGTAAGAATTCACCTGGCCTGTGGGTCTGTGCACGGGGGCTGTGCAGGATGCAGTACCAAATTCGCAGGACAGAACCAGCAGGATAGTCGAGGGATAGCCGAGGTCAAAGGATGCCAGAGGTAGAATAAACGTAGTCACAAGCCGAGGTCAAATATACGAAGCAGAATAAACAGGAACACTGGTACGACACAGGAACACAGATCAAAGACTTGACAATGAGTGCAGGGCGAGGCTGGGTTTAAATACCCTGCTAATGAAGATCAGAGTCAGGTGAGAAGCAGACAAGTCAAGGTGCAGCCCCCGGTGTAGTAGCCAAGCCAGGATGAACAAGACCGGAATCAGAAGTCTCTGGTAAAGCTGCTGTGGCTCAGAGGCAGAGAGCAGGACTGGGATAGATAAGTACCCCGGTTCAAGTCCCCTGTTGGGAATTCCAGGAGCGACCACGTCTGGCCGTCTGTCTCACAGGTGAGTACCCTGACAGTACCTCCCCCTTCAAAAATGACCTCTGGGCGCAGGTAGGCTCCTCATTGAAATAATCCGTCTCACCAGAGTCACTCTCAGAATCCGTCGAGTCCCCATAGTGAAAGTCCTCAGTATGGGATCCCTGATTAGCTCGGGATTTCCCAGTACCAGCTTCTGGTACAGCTGACGATCGGTCTAGGTTCCGGGTAGGGGTGACAAAAACTTCCACAACTTCGGGAGGGACAGTGCTCGCAGCTAGCAGTGCTTTTTCGAACACTTCCAGGTCTTTTTTACAGACCGTAGTGCCATTAGAAGCAATGACACAATCCTTAGGTAAATCCTTTTCAAGTGGGCAGGAGGTAGTGGTGGTAATACAGGAAGCAACTTTGGTAGTAAAGGCAGACGACTCTGGAGCAGGAGGTCTAGGAGGGCGAACAGGACAAAGCGTGATGAAGTGTCCACCTTCTCCACAGTAAAAACACAGACCATGGCTTCTCCTTCGGTCCCTCTCCCCCGGTGTGACTTTGCAGTGGACACGTCCAATTTGCATAGGTTCCTCAGGATCAAGTTGAACACAGGATACCTCTGGAGTTCTCCTGGGAACTGGATCATAAGAGGGTATCACCGGGGTGTGGTGACGTAGACTCCGCGATTTTTTAGTAGGTGGAGCTGGCTTGGGCTTAGTGGTCCTGCACTGTGAGTCCAAAGCAATAATAAAGGACTCCCAGCTGACAAGGACAGGACTCTTCCTCTGCAACATTTGGTAAGCCCAAACTTTAATGCGTCCAGACAACAGGTTGATAGCCGCTCTGACCCTGATGAAATCCGTGGCGTAAGTTCGAGGCTTTAAAGAGAACAATACCTCGCAATCCATCCTGAATGACTGGAAGGACGTGTAGTTACCATCAAATCTGTCGGGCATGATGACAAAGGGTTCCGGAGCTGGATGTACTGCGCCTTTAAGAGAAAAAAGTTCCTGCTGCAACTCCGAAACAATCTGGGCCAGGCTGGACACTTGCTGGAGTGAGGGTGAGCACATTTCTGCGGACTCCATATTGGTCAAGTCTTTTGTCAGGGTCTTACCTGAGTTGGGAGTCTGTAGCGCAGATATGTCGCTCACCCTTGCAGATAGCCACAGGCCGAGGTGGTCAGGTAAGAATTCACCTGGCCTGTGGGTCTGTGCACGGGGGCTGTGCAGGATGCAGTACCAAATTCGCAGGACAGGCAAGGACAGAACCAGCAGGATAGTCGAGGGATAGCCGAGGTCAAAGGATGCCAGAGGTAGAATAAACGTAGTCACAAGCCGAGGTCAAATATACGAAGCAGAATAAACAGGAACACTGGTACGACACAGGAACACAGATCAAAGACTTGACAATGAGTGCAGGGCGAGGCTGGGTTTAAATACCCTGCTAATGAAGATCAGAGTCAGGTGAGAAGCAGACAAGTCAAGGTGCAGCCCCCGGTGTAGTAGCCAAGCCAGGATGAACAAGACCGGAATCAGAAGTCTCTGGTAAAGCTGCTGTGGCTCAGAGGCAGAGAGCAGGACTGGGATAGATAAGTACCCCGGTTCAAGTCCCCTGTTGGGAATTCCAGGAGCGACCACGTCTGGCCGTCTGTCTCACAGGTGAGTACCCTGACAGTACCTTCCACTGCGGTGTCCCATTAGCTGCAAATTTTTTGAACGCCTCAGACTCCACCAGCTTGTATGGTAAAAGCTGGCGGGCTAAGAGTTCAGTCAAGCCAGCTGTCAGACGCCGGGCAAGGGGGTGACTTTGTGACGTTGGCTTCTTACACTCAAACATGTCCTTGACAGACACCTGACTGTGGGCAGATGAGCAGGAACTGCTCAAGGCGAAAGACGGAGGGGCGGATGGTTGAGAGAGGGCAAGTCGGACAGCAGTGGTTAACGTGGCTGAAGATGCTGGACCAGGAGGAGGATGGCGGCTTTGAGTTTGTGTGCTGCTTGTACTCATGTGTTGATCCCATAGGCATTTGTGATGTGCGATCATGTGCCTTCGCAAAGCAGTTGTACCTAGGTGGGTGTTGGACTTCCCACGACTCAGTTTCTTTTGGCACAGGTTGCAAATGGCATCGCTGTTGTCAGAGGCAGACACACAAAAAAAATGCCACACTGCTGAGCTCTGCAATGATGGCATTCTGGTGGTGGCAACAGCATGCGTTGATTGGTGTGCTGTCTGGCTGACCCCGGGTGCCGATGCATGCTGTCTCACTGTGCCACTAGCTCCTTGCGACGACCTCCCCCTGCTTCCAACTCGTATCCTCCTCCTCCTCTCTGTCTCCCCATCTGAACTTTCCCCTGTTCTTCTCTTCTAGCGGGCACCCACGTGACATCCACGGACGCATCGTCATCATCAACCGCTTCACTTGTATCTGACAACTCAGCAAAGGAAGCAGCAGTGGGTACAACATCATCATCATCACACCATACGTGTGTAATGCTGCCTGACTGAGACATATCCCTGTTATCTACATCCTCTGGCAATAATGGTTGCGCATCACTCATTTCTTCCAACTGATGTGTAAATCACTCCTCTGACATACCAAGTGAAGCGGCTGTGGTGCTAGTGTTGGTGGTGGCGGCAGGCGGGCGAGTGGTAACTTGAGAGGTGCCCGAAGCTAAGCTGGAGGAGGGTGGTGCGTCGAGGTTCCGAGTGGAAGCTGTAGAAGATTGGGTGTCCTGTGTTAGCCAACCAACTATGTCCTCAGAACTTTTCAAGTTCAGGATACGTGGCCCCTGAACAAAGGGCATTATTCTAGGGCCAAAGGGAATCACAGCACCACGACCACGATGGCCCCCGCGGGGTGGCCTGCCTCTGCCTGTAATTTTTTTTTCGATTAGTGGTACTATGCGTGCAAGCTACTGTGACAACAGATATGAGTGGCACTGGTGTGACACTGTGCCCTGGCAGGCCCTGAAATGCACACTCGTGAAGGAAACTAACTGCTATTATATTACAGTCCAAAAAGTTTCGGTTTTTTTAAATGCAAGCTATTGTGACACCAGATATGAGTGGTGGCACTGGGCAAGTGGGCACAGTATACGCTGTGAGCCTGACACACACGCTGTCAGACAACTAACTGCTATTCAATCTATTACAGTCAAAATGTTATTTATTTTTTTAAAAATGTACACTACTGTTACACCAGATATGAGTTGCACTGGTGTGACACTGTGCCCTGGCAGGCCCTGAAACGCACACTAGTGAAGGAAACTGACTTCTATTATATTACAGTCCAAAAAGTTTTTTGTTTTTTTTTAAATGCAAGCTATAGTGACACCAGATATGAGTGAGTGGTGGCACTGGGCAGGCCCTGAAACGCACACTAGTGAAGGAAACTGACTGCTATTATATTACAGTCCAAAAAGTATTTTTTTTTTTTTAAATGCAAGCTATTGTGACACCAGTGAGTGAGTGGTGGCACTGGGCAAGTGGGCACAGTATACGCTGTGAGCCTGACACACACGCTGGCAGACAACTAATTGCTATTTAATCTATTACAGTCAAAATTGTATTGTTTTTTAAAATAATGTACACTACTGTTACACCAGATATGAGTTGCACTGGTGTGACACTGTGCCCTGGCAGGCCCTGAAACGCACACTCGTGAAGGTAACTGACTGCTATTATATTACAGTCCAAAAAGTTGTTGTTTTTTTTTAATGCAAGCTATTGGGACACCAGGTATGAGTGAGTGGTGGCACTGGCAGGCCCTGAAACGCACACTCGTGGGACACCAGATATGAGTGAGTGGTGGCACTGGCAGGCCCTGAAACGCACACTCGTGGGACACCAGATATGAGTGAGTGGTGGCACTGGGCAGGCCCTGAAACGCACACTAGTGAAGGAAACTGACTGCTATTATATTACAGTCAAAAAAGTTTAGTTTTTTTTAAATGCAAGCTATTGGGACACCAGTGAGTGAGTGGTGGCACTGGGCAAGTGGGCACAGTATACGCTGTGAGCCTGACACACACGCTGGCAGACAAATGCTATTCAATCTATTACAGTCAAAATTGTATTTTTTTTTTTAAATGTACACTACTGTTACACCAGATATGAGTTGCACTGGTGTGACACTGTGCCCTGGCAGGCCCTGAAATGCACACTCGTGAAGAAAACTGACTGCCATTATATTACAGTCCAAAAAGTTTTGTTTTTTTTAAATGCAAGCTGTTGTGACACCAGATATGAGTGAGTGGTGGCACTGTGCAGGCCCTGAAACGCACACTAGTGAAGGAAACTGACTGCTATTATATTACAGTCCAAAAAGTTTTGTTTTTGTTAAATGCAAGCTATTGTGACACCAGATATGAGTGGTGGCACTGGGCAAGTGGGCACAGTATATGCTGTGAGCCTGACACACAGGCTGGCAGGCAGGCAACTGCAATTACAGTACACAGAAAAAAAAAGCAGACTGATGTTCTAGCCCTAAAAATGGCTTTTTGGGGTGCTGTCCTTACAGCAGAGATCAGATGAGTCCTTCAGGACTGTAGTGGACACTGAATACACTAGCCTAGCTATCAATTTCCCTATCAAATCAGCAGCAGCTACACTGTCCCTACTCTCACTAAGAATGCAGCTTCACAATGAATGTAAAATGGATGCTGTCCAGGAGGTGGGAGGGTCTGGGAGGGATGGTCTGCTGCTGATTGGCTGGAATGTGTCTGCTGACTGTGAGGTAAAGGGTCAAAGTTTACTCAATGATAACAGTTCGGGACGATAACAGTTCGGGACATCACTATCCAGCAGGCTTAAATGAGAAAAACCTTTTATATTGCTTTTTCCCAAGAAGATAATATATTACTGAGTTATATCTTACATTTTATAATCTGGACTTGGATTTTATTTCAACTCTCCATGATTGAAACCTGTGCAGATTATTATCTCTCTCTTATACAGTATATCAACAGTATCTAATTGTTTAACTGTTGCACACTTGCTACATATCTTACAAATACTACAGAGATTGATTAGCATTGGGTCTCTAGTACCCTCTTGGTTACGGGTTAATAACTTGTAAATAACTTTTTATTTCACATACCTGTTATATACAGGGTTAATCTCATCCTCTACGTATTTTGAATGTGTTCACGTCATCAATGATGACCCTTTCACCCTCTAACAAGATCACAGCATTCACGTATATAAGACATTTTTTCTCACACATAATTGCCTTGAATAAAGCCTTTACAGACTGAAACGTCGACCTATTTGGTGTGTACTTCTGTTATTGCTTAATAAAGCAGCAGTTGCAATTTACCTTAAAGACTACTGGGATTGTATATATATATATATATATATATATATATATATATATACACACACATACACATATACACACACACACACATACAACTAACTGTACAATTGTCTAGTATGAATATCTTATAGACTTTTTTCTTACTGCTTTCTCTTTTATTTTTCAGTTTCTCTGAGATTTAGTTTCTTCCATGTCTTGGGATTTTTGGGATGAATGCTTAATTTTATTTTAAACCCAGGAATTGATTTTTTTACATGTTTATTTTATTTCAGTATTTTGTTAATAACTTTTGGTGCACATACATTAGACATTGACATTTTCTTT
Organism: Pelobates fuscus; assembly: GCF_036172605.1. NCBI lineage: Eukaryota > Metazoa > Chordata > Amphibia > Anura > Pelobatidae > Pelobates > Pelobates fuscus. The sequence continues at coordinate 308,215,558 of NC_086318.1, read as the reverse complement.
TTAAATCCTTTATCAGGGAAGTTATTTTTTTTTTTTTAATTCTTTATTTTTGTTGTGCATTTAGGGTACATATGCTTCAACAGTGTCTCATTCAGGACTCCAGTCAACGAGACAAAAGGTTACAGTGTCTATAGTGCCCCTTTAAAAGTCGACTGTCATCAAATGTTCACATCTTGTTTTTTTTCCAAAGTTAATTACCTTTAATAAAATGTAATATTTTTTTTTTACATGTAAATTGATTTTTTATTTTTATTTTTTGAAATTTTTACTTTTTATGTGGCAGAGCAGTAGTGTTGCCAGTTTTTTTGGAAAAAAATATTGCCCATACTAATTTGTATAATTATTTTTTTTTTTTTTTTTTTTTTTTATCTTTTTATTGTTTTAATGTTTATAAATCTTGATGTACAATATGAGATAGCGAGTTAACATGTTGCTAAGTATTCAGTTTCAACATTTTCCAAGAAGAATAATATAACAATTGTTATACAGTTTAAACATATAAAAAAGTACAATTTGAATAAGAGAGATATCATGATGGTGTTCAGATATCAGTAAGAGTTTCATGAACAGTTTGGTTATTAACAGTAGAAAGGAAAAAACAAAAGCGTATTAACACTGCACATATATAATTAAAGGTAAGCTCACAGGATTCGTTAAGTTTATCCAGTATCACATTAGATCTGATTAGCAGTCTGTTGTATCTGTGGACCAAATTCTTGGTCTTGTAACATCCTGTGGAAAGTAAAAGCTAAGCCATATATTAGATTTAGGAGTTTGAGCTATCGAGAAGAGAATAAGATGAATATTACTTCTGTTTAACCTCTTGATAACATTTTCTATGAATAGTTACGAGAGATATTTGGATCGGGAAGGTGGAGTAGTTGGAGGGATTGGAAGACCAAGTCTCTTTTTGCGGTGTTTATTGTATGTATAGGATAAGGGAGATGGATAGGGTAAGTTAGTATGTAGAGAGAGTATCTTGTTGAACTGGTGATGGTTGTCTTGTTAAGTGGCTAGAAAAATGTAATTGTGGTTAATGTTTTAAATTATTCTATTCTCTTAAATCAGTGAAGAGTTCCAGTTGACAGATCTCGATGGGAGAGCCGGTTCCAATGGGCCAGTGAGGTTGATTTCATATATACCGGGGGATATGGCCTAGGTTCAAGCACCGGTAATTTAGGAGAATTCCTCCCAGATATGTCTTTTTAATTAGTAAGATGGAGTTACTTGCTGTTATATGTATTCCAATGATTCCAGATAGAACGAAATTTAGTGAGTTTCCCTAGTTTAGCTGATGTAATTTCCTCCATCAATTTGATTTCCTCAACTCTCAGTACCCAATCACGAATTGAAGGAGGTTGGGGTTGTTTCCAATTCTTAGGGATGAGTTGTAAGGCAGCCATTACGAGGTGACAGAGCAAAGCGTGTTCTAATTTAGTGAATTCTTTTGGTTTAAGAAGGAAGATATAGTATTCTGGGATACAGTCAAAGTTTTTCCGGTACATTAGTTGAATGATCATGTGGATTCTCTTCCAGAATTTGTGTATCGTAGGGCATTGCCACCAAATATGTGCATGATTAGCTCTTGGCTGATTACATCTCCAACATAGGTCAGGGGTATTTGGATAGTATTTGTGTAAAATAACTGGAGTGTTGTGCCAACGAGATAGTCTTTTGTAATTGCATTCTTGTGCGTGTGTGGATATAGAAGATTTGTGGATGAGGGTACAGGCCTGTTTCCATTGGTTGTTGTTTAGAGTAATTTGCAGTTCGTCAGACCATTTCTGAGTAAAGGTAGGTAAATTCTGTGCTTGGGCTTCTTTGAGAATGAGATTCATAGTTGAGAGGGTTTTAATTTTAGGTGGATGTTCGGTACAGAGACGTTCAAATTCAGTAGGGGGTCTGGTACCTGATTGTAACAGCGAATTTGACTTTATGAAATGTTTCATTTGTTCAAAGAGAAAAAGCTGAACTCCCGTATGATTGTCTGAGCCAGTTAGTTCTTGTAAAGATTTTAGTGTGTTCTGTCTTGTTGCATCGCATAGTTTCAGGACTGGACCTTTGTATTGCAGGCCCCATTGTTTCCCTGAGGAACCTTCGAGTAAGTAGGGGTTCAAAGTGAGAGGGTAAATTGGTGACAGGTATGGAGCAATCTCGGTTTGTGACCTCAATTTGAGCCATATATGAAGCGATGTAGAGATCGTTGGATGACTATTGAGTTTTCCCAATAGTTGTTTGTCTTTTTGCACCCAGGGAAGAATATAGAGTGGGACTTCTGAGAAGCTGTTTTCCAGTTCAACCCATTGGAGCGTGTTGGAAGTTTTTGACCATTCATAGAGCCTTTGTAGGTGAGTCGCTCTGTAATAATTAGATATGTCTGGTAGGTTCAGACCGCCTTGTTCTCGATTTTTAATCAATGTTTGGTAGGCTAGGCGCGGAGGTTTGTGAGCCCATATGAATTTCAAAAATAAAGATTTGATAGTAGAGAAAAACTTGGACGGGATTTGTAGTGGGATAGTTTGTAGTAAGTAGAGGATACGAGGAAGGATATTCATTTTAATAATATTTATACGGCATAACAGACCGAAGCAGGGTTTGTGCCATCTGGAAAGATCATTGGTGATAGAGTCAATCAAAGGGGGGAAGTTCACTGAATATGTAGAATTCAATTTGTTTGGAATGTGGATCCCAAGATATTTAATGGAAGATGTAGTCCATTGGAATGCAAAGTTAGACTTAATTTTATTACAGATGGCGTTTGTCAGAAAGATTGGCATCAAATCACATTTTGTAAGATTTGCTTGGAAAAATGAGAGTTTTCCGTATAGTTGCATTTCAGTAATAATGTTAGGAATTGATTTGTGTGGATCCGAAATTGTGAAGAGAAGGTCGTCTGCGAATGCAGTAATTTTGTAATTTTGGTTTTTAATTTGAATTCCCTTGATCGAATTATTGTCCCGAATGCCTTGAAGGAAGGGCTCCAACACCAGTATAAATAGGAGCGGTGATAATGGGCATCCTTGCCTTGTGCCATTTGAGATCTTTACTGGGTCTGATAGTTGTCCATTGATTCTTAGTTTCGCAGTAGGTTTCGAGTAAATTGTATCAATCCATTCCAGCCATCTGGGACCAAAATTAAGATATTTCAGGATGTGTTTCAGTAGCGACCAATTGACTCTATCAAATGCCTTTTCGGCGTCGATGGCTAGTAGTGCACTCTGGGTTTTGTGTATTTGGGCCCAGTGAATAATATTTATGATTTTCGTAGTATTATTTTTAGCTTCTCTACCGGGAACAAAACCGGCTTGGTCTGGATGTATTAGTGATGGCATAAATGGTTTGAGCCTAGTAGCCATAATCTTTGTCAGGATTTTTAAGTCAATATTGATTAGTGAGATAGGTCTGTAATTCCCACATAAAGTTGCGTCTTTTCCAGGTTTAGGTATAATGGATATGATCGCTTCGAGCGCTGATCCTGGTATAGAAGATGAGAGTTGTTTCATATTGTACGCATCGACGAATGGTCTTGCTAATATGGAAGATAGTTCCTTATAATATTTCCCAGTATAACCGTCAGGGCCCGGACTTTTGCCCAGAGGCAAAGCCTTTACAGTAGTCATGAATTCTTCTGTTGTTAGTGGATTGTCCAAGAATGTTATTTCGTTTATAGGAATAGTGTGTTTAATTCTGGGTTTCAGGAATTCTAATATCTCTTCTGATGTTGGTTTTGTATTTGTGAGGTTATAGAGTTGAGTATAAAAATCGTGGAAGGAAGATAGTATATCAGGCATGTGACAGGTGAGAGTTCCATCTTTTTTCTTAATCTCTGAGATGAAAGAGGATTGCCTTTCTATTTGTAAAGATTTTGCTAAAAATTTGCCAGCTTTGCCACTTTGAGTGTAATATGTGTTTTTCGTTAAGGATAGTTTTTTCTTGGCATGAAGTTGTAGTATGGCCGATAGCTCTGTTCGTTTACTGTATAGCATTTTGTGGTCATCCCATGAGAGAGTGGATTTATGTTTGCTTTCTAAGTCTGAGATGTCTTTGGTGAGTTGTTCAATCTGTTTTTCTCTTTTCTTTTTAAGTGCAGCTGCTGACTTGATAAGTTTTCCTCTAATTACTGCTTTGTGGGCTTCCCAGGTCATGATAGGGGTAGTGTCAGGGCTCTTGTTTTCTAAGAAGTAGTTGGAAGCTGATTCTCGAATCTTATTTAGTGTCATTTTGTCATTAAGAATGAGGTCATTTAGCTTCCATTGGGAGAATGGAGTGATTGTGTTTGGTAGTGAAAGCGTTAATGTCATTGGGGCATGATCTGACCAAGTGATCTGGCCATATGTAGCACTTTTGATTAGTGAGAGATATCTATGTTGCATAAAAATTGTGTCGATTCTGGAGTAGGTGCCTGCGGGCGCTGAGTAGAAGGAGTAGTCTCTTTTGGTGGGGTTAATTGACCTCCAGCCATCGTAAAGTTGGGCTTCATAAAGAGAGTTTTTAATCAGAGATCTAGTTTGGGATTGATATTCTCTAGTTTTTGATGTGGTGTCTAAAGATTCGTCCAAGGTTATGTTCATATCTCCCCCCATTATGAGGATTCCTTCCCTGAATAAGGAGAGTTTACGTAAAATTTTTTGGAGAGTAAGATTTTGTTTTTTGTTTGGCAAGTATATATTTGCCAAGGTGACTTGGGTGTTGCCAATTTTACCCCTAACAAATACAAACCTCCCGGAGTCGTCTGCCAGATGTTCCTGGAAGGAGAATTGTATATGTTGACTTAGAAGGATCGCCACTCCTCTGGACTTTGCCTCTGAGTAATGACTATAGTAACCTAGAGGGTAGTCTTTATTGCGGAGTTTAGGGGCAGAATTTTTCCTAAAGTGTGTTTCTTGGATATATATTATGTGTGCTTTGTGTCTTTTGGAGTCTGTGAGAGCAATTGACCTTTTTTCAGGAGAATTTAATCCCTTGGCATTTTGTGTGAGGATATTGACAGTAGTCATGGTCACTTCTGTGTAACTTAAATTTAAATTACTTTACGGGCGAGATTACTCAGAGTAAAAAATAAGGCTAGTCGGGCGATATGAGTTTATCTGAGCGAAGAAGCAGTTAATCGTCCGATTTAAAGACTAATGTTGGAATCTGGTATCTCCTGTGTGGGAGATGGCCAAGCAGTGTATAGTGAAAGTGGGTACTGTGAGATAGATTGGAGGTGTTTATGTTCTGAAAATGATTATCAGGTTTTGTGTGGTGATTTAGTCCTTGGTCTTCCAGATCCTGTAAACAAATTCTAAGGATCAAAACAGAAATATTGTGGAGTTGAAGCACAGTCAGTACTTAGAAAAGTTAAATAGTAAAACCAATAACAATGTTGAAACTTAACATTAATAACTAATTAATGATTTAAGAACTCAATGGCCCAAATCTCTATTAACAACTTGTAAGCAATAATAGGGCTTCTACAGGTAATGAAAGCTAATTATTCTGTAAAGAGTTCTAAAGAAATTTAGATTGCTCGCTAATCGAGGTTTCCAAGAAAAGTGGGGGATAGAGAGGAAGGATTAGTCAGGGGGGAGAGGATGGGCAGGTAGGGGAAATGAAGAGAGTTAGGTGCCTGGAACAACGAAAATAGGAAAGAAGGAAAGAAGGTAGATAGTAGGTAAGAGAAGAGGAAAGGTTGTAAGGTGGTAGGGTAAGAACTTAATCCCCTGAGGGAAATATGGCACTATCTTGACGCAGAAGATAGAGCCAAAAATGAATTGGGGTCGTGAACTTACACTTGAGCTGAGGACTCATTTTACAATCCTATAGTTTAGGTTATTGTTATGGAGAAGAAAATATTTATGTTATAACCTCTCTTGCCTGGTGAGAAATGTTAGGGATATGGATCCTAATCGAGTAATGGGTATTTATCGGAGATAGATATTAACTAGGTCGTTGCTTTGAGAAGGGTGTTGGCTTTGTTGGCTTTGTTACTAAAAGTTAAGAAAGTTTAGATTATGCCCATTATAAATAAGTTAATTTCGTCAAGACTTAAGCTATATAAACAACAGAGTATTCTTTTTTTTTTTTTTTTTTTTTTTTTTCTTTTATTTATTATTTATTATTTTTTTAATTTTTATTTATTTTTTTGTTTATTTTTAATAAGTATATATAATTTTTTAATTTTGTGGTTTTTTTAATATATTTCTAATTAGGTCACCAATTAGATGTATTAAATAGGTGTGACTGGATTAGATGTGTTCCGTGTCCTTCCCTGAGAAGTTCCTAATCCAGAATGCATATGGTCAGATATGAATTTATGCTTGTGGTTTGCAGTAATAATACGAATATTAACAATAATAATAAGGGTCTTTATTCAGTCATCACCCTTGCATATATGTTTGAGAGTAAAAGTGAAAGAGATGTTCCGGTTCTAATGTGTAATGACCTTAAAGTGGCGCCGCGTTTTAGCCCACTGCCCGTTACACGATAGTAAGTGGACGAGGGACGGTAGCCTAAGAGGTTCAAATGCTGAAACAGATTAGAGTCGAGATGACTTATGGAGGAAATTAGTCTGAATAATAGAGATATGTCTCAGTGTAGGATTTTATAGGAGATCAAAATGGTTAATAGTATCTAATGTTTCGCATGAGTGTATGAAATAATTACGAGTTTATCTAGAGAATAGATAATCTACTACACCTGAGGAAAAGGTAGTCATACTTAATAGACCAGATTTGTAAACTGTAGACTTTCTGAGTCTTACGTGTGGGGAATTTATCCTATGATTATTTTCCATTTTTGAAAAAACTGTATGTGAAGCATATGAATATGTAGATAAAAACCTATCACAAATCTATCTCATTCAATATCCTAGTTTAGCACTTGCAATCTTAAACATTCTATGAGCAAATTGTACAGAGAGAAAATTAAATACTTTTTTTTTTTTTTTTTTTATGTCTTAACTGTTTAACCTAGAGTCAAATAGGCAAATATAACAAGTTATAAAATCTTATTATACGACCTGTACGGATTGATTGCATAGATCTCTGCAAGATGTCGATTGAAACATACAAATATATAAATATTAGTCCCGAGGAATAAGAGAGAAAAAGGGAGTCCCTTGCAAGTTGTCGGTTAGTAGGTACTTTCACCAGGTTCGAGGGTCGATAAGTTTCTTAGGGTAGCCAGTTTAATATTCATGTTGTGAGGCTGTCTTTTAGGCTTTGTCTTTGTCTTTGCGGAGTGCCTTCCACGGGGAGCTTGTTTAGTCTCTGGTCTGGAGACTGGAATCTCCTATCCTGTCTTCTTTTCCTTGCTGGCGTGAGCCATCTTTGTCTTTGGGAGGGTTGTATTAACTCTTGATTCGGTGGAGGGGTATTCCAATCCACTACCGGAGTATTCGGCAGATCCAGGGCTCGAAGAAAAGGTAAGACATCATTGAAGGTCGCAATGGAGTAGATTGTATTTTTTGCTGACACTATTAAAGCGAAAGGAAATCCCCAACGGTATCTTATATTTCTTTGGCGTAATAATTCAGTGATGGGTTTAAGGGCTCTCCTTGCTTGTAAAGTGTACCAGGAGAGATCAGGATATATTTGGATTGGAGTGTCATGAAATAAAAGGGGTTGGCTTGTGTCTCTCAGAGTTTTCACTATGTCATCTTTTACATTAAAATAGTGAAGTCTGCATATGATATCTCTTGGGGCTTCTTGTGTTAGTCCTCTCGGACGAATTGATCTATGGGCTCTGTCCAATAGAATTGGGTTATCTGTGGCAAGTCCCAGTATTAAGTTAAAAAGCTCCGTAAGGAGCCCTGTTAAGTTTTCCCCTTGGGATTCCGGCATACCTCTAATCCTCAGGTTATTTCTCCGGCTCCTGTTATCCAGATCGTCGATGTGACGTTGAGTGGATGCCCAGTTTAAAATTTGAGAATCTAATGTGGTCGAGATATTGGTAATTTGAGTTTGTATTAAATCCTTTTCTTCTTCCAGGTCTGTGACGCGAAGATTTAATTGCTGGATGCCTGTGTCCATCTTCTCCAATTTGGTGTGAAAGGACGACTCCATTTTGTTTATCATTTGCTGGATGTCAGCTTTAGAAGGTAAGTTTTTAATTATTTGTTTTAAGTCTATTTCCTCATGATTGTCCACATGTTGGGAGCTATCGGAATAGCAAGGGCTACGAGGTTGTGAATCCGATGGAGAGTCCGTTTCTAATATACTCGAGGCCGCGGCCGCGGCCTCGGAAGAGCGATCTGGATTCTCTTTAAAATAACGAGTTAGGGAGCCCGATTTCGTTGTCGGGGTCTTCCCTGATAATCCCTGGGTATTGCTGTTCTTTTTGTGATTACCCATTGTTTGTTAATTTCTCCGATTGTGTTGGATTGAGTTTGAGTCCGGAGCTGGAGGATTAATGTGCGCCACGCCCCCTAATTTGTATAATTAATTATGTATGCATGACATCACAGGACACAAAGTAAATAAGAGAATGAGAACATTTGGAAGGAAAATTCCATAATTCACCAAAAAAAATACTGACAATGTGTGTACTTTGCTTTGTTTGTAGCATTGTGTATACAGTTTCTGAATGAGTGTGTGTAATGTCTGTGCAGTATAGCAGAGTATCATTGTCTAAAAGTGTATAACAGTGCATAACAGTGTGTTATCTGAGTTTGTGTCAGAGTCTGTTTATTGTGAGTGTGTGTCTACTATGTCTGTGTATATTATTGTGTGTATATAGAATAAAACAATCCATGTACAAGACAGTTATATCAGAGGTAGGTATTCTGGTTCTATTTCTCTCACCATTCTCCCATCAGACTGCTGAATACATACACACGCTGCTAAATACAGTGCCTTGCAAAAGTATTCACCCACCTTGACTTTTTACCTATTTTGTTACATTACAGCCTTAAGTTCAATGTTTTATTAATCTGAATTTTATGTGGATCAGAAAATAGTCTAAGTTGGTGAAGTGAAATGAAACAAATATATACATGAAACTTATTTTTTAGAAATAGAAAATAGAAAATTGGCATGTGCATATGTATTCACCCCCTTTGTTATGAAGCCCATAAAAAGCTCTGGTGCAACCAATTACCTTCAGAAGTCACATAATTAGTGAAATGATGTTCACCTGTGTGCAATCTAAGTGTCACATGATCTGTCATTACATATATACACCTTTTTTGAGAGGCTGCAACACCTAAGCAAGAGGCACCACTAACCAAACACTGCCATGCAGACCAAGGAACTCTCCAAACAACTAAGGGACAATGTTGTTGAGAAATACAAGTCAGGGTTAGGTTATAAAAAAAAAAATCCAAATCTTTGATGGTCCCCAGGAGCACCATCAAATCTAACATAACCAAATGGAAAGAACATGGCACAACAGCAAACCTGCCAAGAGACGGCTGCCCACCAAAACTCACGGACCGGGCAAGGAGGGCATTAATCAGAGAGGCAGCACAGAGACCTAAGGTAACCCTGGAGGAGCTGCAGAGTTCCACAGCAGAGACTGGAGTATCTGTACAGACGACAATAAGCCGTACGCTCCAAAGAGTTGGGATTATGGCAGAGTGGCCAGAAGAAAGCCATTACTTTCAGCAAAAAACAAAATGGCACGTTTTGATTTTGCGAAAAGGCATGTGGGAGACTCCCAAAATGTATGGAGGAAGGTGCTCTGGTCTGATTTGACTAAAACTGAACTTTTTAGCCATCAAAGAAAACGCTATGTCTGGCGCAAACCCAACACATCACATCACCCAAAGAACACCATCCCCACAGTGAAACATGGTGGTGGCAACATCATGCTGTGGGGATGTTTTTCAGCAGCCGGGACTGGGAAATTGGTCAGAGTTGAGGAAAAGATGGATGGTGCTAAATACAGGGATATTCGGGAACGAACCCTGTACCACTCTGTGCGTGATTTGAGGCTAGGACGGAGGTTCACCTTCCAGCAGGACAATGACCCCAAACACACTGCTAAAGCAACACTTGAGTGGTTTAAGGAGAAACATGTAATTGTGTTAAAATGGCCTAGACCTCAATCTAATAGAAAATCTGTGGTGCTATTCACAAGCGCAAACCATCCAACTTGAAGGAGCTGGAGCAGTTTTGCAAGGAGGAATGGGCAAAAATCCCTGTGGTAAGATGTGGCAAGCTAATAGAGACTTATCCAAAGTGACTTAAAGGTGTGATTGCCGCAAAAGGTGGCTCTACAAAGTATTGACTTTAGGGGGGTGAATAGTTATGCACATTTACTTTTTCTGTTATTTTGTCCTATTTGTTGTTTGCTTCACAATTAAAAAAAAAAAAAAAAGAAAAAAAAAACTTCAAAGTTGTGGGCATGTTCTGTAAATTAAATGATGCAAATCCTCAAACAATCCATGTTAATTCCAGGTTGTGGAACGTCAGAGGTCAGAAAGGGGTTAAAAAGCCTCTCCAAGTTCCATACAAGGGATGTAAAGTCCATATGTTTACTGATTGGGATTGTTTCTGATGGGAGCCTGTCCTGCCATTTGTGTGTCCACCCTCCCTCACTTACCTGAGCTGCTGACTATACTTACTTTGTGCTGTGTTCTATTTAGAGCTGCTCTCCTGCAGATCTATCCAGCGCAGAGAGGCAGAGATAAGATTTAACTTCCTATCCCTGCCTCTCTCCACACACAGTGACACCTACTGGCCAGCACCGGTATTACAGTGTAGTCTCCCAAAAAAAAAAAATACCCGGCACCAGTTAGGCAGCCCTAATTACCAGCTATGTCTGTAAAATACCAGCTAGGTGGCAACCCTACTAAGCAGCCATGTTGAATCAGATTCTACTGTTATCTGACCAACAGTTGCTCATCCTAACTTCAGTACTACTGCAGTTTCACACAGAGCAGTCACAACATTGCCCTATGTGCACTTCATAGCAGCAGCACTCGGACCTGTCTGTGTGGGTGCCTAACTGCACTCTCTCTATCTTGTAGCCCCCCCCCCCCCCTCAACATTTAATAACATTTATGTTATACTTGTATTTGTTTCGAAGTATGTAACCTTCTACCTCCAACAGACTGGAAACAAACTGTCTGTGCAGTCAGACTTCAGTGTAAGAGTGCTCTTGGACCCTGTGTAATCTGAGTACTTTCAGTACCAGCGTTGCATCTATCAGCTCTCTCTGATTCTGTCACTGCTGAAAATTTAGAGCCTTCACTTCATGCTTCACCTAAGGGAGGGAAGTGACACCCTGAGCAGCTCAAACAGATAGTCATTTTTATAAATATTCAGAAGTGTCAGGAGCAGAAACATAGAGATATGATGGATCATTGTGGAAAGGTTCTGAAACTAAAAGTGCTCATAGTGTGCAGGGTCCTAGAGCACTCATACATTAAGGACTGCTTGCCTGAGCAATATTTACGTTTGTTCCCAGTCTTTTCCATTCTACCTAAGACGTGATCAGATACCATTACACAACGCTTTTTAGGTGGGAGCAGTCTGATATGCAAATGGCGTAGGTTCTCTGAGCAGGGATCCACAAAGGGCAAGCTGTTGTCAGCTGTTGTCTGTTCTGGGTATTTTTCTTGCACCTTGTTTTTTTCAGTTTTTTCCTCCCCTCTTTTATTATTTCAATTTTTGTATGACCTGCTTTTTTCAAAGTTCTGTGCAATGCTTTTTAACTGTTCGGCTTTGTACTTACCATAGCTTTAACACGCATTCATTTCTCAACTCATTTAATAGAATTCATAGAACTCCTACAATTTCGCCTTGAACTCAAATAGATGATGTTTTTCCTCTGGTTTCTTTTTTGAACTCTGGAACAAAAGGAATGTTTATGTATAAAAGTATGTTTAGTGCAGCAGCAAGTAATTTAAATGCTTCTGTCATTATTAAACTTTTATTGAAACTTTGTAGAGATTTTCCAAGGACCAAATATGGTGTGAGCTTCACTAGTAGGGAACAATCTTGGGTTGGTGATAATTTACCTTCTACAACCATTGAACAAGCAATATTCCATAATAGAAGAAATATTTGAAACATTATTATAAATAGTCTGTGTATTAACCCCTTAAGGACTGAGCCAAATGTACAAGTTGTGAGCAAAACAAAATGTAAACAAACCACAGAATTTGACTATATGTCTGTTCAACAATAATTTACCTCTTTCATACTAAGTACACCCACACTTATTATATATCATTTTGTTCAGGATAACAGAGCTTTCATTTCATATCAAACATTCATAGATGTAACTCCATTTTATATGAAAAAAATCTAAAAAGTTAAAAAAATTAAGAAATGTTATTTTTCTATTTCTGCATGGCAATTTAACTGTTAATGTCAGAATACTGTTCGGTTTTCAGTAAGGTAATTGCTTCAAAGTTACCAACTCATGGGAGCAATAAAAAGCCCAAGTAGTGCATCTGCAAACAACAGGGTCTACTAAGATGTGCATCTTAAAGGGACACTATAGTCACCCGAACAACTACAGCTTATTGAATTTGTTCTGGTGAGTAGAATCATTACCTTCAGGCTTATTGCTGTAAACACTGTATTTTCAGAGAAAATGCAGTGTTTACATTACAGCATATTGATAACTTCACTGGCCCCTCCTCAGATAGCTGTTAGAGATCCTTCCTGGGTCATGGCTGCCTAAAATGCATCCAAACATTCATTGTCTCCTCCCTCTGCATGCAGACACTGAACTTTCCTTATAGAGATTTGTTGATTCAATTCATCTCTATGAGGAGATGCTGATTGGCCAGGCCTGTGTTTGAATCATGCTGGCTCTGCCCCTGATTTGCCTCCTTGTCAGTCTCAGCCAATCCTATGGGGAAGCACTGTAATTGGATCAGGCTACCACTTATGATGATGTCAGCAGACTGCTTGTTTTTCTGAATCTAACAGCATGCAGAGTTACAGCTTCAGGCTTGAATACAGTAAGATTTGTACTATATTTATGGAGGCATGAGGGGTCCAGGGGGGCTAGATGGTGGTTTTAACACTATAGGGTCAGGAATACATATTTGTGTTCCTGACCCTATAGTGATCCTTTAAGTCAGGAATACATATTAAGGTTAACCCCTTAAGGACTGAGCCAAATGTACACGTTTTGATCAAAATAAAACGTAAACAAAACTTGGAATTTGACCATATCTGTTCAACCTTAATTCACCTCTTTTATATTGAGTGCACCCACTCTTATTAAATATAATTTTATTCAGGAGAAATAGGGATTTATTTAACATCAAATATTTATCTATGAAACATAATTTATTATGAATGAAATATAAAAAAATAGGAGTAAATTATTTTTTTCGTTCTGCATGACATTTTAACTGTGAATGTCATAATAATGCTTGCTTTTACTGCAATAAAATAAACATATTTGTATTCAGAGATGTTCACGTGTATAACACTATCCCCTATATACAGGTTTTATGGTGTATTGGGAAGTTACAGGGTCAAATATTGCATGTTACATTTTTCATTTTTTTCACATTGAAATTCGCCAGATTTGTTACATTGCCTTTGATATCGTATGGTAGCCCAGGAATGAGAATAACCCCCATGATGGCATACCATTTGAAATAGTAGACAACCCAAGGTATTGCAAATGGGGTATGTCCATGGGGTATGTGAAAAATGCAAAAAACTAATTTTAACGCCAATTTTGGCCAGTGTTTGTGATTAAGTGGCTACTAAAAAAGACTGGACATACCCCATTCGCAATACCTTAGGCTATCTTCTTTTGTAAATGGTATGCCATCATGGGGGTAATTCTCATTCCTGGGCTTCCATGTAGTCTCAAAGGCAACGTAACCAATCTGGTGAATTTCAATGTGAAAAAAGCGAAACACAAGCCTTATATTTGACTCCGTAGCTTTTAAAAACACCATAAAACCTGTACATGAGGGGTACTGTTATACTCAGGAGACTTCGCTGGGCACACATATTAGTGTTGCAAAACCTGTAAGGGCCGTTTGTGTGGGTAAAATAAAAAAAAAATTCACTTTCACTGCTGATATCATCGTTGAACTACAGTTTACTCTTTTGAAACACTAATATTTGTGTTCAGCGACGTCTCCCGAGTAAAACAGTACCCCCCCATGCACAGGATTTATGGTGTCTAGAAAAGTTACAGGGTTAAATATAGCGCTAGCAAATGAAATTCTCTGGACTTTATAGCTGGGTTATAAGGCCGGTCCCGCAAATTGTAATTAATAAAATTGCTTAATTATGTAAAAATATTACATAAATTATATATGTAGAATTAAAAGAGATATATATATATATATATATATATATATAATTTTTTTAATTGTTTTTATTTATATATAGGTATATTTATTGTGATATATACTTATATATTTATTGCATACAAAAAATCACCCTGATTAAAATATATGAAGGTGATAACAAATTATACTCATCACTCATAAAGTGTCAGCCTCCCTTGGATAACCCCCAGTCACCGATCCCACATCAAACAAAGAAATATGTATAGAGGAAAAAAAGTGAACCAGCTGATATCTAAGAATAAAAAGATATACAAAACATAGCGTAAAATTAATCAAAATATATGCACTGTTATAAAATGCACTCACAAGATAGTAGTGTTCTCAGGTAGTGATGTCGCAAACATAAAATTTTCCGTTCGCGACCGGCGAACGCGAACTTCCGCAAATGTTCGTGAATGGGCGAACCGGGCGAACCGCCATAGACTTCAATAGGCAGGCGAATTTTAAAACCCACAGGGACTCTTTCTGGCCACAATAGTGATGGAAAAGTTGTTTCAAGGGGACTAACACCTGGACTGTGGCATGCGGGGGGGGGGGGATCTATGGCAAAACCCCCATGGAAAATTACATAGTTGATGCAGAGTCTGGTTTTAATCCATAAAGGGCATAAATCACATAACATTCCTAAATTGTTTGGAATAACGTGCTTTAAAACATCAGGTATGATGTTGTATCGATCAGGTAGTGTAAGGGTTACGCCCGCTTCACAGTGACAGACCAAACTCCCCGTTTAACGCACCGCAAACAACCGCAAACAGTCCATTTGCACAACCGCAAACTCCCCATTTGCACAAGGTTGGATACCAAGCTAGCCATGTCCCGTTCCTTGCCCTCATTGATGTCATTGAAGGTCTCTTCCTCCTCCCAGCAACGTACAACACCAAGGGTCCTCGAAAGGTGACAACAAGCCCACTGTATTTTTTTTTTTTTAAAATGTACACTGTTACACCAGATATGAGTTGTACTGGTGTGACACTGTGGCCTGACAGGCCCTGAAACGCACATGTGTGAAGGAAACTGGCTGCTATTATTTCAAAGTCAAATTTCTAGTTTTTTTTCTTTAATGTACACTAGTGTTACACCAGATATGAGTTGCACTGGTGTGACACTGTGCCCTGGCAGGCCCTGAAACACACGCGTGTGAAGGAAACTGACTGCTATTATATTACAGTCAAAAAAGTTTTTTTTTTTTTTTTTAAATGCAAGCTACTGTGACACCAGATATGAGTGGTGGCACTGGGCAAGTGGGCACAGTATACGCTGTGAGCCTGACACACACGCTGGGAGGCAGGCAACTGCAATTAGATTACACAAAAAAAAGCAGACTGATGTTCTAGCCCTAAAAAGGGCTTTTTGGGGTGCTGTCCTTACAGCAGAGATCAGATGAGTCCTTCAGGACTGTAGTGGACACTGAATACACTAGCCTTGCTATCGATTTCCCTATTAAATCAGCAGCAGCTACACTGTTCCTCCTCTCACTAAGAATGCAGCTTCTGGGGGGCGGGGCCTAGCTGTCATGGAGGAAAGACACACTTCGTGTGAGCTCCCTCAATATCTCACTTTAAGCAGCTATCAACAAGCGAATTTCACCCCAGAAGGGGATGACCCATCAATGTTGCTCCTATCTGACCAACCCGACATGCTTAATAGCGGTCATCAACTCGACAGAGTCTTACTTCCTCCGCGTGGCAAGTGTGGCCTGGTGCTCACCGGGCGGGAGAGGCGGCCGATCTCCCGATCCTGGGATGCCCAGGAGCAGCTACTTCCCGGCAGGAGCTCCGTTACCCTCCCCCCCCTCGGACCGGTGGGGGTTATCCCGGTCCACCCCTGAGAGGCTGTCTGGAGCTAATGGACGCACAGAGCACAGCCACCCAGGCTGACATACTCATCTGTGACTCTCCCAATATGGCGGCAGCCGCGTGTCCTCCTGGTACCAGCAAAGCATGGCAAGATATTGACTCTAAGCTGGACAGACTCTTTAATCAATTTTGGAAGCAAATAACAAGCAGGATGCCCCAACAAGCTCCACCACAGCCCCAACATGCTCCACCACAGCTAAGCGAAGCAGTCCCCGTTAAAATCCACCAACGCAAAAGGTGTCGAAGACGGGACCGGAGGCACAAACAGAAATGCAGAACCTGCCCCACGTCAAGCACTCGCCTCCACCTTAAGCCACCACAATCCCGCGCCGGACGTGAAGCACCACCGGGACAGATCCGACCACCCGACAAAACAAGCTTCCAGCACCTCAAGCCACGAACCCGGTACTCAGCCAGAGACTTGCCTTTGTTGTTCCAGGTATCAGGGACTCCCAGGGTCTGCACCTGGTGCCCAGAAGGGATTGGATGAGCACAGGCAGTAAACAGCAGCCTCCCAAGCATGTCCCACTATAGCCGATCCTCCACACCATGCCTTTGATCACATGAACTGCTCTCTGCACATTAACTAATCGTAAAATAGCAAGCGTTTAATCATGTCATTATTTCGCCTCCTAAAGAGTTTATTGTCGTAGTTCCTTATATGCCTTTACCTTTACTGTTCATGTATTATGTTATTCACTAGTCTCATCTCATGGGGCGACTCACACTTGATTTATAACTAGTGGTGGAGCTGCTGATATAAATACGCAGTTGATAACGTGCAAGCTACACCCTAAACATGACAGCCATCTTTCACAACAATGTACTGCTGTATACTCATTCCCTCAGTGCAACTAGCCATGATATACGCACGTTCAGCCTAGCATGCTCATATATAACACACTTCTGAGAAAAAGAAAAAAAAGAATGCATCTTCAGAATTAATCTAAATTGTATGCTGTCTAGGCGGTGGGAGGGTCTGGGAGGGAGGAAGGATCTGCTGCTGATTGGCTGGGATGTGTCTGCTGACTGTGAGGTACAGGGTCAAAGTTTACTCAATGATGATGAATAGGGGGCGAACCGAACATTGCATATGTTCCCCATCCGTGGTGAACGCGAACAAGCTATGTTCGCCAGGAACTATTCGCCAGTGAACCGTTCAGGATATCACAATTCTCAGGCCATATATGGTGCCTCTCCCGATGATGGGGGGCTATGGTCCACTTCTCTGGATTTTCACCATTAAGATGCAGGACTTCAGGTGGTAGGTTGAAAAGTAGCAGCTTTAATCGATACAGCATAAAACTTATAATAAAACAATATATGGTCAGTCCTACACGTTTCGTCCTAGAAATATAGGACTTTCTCAGGGACCAACCAGTAAAAACAATAATCACAACTACAAATGCACCAAAAAAGCAGCCTAGTAGGCCATATATTTATTATTGTTTTACTGTTACCCTGTATAGTGCTGCTCTCTGTATAATACCCACAGTGGACTGCTTTCATACGCTGAAGGAGAGATTGGGTCCAACCCCAAGTCACTAAAAGAGGTACACAGGCTGGCGAACTCATAGAGATGTGCTGTTGCTGGGTCTTAAGGGCTTAGAGACTGAAACCTGGCAGGACCAGAAAAATATTGGCCTGGTGAGCATAAAAATTTTTTCTAGGCCTGCTTAAGCAGACTCCTTCCAAACTGCTGTGAAGGACAGGGGAAACAAAGACTGTCTGATGGGAAGGGGGAGGATCTATTTATACCAACTGCAGAGTTCTATTTCCTGTCCTTTCTGTGGTGAGGGGAGGAGCTAACCCATGAGTAAATGCTGCCATGATTGATCAGGAAATTAGTTTTAAAGGAACACTAAGGGAACAATTACAACTACATCTCAATGAAGTCATTATGGTGCCTAGAGATATTTCTTTAAATGTTTAACCCCTTAAGGACACATGTCGGAAATATTCCGTCATGATTCCCTTTTATTCCAGAAGTTGTGTCCTTAAGGGGTTAAACCATTTGCAAACTGTTTAACCCCAAGTGCCTCTGTCTCCTCTTCTAGCCCTAGCTGCAATGAACTCTTCCAATCGAATAGGTTAGAGATCAGATGAGCGGTAAATAGAGACACTCCAAACTACTAAAGCATGTCAGCTTGCTGGAGTGCTTTAATTGTGAAAAGTGGGTCCTTATTCTTTCATTTTTCAAAAAGGGCGATTCGAATTGAAATTGGAACTTTATAAATGAATCTTGTTAGATCCCCTGACTGTCAATTTAACAACTGGTCATGTTACTTCCTCATTTGGTTAGCTTATTGGAGCTAAAATCAGTAGGCAAATAATTGCTCAGAGCACCTGCCTTGCAAAGTACATCCTATTGAGCTGTATTGGGAAGACTGTAATTAAACAGTTATAGTTAGGGAAGAAGGGCAGTGCTTGAAAAGGCTACAGACAAGAGATCGTCAGATTCTGCAAAGTGTCTTTATATACTCCTAATTAGAGAAAGCATAATAAAATGCATCAATGGGGTATTTACTAAATAATGTTTTATTTATTTTTTTTATTTGGGCAGTGGAGTGTCCTTTTAAAGCTTGCCTTGAATACTTGCCTTGAACTAGCTAATTTCACTCTCAAAGTCATTTCTGATTCAGAAATGATAGTTACTCAAAAGTAAATAAAACAAGTGATATCTTCACACTTAATAGCCGTTTTAAGAAAAGGTATATGTGTTTTAAACTTTTTTTAGTATTTCAAAAGAAAGGATAACATACAGGGGGTGATTTATCAAGACAAAAACAGGTTCTCTTCTGGGGCTAAGAAGTAAAGTAGGAGCAATCACCATGGAAACCAATAGAATATCTGTCAACAGTTACGCTTTGCACTCAACATAGCACCTGTTTTGCCTTTAGAGATTTCCTCCATAATCTCTATTATATTCCCTTCATATTTATACAGTGCAAGAACAATTGAATGAGACATACATTAACAAAATAAACATTGCAAAACTCAACAAACAACAAAAAAATAAATATTGCAAAACTCAAAAAATACAGCAGAAAAAGAAGAAAACTGACCTGGTTAGTTAAAAAAAATAAAAAAAAATAAGGAATCATGCTTGCATTTTTGCTTTTGCGCTAAGAATGCCAACCTAAAGAATGAACATGTATATTCCTCCAATTCATCATTTTATCATGATACATCCCTTTCTGAACAGACTTTTTGTTTTCCTTACAATTTCATTATGTGTCAGTGTTTAGTTCCATGTTTATAACAGCGTATTACTGAAACATGACTGCTTAATTCAAGATCGTTTATAAATATGTTAAATAGAAGCGGTTCCAGAACAGAACCCTGCTGGACACTACTTACCACCTCTGCCCAGCTTGAAACATTTACCATTAATGACAAGAAATTTCCTCTAGACCAATTGCTTTGAGTTTAAACACTAATCTATCAAACGCCTTGGCAAAATCCAAATAGATCACATCCACTGCAACACCCTGATCTATACTTCTGCTTAGTTCTTCATAGAACGCAATTAAGTTATTTTAACATGACCTATGTTTCATAAAACCGTGCTTAGTTTTGTTGATAACCATGTACTTCCCAATGAATTCCTGAATGTTATACCTTAACCCCTTCAGGACGGAGTCAATAGTGCACGTTCTGATCAAAACAAAACGTAAACAAAAACTGGAATTTGCGCTATATGTCTGTTCACCCGTAGTTCCCCTCTTTCATATTAAATGCACCCACACTTATTATATATCATTTTGTTCAGGAGAAACAGGGCTTTCATTTCATATAAAATATTTGTATTTGAAACAATTTATTATGAATAAAATAAAAAAAAACTGTGAGAAATTTGATTTTTTTTTTTAAATTTGTAGTTCCGCCTCACATTTTAGCTGTAAATGTCATAATACTGTTAGGTTTTACGGCAACAAAATGCACATATTTGTAATCAGCGATGTCTCACGAGTACAACAGTACCCCCCATTAACAGGTTTTATGGTGTTTTGGAAAGTTACAGGGTCAAATATAGAACGTTCCATTTTCAAATTGAAATTTGCCAGATTAGTAATGTTACCTTTGAGACGGTGTGGTAGCCCAGGAATGAGAATTACCCCCATAATGGCATACCATTTGAAAAAGTAGACAACCCAAGGTATTGAACGTGGGGTATGTTTAGTTTTTTTTAGTAGCCACTTAGTCACAAACACTGGCCAAAGTTAGCGTTCATATTTGTTTTTGTGTGAAAAAAGCAAAAAACTAATATTTGGCCAGTGTTTGTGACTAAGTGGCTACTAAAAATGACTGGACATACCCCATTTGCAATACCTTGGGTTGTCTACTTTTGCAAATGGTATGCCATCATGGGGGTAATTCTTATTCCTGGGCTACCATACGGTCTCAAAGGCAACATAACTAATCTGGCAAATTTCAATGTCAAAAAAATGAAATGCAAGCCTTATATGTGACTCTCTAACTTTCCAAAACACCATAAAACCTGTACATGTGGGGTACTGTTATTCTCGGGAGATTTCACTAAACACAAATATTAGTGTTTTAAAACAGTAAAACATATTACAACAATAATATAGTCCATAAAAGTGCCGTTTGTTTGTAAAAAATGCAAAAAACTTCACTTTTACTTAAAATATCATCGTTGTAATACAATTTACCAGTTTTAAACACTAATATTTGAGTTCAGCGAAGTCTCCCGAGTAAAACAGTACCCCCTATGTACAGGTTTTATGGTGTCTTGGAGAGTTACAGGGTCTAATATAGTGCATGCGAATTAAATTCTCTGCACTTTCTCCCTGTGTTGTCAGGCATGTCAATCAAATTTTAATTAATCAAATGACATAATTATGTTAAAAAATTACTTAAATATACACGTAGAATTTTAATATATATGCATTTATAGGTATATAAATTCTACGTGTATACTAATGTAATCTTTTATGTAATTATATGTATTTATCTCTCTATATATATTTGCGGTTATTTGTATTTTATATATAGATAGATATATATAGAATGTCATTCTAAGTGTATTCTGTTTCCAATATATATATATTAATAACAAAATACAGTTAGAATGAAATTACATATGAATATATAATTTATTTTATATTTTGTTTCAATATTTTATTTATTTATTTAATTATTTTATTTATTTATTATTGTAATTATGCGTATATATATATATAATATATATATGTAGATCTATTATATATATAATATATATACATATTATATATATGTAACGTCATTCTAAGTGTATTTTAATATTAATATATATACTAATATTAATATTAAAATACATTACGTATGACGTTACATATATATAATATGTATATATATTATATATATAATATATATACATATTATATATATATAAAAAGGCATTTAATTTATTTTATAACATTTTAATATTTATTTTTTTACACTACCTACCAGCAGGGGGACTGTCTAATATTTTAAACAGTCCCCCTGCTGGCAGATCCATAGCCAGCTATAGGGGGCCATGTGATCGCTCTTTGAGAGCGATCACATGGCCCCCGGGGGCCTCATTTGCCGGAGGGGGGCTGCCTGGGCTCTCAGACAGCCCCCCAGAAGAGGATCGCGGCGGAGGTGAGTACACCTCTGCTCCTGGGGCTGCAAGCCGTTACGGCGTTCTATGCCGCCGCAACGGCTTTAAAGCCCTTTAAAGCCGCGACGGCATAGAACGCCGTAACGGCGTTAAGGGGTTAATAACCTTTCAAATTCTTTCCCAGCCACAAAGGTTAAGCTCAAAGGTATGTAATTTCCAGGCAAGGATTTTGAACTCATTTTGAATATAGGAACCACATCTGCCTTCCTCCAATCCTCCGGTACAATTCCTGAAAGAAAAGTAACTTGAAAGATTTAAAACAGAGGTTCACTTATTTCCACACTTAAGTTCCTTAAGTACCCTTAAATGATTACTGTCAGGCCCTGGAGCTTTGTTTATATTAACTTAATTTAGTTGTAGCAGCACCTTGTCTTGAGTCATCCAATTGCTGTTTTTCTGCAAGTTTTTCTGCAGCAAGTTAAGCATACTTATATGTATTCCTACAGCCCTGATGCCTGTCATCGATTAGTTACACCTCCAAGTTAAAAAAATACAAAAACAAAATAAATTAAAGATAAACATATTACTCACCTTTTCTCCTGCACCAAGTCTCCCTTGGTGTCACTGTGACCTCCTCATCTGTTGTGTTATCCTGTAGGCACTCCTAGAGGAGCATTGGGGAACATATGCTTGCCGCAATGCGCCTACTATTCCGTCATAGAGAATCATTGTATCCAATGATTTTCTATAGCCGACTGTGACAGCATTGTTCGTGTGATGCTATGTTACATTATGAGCACCAGGAAGTAAGATTCCTGGCTTTTATACCCAGAAGGCTTGTGTCACGACAGTGACCCCTTCTCGCAGAGTGTAACCTAACTATAGAACGTATACCGGACCTTAGAATGGCCGGACTCACGTTAGAGTAGTCAAATGGGATAGCCAGAGGTCAAGGGATAACAGAAGACGGGAATAACGATAAGCAAGCCAAAGTACAGGGAACCAGAGAGTAGAATAGTCAAATAGAGGAGCCAAAAGTCAAATACCAGGATAGAATACGAATGTCACAGAAATAGCACTAGGGGAACCAGCAAGAACCACACTAGGGCGTCTTACTGCTGTCAGGGCAGCCCTTTTATAGTGTGGTGTGTGTAGCCTTAAAACCACGCCCCTAAAAGGTCAGGGGGCGTGGCCGCGTCAGGACCTTGTCGGCTTCAAGCCGACGGCCGTGGCGCGCATGCGCCGAACTTAGAAATTCCGCTCTGAGTGAGCGGCCGGCGTCAGAAGTGCCGTGCCGCTCAGTGAAGGAGGACGCTGTGGTGCGTGGATCCGAGGAGGACAGGTAAGGTATCGTGACAGCTTGGAGGTGTGGCTTGAAACCACATTTCCAAGCCTTTTATTTAATTGAATAAAGGGTTTGGGGGATTAGACAGGGGAGTGCATGTATGCATGCACTATAACAACTTAAATAAGATAAAGTTGTTTAAATGCCTACAGTGTTTCTTTAACCATTTAGCATTTTGAAAATAATTTGCAAACTTTTGATGAGTATCATAACAAGAACAACACTTAAACATTTATTAATATGTGAATTATATATTTATATCAGATTAGCAAATATCACTGTTGTGCTTTCCTTCTATGGCAATAACTATTTTAAATTAGTAATAGAAAAGCAGATGCCAAAATACTATAAAAGCCATACAGAATCTAAATTGAGGTTTTGTATTTTTCATCCATCTAAAACGTAAGTGACATCTGCAATATTAATATTTGTGGAGCAGTAGTCAATGTCACTTGCATATAGATGATGAAGAGGTTTTTTTTCTATTGATAAATAATTTACAGAACCCAGAAGGCCTTCAAAATCTTGACAAGCAGCGTTGACGTTTAAATCATCATTCTGCGTACAAATAAACAGATATCTGTAGTGTACAATAATCCTTTTTACAGCGACTCAGTGTGCTGAATGCTACATAAAATTCCCGTCTAGAACTTCATTTACAATGTACCCAACAAACCGCACTGTGCCATATAAACATGATTTAAATCTTGATTCTGCATTTGGTAAAAAATAAATCATATCTAAACATATTTAAGTGAGCAGTAGAAAAAAAGATGAAAATGAATAATCAGTAGAACATCAACATTGGGGAGGAATTTATGAGAATACACATTTTATCTGCAATGCAAAAGAATACCTGCACAATGCAGTAATGGGAACGGATAATATTTTTTTTTGAGCCTCAGGGTAATCCTCACCTGAATAGTGCTTTAAAAGGCAGCTTGTATGCAAGAGGTTTCTTTACCAATAATTATTATTATACCAAAATAGCAATGATAGTTGACATAAGAGTGAAGATTCTGAACCATTCACCATTGAGAATTATCTATAGTCCTGTGTTAGTGTTGACTTACAGTTTGTTTTTATCTTCATCTTAATTCTAAAAACAGATAACAGATTTTTATCAAATAAATAAGATATATTTGTACTTGTATACCAAGGTGAAGCATATCAATGCAACTGTTGTAATTGTCAAATGAACGTCAACCTTTAGAATAATTAGCTCTATCAAGGGTTTAATTTGACTCTGATCTCTGGTCTATGGGATGATAACCCGCTTTAAGTTTAAAGGTTCTTCTAAAGCAAACATCTTTTAATTGCCACCATTAGAGTTTTCTCTTTGAGTGTAAAATAAATGTTGCCCCAATAAAACCTTGTTGATGTCCTTAGGAAGAGAGATGACATTGTTGACGAAGCTGAAAAGTGTTATAAAACCATTGCTTAATATTTTAACCTTCATTGTTCCATAGTTAAGCAAATAGTTGGCAAAAGGAAGTTCAACATTACTGTTACTCTTTACATATGTTCTAAGTCACGTAAAAAAAAAAATGACATAAGAGTACAGTATTAATTTAGGACATAAATACTCCAGGGTAATGGCTAGAAATCTGAAGATTTGACTGCACAAAATTCCCTTCATCAGGCTTAAAAAGATTGCTTGGATGATCCCAGTTACTAAAAATATACTATGTATATGTAGTTTCTGTTTATTGGCATATATCCATATTCTTCAGTTTTATAAGTTAAATGTTATGGTTGATGTTAAACAACCTCAGGTTGTAGTCCCCACTTGCTATTATGGGTGAAGCGTTACCTAGACCTTTTAGAAACCTAGAAATGCAAAAAGGTTAGACCAGGTTAATTTTATAAGAATAATAATTAGATAAGAGCTTCCAAGATGTGATACACCAATGTTCATCATTCTTGGATAATTTTGTGTCCCTCTAACTATATATACAGGTTGCTGTCCAAAATGATCCATGATAAATCCACATATATAAGACATCTACTCACACACAGCTGTGTGGCCTGTATATGAGCCATTATTGCAGAGCTCACTGCTGTTTAAGTGAACATATCTGTTGGAAACCAATTAATATGACATTTACTATAAATTGGAATGAGTATAAAATGGAAATATTTTTTCAAAGTAGTTAACTAGGGGTTGGGCTAAAACATAACATGTGGACAGATTATAATAATTACAATTAAATATTTAGTTATACACTGTCATTATCATTTCTTTCAGGGAGTGGAGAGGGAGGAAGGTAGTGGGAAAAGAAGTGGGGAAACAGAGAGAGGCGAGAGGGAGCACACAGTGGGTGGGAGGGGGAATCAATTTTCCCTTCCAGGTGCTCTGCAAGATAATCATGTTATGCATAGAACTTACATAGCCACCCCGGCACACAATTACAAATAGCTCAGTATGTCAAGTGTTTCAAGCTGAAACACTGCTCAAACTGGCTCCTACACCCATGAACACTTCAAATCACTTTGTTAAGCAAAAATAAAAAGTTTAAGTTTATCATCTTCTATAAATTATGACTTTTTTTCTATACATTAAAAAGGATATTATTACAGATGTTTTCAGATATATATCAGCTACTCGGAAGAAAGTAAATATTCACTTTGTCTATTTCTTCAAATCTTGTGACACATTTTATTCCATGTTTACTCTATTGATCATAACATTTATGACTTTAATGTTTCTGTTAATCCAGTTCCTGCTCAGGTATATTAAAATGTAATGTTCCAATATAGTTCGGCAGGAAATTAATCTGCATTAAACATGAGAAGCTGTACAGCATTTTTTGTTTTAATGTAATATATAAGAAATGTATTCTCCAAATAGTGTTACCATGTCTACGTAGATTGTATTTAGATTTTTTTTTTTTTTTAATGGCAAAGAATTAACCTGGATGTTTAATGTGTTTAAACTATTATGTTAAGTTTGTTAACATGTAAAATAAAGATATACCTGCATGTGACATTTGGTCTTGAGCATTTGGTTGTAAATGAATCACAATTTGTCAGCAATCGGCAAGTCATCCTCATTCTCATCCTCATCAGGACCGGTGCTAGGATTTTTAGTTACACAGGCGAAGATGCATTTTGGTGCCCCCCACCCTCGTTTAAAATAAGGTTCATACAAACACAGAAATAATCATACAGAGACATACAGACACAGACAGAGACATACATGCAGGCATATAGACATACATACAGAGGCATACCGTCATACAGACACATACATACATAGACAGACATACAGAAACATACATACAGAGACATCCAGGCATACAGACACATACATACATACAGGCATACAAAGACATACACGCATACAGAGACATACCGTCATACAGACACATACATATATACAGGTATACAGAGACATACAGGCATACAGACACATACGTACAAAGATATACAGGCATACAGACACATACATTTGTACATACAGAGACATACAGGCATATGGACACATACATTTGTACATACAGAGACATACAGGCATACAGAAACATACAGACACATACATGCATACAGAAACATGCATACAAAGACATACAGGCATACAGAGACCTACATACATACATACATACATACATACATACATACAGAGACATACACAATTACATACTAGTTCAATCTTGTCCCCTGGATGCATGCTGTCTTGGAGTCCTGTCCTGCAGCCCAGCCCCATCACAGGGCGCCAGCCGCGCTGTGTGGTACACAGGGAGCAGGGATATGATGTCATTCATATCCTCGCCCCCTCCAACACATGGCGGCGGGCACCTGGTCGCAGGGGTTGCAGGGCTGTGACCCCTGCGACCGCGGTATGTACGCCAGTGCATGCAGATGCACACACAATTAAAGGACCACTACAGACACCCAGATCACATCAGCTCAATGAAGTGGTCTGGGTGTCAGGTCCCTCTAGTTTTAACCCTGCAGCTGAAAACATAACAGTTTCAGAGAAACTGCTATGTTTCACCGAGGGTTAATCCAGCCTCTAGTGGATGTCTCACTGACAGCCGCTAGAGGAGCTTCCGCTATTCTAAAACACTGAACGTCCATAGGAAAGCATTGAGTAATGCTTTCCTATGGGCGGTTTGAATGCGTGCGCGGCAAGAGCATTCGGAGCTGAGAGGCGGAGGGATCCCCAGCGCCAAGGGAGTCCGGCGCTAGAGAAAGGTAAGTGCTGAAGACACACACTCTCACGAACAGATGCATACACACCAGCTAACAGACACACATTTACTGACAGACACACTCAGCGACAGACATACATACACACTCACTGACAAACACACACTCACTAACAGACATCAAACAGACTCACTAATACACAAACAAACACACTCAGTAAGAGACACACAGTAACACACTTACTGACACTCACTAGCAGACACACTCACTGACACTCACTAGCAGACACACTCACTGACACTCACTAGCAGACACTCACTAGCAAACACACACACTGACACTCACTAGCAAACACACACACTGACACTAGCAGACACACTCACTGACACTAGCAGACACACTCACTGACACTAGCAGACACTCACTGACACTAGCAGACACACTCACTGACACTAGCAGACACACTCACTGACACTAGCAGACACACTCACTGACACTAGCAGACACACTCACTGACACTAGCAGACACACTCACTGACACTCACTAGCAAACACACACACTGACACTCACTAGCAGACACACACACTGACACTCACTAGCAGACACACACACACACACACACTAACACTCACACTAACACATGTCTTTTTTTTTAATTTAATCCCTCAGCCTCCTTACCTTTTTGGAGTGCTGAAGGGATTCCCTGGGGTCCAGTGGTGCTGCTGGGCTCCTGGGCTCCTTGGCTGGCTGGCTCCCTCCCTGGCTGGCTGGCTGGCTCCCTCCCTCCCTCCCTCCCTCCCTGGCTGGCTGGCTGGCTCCGGGCGGGCGCGAGGGAGCACTCTCCCATGTGTGCTTCCTCTTCAGCTCCCTCGCGCACCGCGTATGGATGCCGGCGCCGGAAGATGACGTCATCTTCCGGCTCCGGTATCAGTATGCGGCGCGCGAGGGAGCTGAAGAGGAAGCACACATGGGAGAGTGCTCCCTCGCGCGCCCGCAGAACCGGACACGCTCGGCCACGCTACAACAGGTCGCTCGGCCACGCTACAACAGGTCGTCGATTGGAGGGGAGCGCAGTGCGCTTCCCTCCTTCCGGTCAGCCTGATTTTGCGCCCCCAGGGCCGGTGCGCCCTAAGGCGGCCGCCTGGGCCGCCTTATGGTAGCGCCGGCCCTGATCCTCATAACTCTAAATCTCCATATAACTAAATATTGAAAGGAGCTAAACAAGGAATTAAAAAGCTGTTTAATTTGTTTAGTGATTCAGAGTTCCATCTACGACGTCCAAATGAAGATGATTAAAGGGACACTATAGTCACCAGAACAACTACAGCTTATTGAATTTGTTCTGGTGAGTAGAATCATTACCTTCAGGCTTTTTGCTGTAAACACTGTCTTTTCAGAGAAAAATCAGTGTTTACATTACAGCCTAGTGAAAACTTCACTGGCCACTCCTCAGATAGCTGTTAGAGATCCTTCCTGGGTCATGGCTGCCTAAAATGCATCCAAACATTCAGTGTCTCCTCCCTCTGCATGCAGACACTGAACTTTCCTTATAGAGATTCGTTGATTCAATTCATCTCCATGAGGAGATGCTGATTGGCCAGGGCTGTGTTTGAATCATGCTGGCTCTGCCCCTGATTTGCCTCCTTGTCAGTCTCAGCCAATCTTATGGGGAAGCACTGTAATTGGATCAGGCTACCACTTATGATGATGTCAGCAGACTGCTTTTTTTTTTTTTTTAGGCAAACGGCATGCAGAGTTACAGCTTCTGGCTTGAATACAGTAAGATTTTGCTATATTTATGGAGGCATGAGGGGCCCAGGGGGGCTAAATGGTGGTTTTAACACTATAGGGTAAGGAATACATGTTTGTGTTCCTGACCCTATAGTGATCCTTTAATAGAAAAAAAGATGATTGATAGAAAACTATTTCATTCAGAGATAAAATGAGAAGTGACGAATAATGAAGTGGAAAAGGAGCAATATTTATATATATATGTATGTTTTGTTTTTACATTTTGGTTTCACCAAATCGTTTTCCAATGCACTAGAGATATATAAAATTGCATTGTTTACTCAATGTTAACTCAATGTCATATTCCTGATGCTGTAGTCAATCAAAAAAGGCAAGAATGGAATTTTCAGTTTTCCCTAAAAAAACTTAATTGACTCAAAAATGGCAGATTACATCACACTGTTTCAATAAATAATAATTTATATCGCTATTCCTCAAAAAATTACAGACTAAATTGAGCCTGTCTGAAGTCAATACAATTTGTTAATTAGACATCTTCGCTATCTCAACAACTCAACAATTACAGAAAACATAATATTACTTCCATGTTTAAACTGGGGTGGATTTATTTCCCAGACACACCTCACCAGAAAGTCCACATGCTCTGTTCTATCATGCTCAAGCTAAAATGCACTTGTGTTCTTTATTAAAGATAAAAGAAAGATTGACTGCTAATTTGCATATTTATTAAAAACATTAAAGTCAGCATGTGATTATCTGACTTAGACAGATCAAAGTGTGAATAGAAATAAAATCAAGAAAGATGAATCCCCAGGATTAAATAATATGCACCCATAGGTACTTAGAGAGTTTATTTTTTCAATTGCCAGCCTGTAAGGTTTTTGTTAAGTTCTTAACTAGCAAACACTTTTTGTTAAAAAAAAATATTATGGCACTGACTTAAACATGGGTTGCATAGCTAGCACATTAGCTAGCGCATTAACAAAATAAAAGCAAAAGAGAAAAAGTGCTCTGTGCTATAAGGCGCTTAAAATTATTTAAAGAGCATATATTAAAAAAGCAGGTTCCACATGTAAGTAGGGACTCCACACCCTACTATAAAGGAATAGAAACACACACTATTAAGCAAGTGAAAGTGTGTAGCGCTAAAAAAGGGTTTAGCACTAACCCCTAAGGGTTTTAGGCTGAGATGTAGTTGCAATGAGTGGAAAGAATAATTGAAACAGAATATAGTGTAATACCATTTTTAAATATACAGTAAACAATTGTTTCTAATTAGAAACACTCACATAATTTAGAGCCTATTAAGGACCGGCTCTAATCAAACCCACTGTTGTGTACTTTAGGTGACACACACCTTATACGTCCGTGGTAAGCGATATCCTCAATAAAGGGAGATAAAAGAGAGAGAAACAGGAAAGCAGAGCAGACCCTGGTGCAGAAATCCTCAGTATATAATTAAAATTGTAAAGTGCAGGTTGCTTCTCACCTTATTATGAGCCTCTGACTTAGCTCTAAGTTTGCAGATGAATGTGTCTAGTTATGGTGACACTACCCTTCTTTGACAGCAGCAGTGATGGTTCACCAAACTATATGGTTAAGTACAATTAACAATTGATTTAAGTAAAAATAAATAAATATTAGCACATACATAAAAGTCCTGGTGATGTAATGTCCAAAACGC
Organism: Pelobates fuscus; assembly: GCF_036172605.1. Lineage (NCBI taxonomy): Eukaryota > Metazoa > Chordata > Amphibia > Anura > Pelobatidae > Pelobates > Pelobates fuscus. The sequence continues at coordinate 308,184,915 of NC_086318.1, read as the reverse complement.
GTTTTGCCGATCAAATTCGGCTTTCTCAATTGGTAGTGTTCCTGCTGCTGATTCAGATATAAATAGCTTCATGTGTAGATTGATAGGTGGATGACGCTCATGATACAACTAATCATGAGCATTATTTTGTGAGTGAGTGTATGGAGCCGGCTGTTAAGAGATTTTCTCTTAATGGTGGGTCATCATGCCGTTGGATAAGGTGCGTGTGACGGCACTTCCGGGTTTCATACTTCCATGTTTATTAGTGCTGTTCCTCTCGTATTACAAATTTGGTGCGATGTGGATATTCCCACTGTTTCTCCCGATTCTCCTTGTAACTCGGAATGACCTAATTTAGTGGTGTCCAATCATTCATCCCTCTTGGTGGCAGGAGTTGATGTATATCGAGTTTATCTGTTCTTTTGTAGTTGCGTCTGCCGTCTTTGTTGATGGCAAAGTATTGGAAGGAGTCCACATAATAATGATAGTCCTTCAAATGTTATACGGGTTCCTAGGATATCGTACTCATAGCAGACACAATGTAAAAACAGAGAGTTAATACTTAATACTACAATATTGTATAGGGAACATATTTTTAAATGGAACAAATTCCAAGAATACAGCTTAATATTACATAAGTCAATAAATATATAGCTGTCACATATATCAAGATTGCATAGAGTAAATATCTTAAATAGTACAAATTATGAGTTCTATACAATGGTAAAAATATTAAAAAAATATTTGTACTGAAAACATAAAAAAATGTAATTGGATAAATATATATATATATATATATATATATATATATATATATATATATATATATGTAAAAAATAGATAAAATTCGTATCTTGTAATACCTTTTTTATTGGACTAACAGAATTTTTTAGTGACAAGCTTTCGGGATAACCTCCCTTTCTCAAGTCTGAAGCATTTCTGAGCAAGACGACACATAGAATAAAAAAAAAAAGGTATTACAAGATACGAATTTTATCTATTTTTTACATCTACATCACTGGACTAATACGGCTACAATTTCTACTTATATATATACTTATAGAATATATATATATATATATATATATATATATATTATATTATATTATATAAAAAGTATATATTATAAAAAATTACATAATTCAAAATCATAATTTAGTCCATGTGGTTGCATAGTGTTAAGATTAAAAATCCATTGCATCTCTGTTTGTCCTATATATTGTATCAAGTCCCCTCCTCTCCAATTCATGGTTATTCTTTGGATTCCTATAAATCTCATTTGATGGAGATCACTGTTGTGTTTATTCTTAAAATATAGTGAGATGCTGTGTTGTTCAAATCCTTTCTGTTTCTCACATGCTTCTGGATTCTAGCGTTTAGTGTCCTAGTGGTCCTCCCTATATATGCCAACCCGCAGCAGGTGATCATATATATCACCTAAGTGGCATGTAATCATTTGTTTAATTTTAAATATTTTTATTTTATCCTGTGGATGGCAAAACTCTTTTATTAATCGTTTTTTTATTTCTTTAATTTTTACATGCCCCACATAAACCACAACCATAAAATCCATTGGATTCATAAAAACATGGTTTGTTAATCTTTTGGGTGGTATGTGGTTACGCACCAAGTTGCTATTAAATTTTGCACACCTCTACATGTTATAGTTAGTTTTTCTGAGTTAAGAATTGTGTCATACCTAAATATCGGCCAGTATTTTCGCCAGTAAATTTTGATATTCTGTATTATTCCTTTTCTCCTTATATTTTATTAGTTTGTTTCTGTCCTCATTTGTAACTTCATTATACGCTCTTTCTAGTAATGTATTTTGGTAACCTTTCTATTTAAAGTCATTAATTATCCTCATGGATATTTCCTGGAATTTACAGTTATCAATACAATTACGTTTGATCCTTAAAAGCTGCGCTTTAGGAGCATTCAACAGCCACGGGGAGAAATGGCAGCTATTCTCCCCAATGTAGCTGTTGGCGTTGACTTTCTTGAAGAAGGTGCAGGTTTTTTATTTGTTTTCGTCTACATATATATATTTAGATCTAGAAAATCCACTGATGATTTACTAAAATTACTAGTGAGCTTCATGCCCCAATCATTAGTATTGGAACAAGATATTTTTGGAACACTCTCAAAAGCTTTTAGACAGTCAAATTGATTTTATTACTAAGGGGGTTAAATGGATTTTAACTAATAATTATTTTTGGTTTGGAGAGCAGTTTTATCTACAAATTTTGTGGAACGCGGATGTGCACAAGGTTCGTACCCAGCTACACTAATCTGTTCATGTCTCATTGGGGACGTGAGTTTATATGAAGACCATAAGTGGGATGCAAAACTCATAGTCTATCGCCATTACATAGACAATATATTTTTAATCTGGAAGGGAGATGAAAAATCATTAGCCAATTTTTGTAACTAATTTAAGTACTAATGATTGGGGCACAAAGCTCAAGAGTAATTTTAGTAAATCATCAATGGATTTTCTAGATTTAAATATTTATGTAGAAGAAAACAAATTAAAAACCTGCACCTTCTTCAAGAAAGTCGACTTCAACAGCTACATTGGGAAGAATAGCTGCCATTTCTCCCCATGGCTATTGAACGCTCCTGAAGTGCAGCTTTTAAGGATCAAACATAATTTTACTGATAATTGTACATTCCAGGAACAATCCATGAGAATAATTAACAACTTTAAAGATAAAAGTTACCAAGATACATTACTATAAAGAGCATATAATGAAGTTACAAATGAGGACAGAAACAAACTAATAAAATATAAGGAGAAAAGGAATAATACAGAATACCAACATTTTAATTTTATTTGTGATTTTAATTGCAACAGTGGCAATCTAAAGAAAATTATCCAAAAATACTGGCCAATATTGAGGAATGACAAAATTCTTAACTCTATACTCCCAGAAAAAAACAATTATAACATATGTGGCAAACCTAGCCACTTCAGACTATAGAACTGTGACTCTAAAGGTTGTCCTAAACACTGCTGCCATAATATGTTTGAATGTACTTTGCATTCTGTATTGAAATGTATGTTTGCCTGTAATCCTTATAGCATTCGTATGCTAGCATGATTGTTTCACGAACAGCAACTTTACCGGCTGTTCGTGAAACGAACTAAGTACCGAACCCAAGCCCACACACTGAGGGTCGTGTGGCACCAATTACCAGATTGCAACATTGTTGCAATCGGTAGTTAAGTGCTTTCCTGGGTGGCCGTCGTTCAACTACCAACCATGCGGCGGTCGGCCATCTTGGATCCTTTGTCTCCCCAGCGGTGTTTTGACGTCGAGTGCCTGGAACTGAAAACGGCTACTCGACGGCACGAACACCGCTGTACTTCCAGGCCGTTCGGGAGCTCCGGTCTTCTCCTATTGTGGTTCCCCATCGGTGTTCGGTACTTTCAGACGACCTTAATAATAAAGTGTATTTCATGCGGCGTTCGGTTGTTTTAGCTGGGATCTGAGCTGTACTCTCACGAAAGGTGCACTCAGACCCCAGCTATCTACCGAACGTCCGTTTGTCAGAATAACATGAATATTGTACAAGTGGTGAATTTAAATGTAAAATGCCGGTTCTGCTGCATGGAGGGATAATCCACTTCACGGTATATTTCAGTGGGAGTGTCCCTCTCGTGCAGCAGTGCCTGATGGGAGAAATGCTCCAAATGTTAAGTCCCCCATGTACTGTATTACCTCTGCTATGTCAGTAAGGAAACCCCTTGCATGGGGACTTGCATAAATACTGGAAGCTGTGAATAAAGACCTCAGTTGACTCCCAGAACTGTGTTTCATCCGGTTACTGGGGGATTTGGGATATTGCCTTACTTTTCAGCGCTGACCGTGGAATACCTTTAATACCAGCGGAGATCGTGGGATTTAATATTTCCGCTCCGCTACAACATATAGAAGTGTGTAAATTTTAAAAAGCAACTTGGTGCATACCCACATACCACCCAAAAGATCAATGAACCAATTGTGGTTTATGTGGGGAATGTAAAAATTCAACACATAAAAAAAGATTAATAAAAGAGTTTTGCCATCCACATGATAAAATAAAAATTATTTAAAATTAAACAAATGATCTGTAAAGGATCACCTGGCACCCCGACTGGGCACCTCTGCCAAAGGACCACTTCCTAGCTGAAACAAGGGACAAACAGCAGCACTTCTTGCCCTCAGTTGCCGTAGCTTGACTGGGGCCCTGGAACCACCGCCTCCTTTCTGGAGCCAAAGGGAAAATTAGCTCTGATACCTCCAGGCACTGGATGACACTCAGTCCTGGGAACTCTTAAACCGAATGGGGAATTAGCTCTAGTCCTTACAAGGACTTTCCCCATTGAATCTCCTGCAAGCTGGAACAGCAGACACAGGAGCAAATCTTCTTTCCCTCAAATAACAGGACGACACACAGTTTTGGAGTGTAAGCAGGAACAGGAAGTTTAATGGCACACACTGGTCTTTTATACAAGATTTACAGCAAAGGTGACGCCCAGGTGGACCTAGTTGGGTACCGAATACAAAGCATACAAACCAATAAAAACAGTGGTTTACATTTAGACACTCCCAAACAGTGTACACAATCCCTCCCCTCTGCCTGTGATACAATTAAGGAAGACAATGGAATAACTCAATTAACTCTAAGAAAAAAACATACAATTTTACAAACCCCAAAAAGTATCCCAAAATACAACATATCCCCACAAAGTCACATCCCCTGATAGCCCCGATCTGGGTGAACAACATATCCAAAAATCACCCAGATCGGTTCAGGAATTTCCTGGAAGTCTTATTTTTGCCCCACCGTGCACATGGTCCCATTGTCAGGATCGTGACAGGGATCCAACACGCAGAATGCAAACAGGAGATAGGTACGTATACCGGACCTTAGAATGGCCGGACTAACGTAAGGAGTAGGCAAAGAATGGTCAGAGACAAGCCGAGGTCGAGGGAACGAGAGAGCAGGTAAGCGAGAGACAAGCCGAGTAAAAATGATAAGAGAGGTAAGCAGGGTCGAAAATACAAAGCCGAATCAAAAACGAAAAGACAATTGAAATAAGAGCACTGAGTAGTGATGTCGCAAACACAAAATTTTTGGTTCGCGAACGGCGGACGGGAACTTCCGCAAACGTTCGCGAACCGGCGAACCGGGCGAACCGCCATTGACTTCTATGGGCAGGCGAATTTTAAAACCCACAGGGACTCTTTCTGGCCACAATAGTGATGGAAAAGTTGTTTCAAGGGGAATAACACCTGGACTGTGGCCGGAGGGGGATCCATGGCAAAACTCCCATGGAAAATTATACAGTTGATGCAGAGTCTGGTTTTAATCCATAAACGGCATAAATCACCTAACATTCCTAAATCACAATTGATATGGATTGACACCTGACATATGACATATTGACACCTTGACATATGGATTGACACCTGTCCTCAGATACCCTGATACACACTGACACAGAGCAGAATAGGGACTGTTCCCCTTACATAGGGTCACTTGGCAGATATGGATTGACACCTATCCTAAGGATCCCTGATACACACTGACACAGAGCAGAATAGGGACTGTTCCCCCTACATAGGGTCACTTGGCAGATATGGATTGACACCTATCCTAAGGATCCCTGATACACACTGACACAGAGCAGAATAGGGACTGTTCCCCCTACATAGGGTCACTTGGAAGATATGGATTGACACCTATCCTAAGGATACCTGATACACACTAACACAGAGCAGAATAGGGACTGTTCCCCCTACATAGGGTCACTTGGCAGATATGGATTGATACCTATCCTAAGGATCCCTGATACACACTGACACAGAGCAGAATAGGGACTGTTCCCCTACATAGGGTCACTTGGCAGATATGGATTAACACATATCCTAAGGATCCCTGATACACACTGACACAGAGCAGAATAGGGACTGTCCCCCCTACATAGGGTCACTTGGCAGATATGGATTGACACCTGTCCTCAGGGACCCTGATACACACTGGGGGGGGGACCTACTGTCCTCCCCCCACCCCCATCCCTGCGCGGTAGGTGGGGGCCATAAATCACAATGGGGGGAGGACCTACTGTCCTCCCCCCGCCTCCACCCCTGTGCGGTGGGTGGGGGGCCATAAAATAAAAAAAAAATTTAAAAAAAGCCATCTTCACCCATGGAGGGCTCCACGCAGACTGAGCTCTGCAGGGCGTGGGAAAAAATGCCAAAGAACTTTCCCACGCTGTGTAAAATGACACAGAACACTCTGATTGGTTAGATTCCAAGCCCACCAATCAGAGTTCTCTTTGTCATTTTACACAGCGTGGGAAAATTCCAAAGAACTTTCCCACGCTGTGTAAAATGACACAGAACACTCTGATTGGTTAGATTCCAATCCCACCAATCAGAGTGCTCTTTGTCATGTTACACAGCGTGGGGAAATTCCAAAGAACTTTCCCAAGCTGTGTAAAATAACACAGAACACTCTGATTGGTTAGATTCCAAGCCCACCAATCAGAGTTCTCTTTGTCATTTTACACAGCGTGGGAAAATTCCAAATAACTTTCCCACGCTGTGTAAAATTACACAGAACACTCTGATTGGTTAGATTCCAAGCCCACCAATCAGAGTTCTCTATGTCATTTTACACAGCGTGGGAAAATTCCAAAGAACTTTCCCACGCAGTGTAAAATGACACAGAACACTGTGATTGGTGGGCTTTGAATCTAACCAATCAGAGTGCTCTGTGTCATTTTACACAGCATGGGAAAGTTCTTTGGAATTTTCCCACGCTGTGTAAAATGACAAAGAGCACTCTGATTGGCTTAAACTAGCCAATCAGAGTGTTCTTATCCTAATTGCAGGGCGTGGCAAGGCTTTATAAGCCTTCCCCCGCCCTGCAGAGCTCAGTCTGCGCGGAGCCCTTCATGGGTGAAGATGGATTTTTTTTTTTGCGCTCGTTTTTTTATTTTATTTTTTTTCAATTGCGTCGGTTCTTATGGCTTTTCATTTGGCCTTTTTTGGGGCTGAAGAAAGAAGATTTTAGAAAAAAGAAGACGTCAAATGGTAAGTTGAATTTTTCTTTACAGGTTAGTTATTTTATTCCCCCTTCACAATTTTTTAGGTTGAGGGGCGTAGGTAGGGGGTAACTTTTTTGGGGGTGGGGGACTAGGGGCTTGGGGACCCCTAGTCACCTTTCATTGGGAGGAATATGTATTTAGGGCCCCCACCCACCACTAAGGGGTGGGGGCTGGGGGGGACAGTAGGTTCCCCCCTTATTGTTTTTTTATGGCCCCCACCCACCGCGCAGGGGTGGGGGCCGGGGGGAGGACAGTAGGTCCCCCCTCATTATTTTTATGGCCCCCACCCACCGCGCAGGGTGACCCTATGTAGGGGGAACAGTCCCTATTCTGCTCTGTGTCAGTGTGTATCAGGGATCCTTAGGATAGGTGTCAATAAATATCTGCCAAGTGACCCTATGTAGGGGGAACAGTCCCTATTCTGCTCTGTGTCAGTGTGTATCAGGGATCCTTAAGATAGGTATCAATCCATATCTGCCAAGTGACCCTATGTAGGAGGAACAGTCCCTATTCTGCTCTGTGTCAGTGTGTATCAGGGATCCTTAGGATAGGTGTCAATCCATATCTGCCAAGTGACCCTATGTAGGGGGAACAGTCCCTATTCTGCTCTGTGTCAGTGTGTATCAGGGATCCTTAGGATAGGTGTCAATCCATATCTGCCAAGTGACCCTATGTAGGGGGAACAGTCGCTATTCTGCTCTGTGTCAGTGTCTGAGGGGAGTATCTGCAATAATACAGAGTGTCCGGAGAGAGTATCTGCAGTAACACAGGGTGTCTGGAGGGAGTATCTGCAGTAACACAGGGTGTCTGGAGGGAGTATCTACAGTAACACAGGGTGTCTGGAGGGATTATCTGCAGTAACACAGAGTGTCTGGAGGGTGTATCTGCAGTAACACAAGGTGTCTGGAGGGAGTATCTGCAGTAACACAGAGTGTCTGGAGGGAGTATCTGCAGTAACACAGGGTGTCTGGAGGGAGTATCTGCAGTAACACAGCGTGTCTGGAGGGAGTATCTGCAGTAATACAGAGTGTCTGGAGGGATTATCTGCAGTAATACAGAGTGTCTGGAGGGAGTATCTGCAGTAACACAGAGTGTCTGGAGGGAGTATCTGCAGTAACACGGAGTGTCTGGGGAGAGTATCTGCAGTAATACAGAGTGTCTGGGGGGAGTATCTGCTTGTAACATTTATATGCACTGAAAAAAAAAATGAATAAATAAATTGAAAAATTAAAATAAAATGGTTGCAGCTTCCGAATTAATCTAAAATGGATGCTGTCCAGTAGGTTGGAGGGTCTGCTAGGGAGGGTGTGCTGCTGATTGGCTGGAATGTGTCTGCTGACTGTGAGGTTCAGGGTCAAAGTTTACTCAATGATAAAGAATAGGGGGCGGACCGAATATCGCACGTGTTCGCCCGCGGTGGCGAACGCGAACATGCTATGTTCGCCAGGAACTATTCGCCAGCGAACCGTTCGGGACATCACTAGCACTGAGTGACCAGACTAGCTAGAACCACGTCATAAAAGGAGGCGGAGCTATCGCGGCCGACGTGTAATCGGCCGGTGAGACTGACGAGATCGGGCGTGCCAGCCCCCTTTTGAGGACAGATGTCTAGGTGTCTAGCCTCCTCTGAGGTAGACACCATAGGTAACATGACAGTACCCCCCCTCTCAGAAACGCCCACCGGGCGGAAGGAACCGGGGCGAGACGGAAAAAGAGGAGACGAGGGGCATGCACATTTTCACGGACCACCCAAGACCTTTCTCCATGCCCATACCCCTTCCAGTTAACAAGATATTGCAACTTCCCCTGAGAAATATGGGAATCAAGAATGGATTTGATTTCATATTCCTCCTGACCCTCAACCCGGACGGAAGGAGGGGAGGACACAGTGGAGGAAAATCTGTTACAAACAAGAGGCTTCAACAAAGAGACATGAAAAGAGTTAGGGATGCGCAGGGCATGAGGAAGGGCAAGACGATACGCAACCGGGTTAATCTGACTCAGGACCTTATAAGGGCCTATGTAGCGAGGAGCAAATTTCATGGAAGGAACCTTCAAGCGGATGTTTCTGGTACTCAACCACACCTGGGACAAAAACCGGAGCAACCCGTCTACGTTTGTCAGCGTGCCGTTTGAACACCACGGAATTCTGAAGAAGAATTTGTCGAGTCTGATCCCACAACTTTCTCAGATTGGCAAAATGAACATCAACCGAAGGGGAAACCGACGGAAGAATGGTAGGATGAAAGCCATAATTCAAGAAAAAGGGGCTAGTACGAGTAGACTCACAAACGAGATTGTTGTGCGCTAACTCCGCCCAAGGAATCAGACCGACCCAATCGTCCTGGTGCTCAGAAAGAAAACAACGTAAATATTGTTTAATTTTTTGATTGGTGCGCTCGGCTGCTCCGTTGGCCTGGGGATCATAGGCAGAGGAGAAATTCAATTTGATACCCAACTGAGAACAGAAGGACTTCCAAAACCAGGAAACAAATTGGGAACCCCTATCAGAAACGATTTCAGAAGGAATACCATGTAAATGAAAAATCTCCTTCGTGAATATTTCAGCCAATTCGGGAGAAGAGGGCAGTTTAGGCAAGGGTACGAAATGAGCCATCTTAGTAAACCTGTCAATCACCGTGAGAATAACAGTATGTTTCTTAGAAACAGGCAAATCGACAATGAAGTCCAAAGCCAAACAGGTCCATGGTTTCTCGGGAATTTCTAAGGGTTGCAAAACCCATATGGGAGCGTATGAGGTTGCTTAGTCTTCATACAAACATCACATGCCCTGACAAAATCCCTTATATCCTTACGTAAAGAAGACCACCAGAAGTCTTTGGAAATTAGAGATTACGTTTTGCATATGCCGGGATGCCCAGCAACTTTACTGTCATGATAGCAACGCAGCGGTTCCACTTGGAACTCAGGAGGAACGAAGTACCGAGCCCCAGGAACAGGTTTAGGAGCTAGATGTTGTACTTTCTCAATCTCAGCAAGCAACGGCGAATGTATCCTGACACTCATGTTGGCAATAATATTACACTTGGGAACGATAGAAGACAAAGCAGTTTCTGTCACAGTAGAAGGTTCATGTTGGCGGGACAACGCATCTGCCTTGGAGTTCTTAGAACCTGGTCTATATGTGAGCACGTAATTGAAATGAGTAAGGAACAAAGACCAACGAGCTTGCCTGGCGAATAATCGCTTGGCCTCCCCTATATAGGACAAATTCTTGTGATCCGTCAAAATAGTAACCGGGTGTAAAGTCCCTTCCAACAAATGTCTCCATTCCTTTAAAGCCATAATGACCGCTAACAGTTCCCTGTCTCAAATGTCATATCTACTTTCAGTTCCAGATAATTTTTTAGAAAAAAAAACACATAGATGTAATGGTTTATCCAAACTTTGCCTTTGGGACAAGACTGCGCCTATACCGGACTCTGAGGCGTCTACCTCGAGTAAAAAAGGCAACGAGGTGTCAGGATGAAACAATATCGGCGCTGAGGCAAATTGTTCCTTGAGTGTTTTGAAAGCAGAGAGAGCCTCCGTAGACCATGTTTTGGTATCAGCACCCTGTTTAGTCATATTAGTAATAGGAGCAATAACAGAAGAGTAACCTTTAATGAAGCGCCTATAATAATTGGAGAATCCGATAAACCTCTGAATGGCCTTGAGTCCCCTGGGCAATGGCCAATCTAAAATCGATTGAAGTTTAATCGGGTCCATCATAAACTCGTCTCCAGAAATAATTTAACCAAGAAAGTTTATCTGAGATTGGTCGAAGCTACATTTTTCCAATTTGCAATACAATCCATGTTGTAAAAGTTTGCGCAATACCCTTCTGACTTGTCTGTGGTGAGTCTCAATCTTTCTAGAATGTATTAGTATATCATCCAAATATACTATAACGCATTCATGCTGAAATTCCCTAAGAACCTCATTAATTAGATCCTGGAATACTGCTAGTGCATTGCAAAACCCGAAGGGCATTACCGTGTACTCATAGTGGCCGTAACGGGTATTGAAGGCCGTTTTCCATTCGTCTCCCTGCTGAATTCTTACCAAGTTATAAGCTCCCCTCAAATCTAACTTGGTAAAAATCTTGGAGCCTTTCAGTCTATAAAATAGCTCAGTAATCAGGGGAATAGGATAAGCATTCCTAATCGTTATCTTATTCAAGCCCCGATAATCAATGCAAGGCCGCAGAGTGCCGTCTTTTTTATCCACAAAGAAAAAAACGTCCCCAGCCAAGGAGATGAAGACCTCCTAATAAATCCCTTGTCTAGGTTTTCACGTATATATTCCTCTAGGACTATGTTTTCCTTAGTGGATAAAGGATATACCGTTCCCCTCGGAGGCATAGTACCAGGCAAGAGTCTAATATTACAGTCAAAAGACCTATGAGGAGGTAAAGTATCAGCCTTCTTTTTGTCAAATACTGCCTTCAAATCCAGGTACTGACACGGTATCTGTAAATCTGTAGATTGGGAAGAGTTAACAGGAGCATCAACCATGCAAACCGGTGAGACTTTCTGTAAACATCCTCTCTGGCAACCCTGACCCCAAGATATTATCTCACCCAGTTCCCAGTCAATGGTTATGCTTCTTAAGCCATGGATACCCCAAGACCACTGGAACTGAAGGAGATGAGATAAGCATGAGGGACATTCTTTCCTCATGTAGGATACAAATGGTTAATTTAACTGGTATGGTTTCATGAAAAATAACAGGTTCTGATAATGGTCTACCATCTATGGCCTCAACGGCCAAGGGTGTATCTCTTAGTTGAGATGGGATAGAGTGGTTAGTGGCAAAGGCTTGATCAATAAAGCTTTCAGCTGCTCTGGAATCTATCAAAGCCATAGCATGTATTACTCCCTTTTCCCAAGCTAAAGAGACAGGTATAAGAAGCCTATGGTCTTTATAATCATATATAGAGGACAAGATAGAAACACCCAAGGCCTGTCCTCTTGAGAAACTTAGGTGCGAGCGTTTCCCGGACGGTTAGGGCAATTTAGGCGTAGGTGACCTCTTAATCCACAATACATACAAAGACCCTCCCTTCTCCTGTACTGTCTCTCATCTTCTGAGAGCCGAGTGGTTCCTATTTGCATAGGTTCTGGAAGAGCTAAAGTTGTAGAATCAGAATTCTGAAATGAGGGGGCTAGTCTTAAATCCATCCTTCGCCCTGTCTGTAGGGTAGGCGCAAGGTTGTAACTCAAAATGAATACCTATCTGGTTTAAAAAGCCTCGATAAGTATCAGGAGAGCCACCATAGCGTAGAGGGGAAGTGACACGAGAAGAAGCACCCACTGTGGCTACCTCTAGGCCTGTACTTACAGGGGATATAGAGGGAGTACGCATCTCCTCTGACTGATTATTAGGACGAGATAGCAAAGCTTGCAAAGCTAGGGCCATCTGATCCATTCTATGGTCCATGACCTCAAATCTAGAGTCAGGAGAACCGACCTGAGAGTTCGCACCTGCAGGATCCATTGGCCCTGTCGTAATGTCAGGATCGTGACAGGGATCCAACACGCAGAATGCAAACAGGAGATAGGTACATATACCGGACCTTAGAATGGCCGGACTAATGTAAGGAGTAGGCAAAGAATGGTCAGAGACAAACCAAGGTCGAGGGAAAGAGAGAGCGGGTAAGCGAGAGACAATCCGAGTCAAAAGGATAAGAGAGGTAAGCAGGGTCGAAAATACAAAGCCGAATCAAAAACCAAAAGACAATAGAAATAAGAGCACTGAGTGACCAGCCTAGCTAGAACCACGACAGGGCAATGAATCATTACAAATAACACTCTTTTATACCTTGGCTCTTTAATTGTTGGCCCGCCCCCAACAAGTCCTGATTCGCGGTTTCTGGCGGGTCGGGACGTGATTAACGTCATGACGTCGGCTAATGAGCGCCGCGTCATAAAAGGAGGTGGAGCTATCGTGGCCGGTGTGTAAACGGCCGGGGAGACTGACGAGATCGGGCGTGCCAGCCCCCTTTTGAGGACGGACGTCTAGGTGTCTAGCCTCCTCTGAGGTAGACACCATGGATAACATGACACCCATGCCCAAAACAGTTCCATACACTCAACGACAAAACACTGTTCGACAATTTAAGATGGCCACCACCACATGTTTGAATCTGTTCCAGTTAAAAGTCCAAGGGGCAGAAACATTCCTTTTGAACATGGGTTATCACAGGGCCCATAGTCCCAGGTTAGGAGGCTGGCAAGCAGGCCCCTCCAAAAACTCATGGCAAACTCCCTTAAAAAGGGGAGTTTGTCACATGATCACATGCAACTCCACTAAGGTGATATATATGATCACCTGCCCCTCCGGGTTGGCATATATAAAGAGAGTAACTAGGACACTAAACACTAGAATCCAGGAGCATGTGAGAAACATAAAGAAAGGATTTTAATAACACTACATTTTAAGAACTAACACAACAGTGATTCCGACCAAATGAGATTTATAGGAATCCAAAGAATAACCATGAATTGGAGAGAAGGGGACTTGATAGAATATATAGGACAAACAGAGATGCGATGGATTTTTAATCTTAGCACTATGCAACCACATGGACTTAATGATAAATTTGAATTATGTAATTTTTTATAATATATGTTTTATATAATATATATATTTTTTTATATCCAATTAAAAAAATTTTATTCTTTCAGTACAAATATTTTTTTAATAGTTTTACCATTGAAGAGAAATCATCATTTTTACCATTTAAGATATTTACGCTATGCAATCTATATAATATTAAGCTGTATTCTTGAAATATGTTCTATTAAAAATATGTTCCCTATACAATATTGTATTATTAACTCTCTGTTTTTACATTGTGTCTTCTATGAGTACGATATCCTAGGAACCCATATAACATTTGAAGGACTATCATTATTTTGTGGACTCCTTTCCAATATTTTGCCATCAACAAAGATGGCGGACACAACTACAAAAGAACAGATAAACTCAATATACATCAACTTCTCCCACCAAGAGGGAACGATGAATGATTGGACACCCCTACATTAGGTCAACCCCGAGTTACAAGGAATATCGGGAGAAACAGTGGCCATCTCTACATCACACCAAATTTGTAATACGAGGGGGAACGGCATTAATAAACATGGAAGTATGTACCCCGGAAGTGGCGTCACACGCACATTACGCAATGGCGTGATGACACCACCATTAAGAAGAAATCACCAACAGCCAGTTCCATACCCTCCCCTAAAAAATAATGCTTGTGATTAGTTGTATCATGAGCGTTATCCACCTATCAATCCACACTTGAAGCTATTTAAATCTGAATCAGCAGCAGGAACAGTACCAATTGAGCAAACCAAATTTGATCAGCGAAACACATTTTGGATATTACATCACAAAGACTTTCATGTATATACTAATATTGTTTTTATTTTTACTTAAATAAATTGTTAATTGTTGTACTTAACCATATAGTCTGGTAGACCATCACTGCTGCTGTCAAAAAAGGGTAGTGTCACCGTGAATAGACACATTCATCTGCAAACTTAGAGCCAAGTCAGAGGCACATAATAAGGTGAGAAGCAACCTGCACTTTGCAATTTTAATTATATACTGATAATTTCTGCACCATTGACTGCTCTGCTTCCCTGTTTATCTCTCTTTTATCTCCCTTAATTGATGATATCACTTACCATGGACTATAAGGTGTGTGTCACCTAAAGTACACAACAGTGGATGTTATTAGAGCTGTTCCTTAACAGGCTCTAAACCATGTGTGTGTTTCTAATTAGGAACAACTTTGTACTGTATATTTAAAAACGGTATTTCACTATATTCTGTTTCAATTATTCTTTCCAGTCATTACAACTTTTTCTCAGCCTAAACCCTTAGGGGTAAGTTCCAAACCCTTTTATAGCTCTACGCACTTTATACTTTTAGCATTCACTTGCTTAATAGTGTCTGTTTCTATTATATTAGCAAAATAAGACAAAACATATTGTGTATGCATTTATCTTCAAACAAACTACAATTTGTGTATTAGATTAAGTGGCAGTGTATTAGAGTGGAGGGAGGGGGGCAGTGTATTGGATTTGGGGGCAATGTATTAGAATGGGGGAGGGCTAGTGTATTAGATTGGGTCTGCATGGAGGTGCTGAACTCTCCCCATGGAGATACTGACTGGCAACACAGCTAGTCACTAGCAATGAATTAGTAGAGCTCTTTCACTTATCCCCTTCTCTAACTGCAGAAATGGTATGACCCACTGAAACTTCCATAACTGTGTGGAAGGAGGGGGGAGATTACATTTTCAGCACATTAGCTGACATTGTATGAATGTAATTGTTTACTGACAAAGAGATGCGTTCCTCTACAGGTTGGTAGTCATTCCTGGATTAGAAATAAAAATAAGTGAGGTTTTTTTTAGACTAAGGGTTTATTCACTAAAGTGAGAAATGTTGGGAATCCAAAGTTAATTAAAATGTAACTTCATATTATCTGAACTGGGGGGAAAAAAAATTCCAAGTCAGCTATGCTTCTAGTTCAGCTTCTTTGGCTTTGAATTTTAAATTCACTTTGAATTCACTTTGGATTCCTGGCAATTCTTACTTTGGTTAAAAAAGAAAAAAAAAAAAAAACTGTCAATTTTGTTTTCTAAACAAAGGCAAAAAAGTGTATACATAATTTTGGGGTTAACTTGTTTGACATTATTCCACCAAAGTTATTGTAAGAAACTTAAAAGGATAGATTTATGGAAGCATTTGTACAAATGAAATACAGAAAAAAGTCAGAAAAGACCCAAAAGAATCTGCTGACTGCTCCACTCTTGTGGCTTTTTATAGCCACACTAACCTGCATAATTTTTGTGGAGCTGCAAGTGCTATCCTTTTGGTGACATGGGTCACAGACATTCTGATTCAAAGATAAAGGTTACTTCAATCTCACAGTGAAAACCATGTGCATCAACGATCAGGTTGGTGGAATCCAATTTAGTAGATATTAGTAGGATATTAGTCCAGGAACTCAAGGTTTCTTCAAAGAGGCAGGTTTCTTGAAAACACAGAGGCCTTCAAGCGTTGTCAAGTAAAGCATTGGAATCAAGATGCTTTCATAACAGAATAAACATGACTTTGGTCATACAAGAATAATAGCATGTGTTTAAGTATGCATCAATTTAAAACATTTTGCATTGCTGTTTTAAAGACAGAGAAAGAAGAGTGGAAATGAGAGAACCTGGGTATAGTGTTCATAAGTTGAATGCCATTTCTTGATGGTTTCTGCTACATTGATGTATAAGGTGTCTGCCAATGGTTAGCTATTTTGGTCCTTTCAGGTGTAAAAATGTATAGCAGAAGGCAATTCAGGGACCCTTTAAATGATGTGAGGAACATATCTAGCAAATAACTTTATGGTTAAAGCAGAAGAGAAAGTTGGCTAACATCTTGGATTGGCTGTTGAACAAATTGCCAGTAGGAATTTTATAAGTTTCACGTTCCAGAACATGTGCAACACAGTGTACCAGGTTGGGAGCCACATCTACAGCATTGAATAGAAACGTGGATAGTGAGTGGGAACTAGCAGAGATGGAGTTTTCCATAGGATTCCCAATGTGAATTACATTTAGAAGTGCCATGCATAGTGGACAGGGAATCGTTTCTCTTTTTCACTGTTTGTCTCAAGTTTAATTATTAAGGTATCCTAACCTTGACACAGAGCACTATACAAGGTTCTCTTGTGGAACCTCTTCATTAATGATATTACAAAGAATATTAAAAGCAATATCCAAATGCATTGCAAAAGTAGTTAGTTACACAACATGGACATTATATTGTTTCCCCATTCTATTTGGTAGATTTGCTCAGTTGTTAAAATGTAATCATGGTGCCCAGACCCATAACATGTACCACCAAAAAAAAAAGGTCTTATCCCTCTGTAATAAATGTTTAACTCGCAAGTTGGAATAAACTTGGAATTAATAATAACATTAATAACTAAAAATAACTTAAAATAATAACTTAAAACCAGAGTGTAAAGTCAGAGTCCACACTCCTTGCTTTCGGCAATTCAATAATATTTATTAATAGAGGCTGATCAAACAAATAAACAATACATATACATTTGAAATAGGCTAGTATATGTTGCTACTAAAACTAATCATTGACTGAATGGAAAGTAGGCTAAATTAACATAGTACAACAGGCATAGACACGTGATACAGTTACCACTCCATTGATCGTCAGCTGAGAGTAAGAGAGAGAGGGTGTGTATAGTGGGGAGAGGGGAGGGAGAGAGAGAAGGTGAAGAGAGGTAATTCAAAGAGAGCAAAAATGTGTTATTCACAGGGCTTTAAACAGGTTAGCCCCTCCTTCTGCTGGACACACCTCCCTTAGTCAATCCCTTGGGGAAGGGGGATTGCATTGGAAGGGAATGGAGGAGGAGTTTATCAACAACCACACTGATTTTGCCTGGTGAAAGGCCATGTGCTTCACAGAGGACTCCATTAATTCCTAAGGGTAGAATGGGGGCTTGAATGTATTAGAACAAAATAACACTTAATTGGCCTACAGTATGGCTGTTAATCACATTCCCCTTATTACACCATCCATGCCCCTAAACATGTGTGGTCATGGTAGTCTGTTTTATAATCTCTCCTTGTAATCAAATTGATTTTTAATTTACCCAATCCAGTTTTGTCTGTTAATGCACACTTCTCATTTTCTGCCCATTGAAACAGACATCTGAAAAAAAGCCTTTTAAATCGTCAAAGAACCAACACAATACAAAATGCATACACATTTTGAATGGATCATGCTTAACAAAGAATTTAAAAGAGAATTGTAATGCACCAAGAAAGCACAGAAAAAAACAAAACAACTGAATATTAATATATGCTACTTTAGATGAAGACCACATAGATGCTGAGAATACAATTGCAAGTGTTATTTTTTATTTTTTCCATTGTTAAATGCAGTCTGATAAACTAATCTAAAAAAACTAAAGTTTTTGTCTTTTATTCTAAATGCTATTTTGTATGCATCATCTTACTGCAATTCATTGTTTATTAGATAAACTACTCATGTTTTGTTAGTTTCTTTATTTGACTTTATTTCATTTGTGTTCTATCTGTATATTTTTTATTTTCTTTAAGATGTATAAAAAAAATACAACTGTCATCTAAACAGAGAAAATACTTTTTTTGTTAGCATACACAGGTTTATGTGCAAGAAAACATCTTGTCTTTTACAAGTGCTATGAAGATGTTTCCTATTTGTATTTTTTATTTGTTTGTATTTGATGATCAGGCTGCTGACTCCTTTGATGTCAAAGCTTGTGTTTAATAGGTTTATTGTAAATTTGTATTACTTTTTTTCCTATGAACTAGACCTTGATCATTTGCAGGACTTTAATATGCTTTCACCTGACTCTAGATTCTGCTTCTCTATAAAGTTACAAAAGCAAGCATTGTCATGTAGGTAATATATAATTCATGCAATCACTTATTTTGTTACTCTGTTACTTTATTAAAGAGCCCAAATGTTTTTTAGAGAAATCTGTTTCACGTAACTGTCAAAAGTTACAGTCGTGCGGATAACTCAATAGCCATAAAAATGGAGTGTTCATAAAGCTTCTGCAACTGCACCATAGAGATTACTTTAACAAGACTTTGGCTATAACTGCAGTGGTATGACAGGTGGCGTAAAGATACATTTAAAATCTATGATAAAGAATGATATTGTGAACAGATTTATGAATGTTGAGCAGTAAAAGTTGTACTTGTACATAAATTAAAAATACAACATAATAAAAAAGAGAACACAGAAGAAGACACATATAACTTAATTTAATTTGTAGTTTTTAGTCATCACCCAGAAACTATGTTTATTTAAAGTCAAAATCAGATTTGAATAGTAAAATGTATTACACATTTTCTGCAATTTGTTGACAAGTATCTCTAATGTATTGATTGTCAGCTAAAAAATGTATAGTAAAAAGAGTAAAATACTACAGTCATTGCCTATGAGTGTGCCATAATAATAAAAAAATAATAATTAACCCCATTAAGGACCAAATTTCTGGAATAAAAGGGAATCATGGCATGTCACACATGTCATGTGTCCTTAAGGGGTTAAATAGCATTTAATTCTGTAATAAGCTTCAGTACTGCAAGGCCCATTCCCTTTTATTGGTGTCTGCCTGGAGAAGCTTTCTTGAGAACAACTAGACATGTGCAAAAAACAGAATCGATTAATTAATTTTATTGCAGGTTTTTCGCATGGCTGGTCTCCTTTGAAAAGGAATTTGATGGGCCTATCATCGAGTTGCCATTTGGGCAGCAGATCTAGCTGCCCATGAGTGGACACATGCTGCTGTTCTCCCTATTCAGAAACCATAGTTCTAGGGGTGGAATTACAGTACTCTCAGAAGAGAGAAGCAAAAATACATTTTAAAAGTATAGAAGCACCGAAAGAGCAAAGCAACAGCTGTTGCAAATGTAAGTGCATATATGGCCTGATTTACGAAATATTTTATTATGTCTTTTCATGTGACAACACTGAAGAAATTACACTCTGCTACAATGTAAAGTAGTAAGTGTACAGCCTGTATAACAGTGTGCAACAAAAGTGAGTACACTCCTAAGTGGAAATGTACAAATTGGGCCCAATCAGCCATTTTCCCTCTTTGGTGTCATGTGACACGTTAATTTTACAAGGTCTCAGGTGTGAATGGGGAGAAGGTGTGTTAAATTTGTTGTTATCGCTCTCACACTCTCTCATACTTGTACTGGAAGTTCAACATGGCACTTCATGGCAAAGAACTCTGAGGATCTGAAAAAAAAATTGTTGCTCTACATAAAGATGGCCTAGACTATCAGAATATTGCTTACAGTCAAGCATGGTGGTAGGAGTGTCATGTTTGGGCCTGCATGAGTGCTGCTGTCACTGGGGAGCTACAGTTCATTGAGGGAACCATGAATGCCAACATGTACTGTGACATACTGAAGCATTGTCCCCTCCCTTCGACTGGGCCGCAGGGCTGTATTCCAACATGATAACGACCCCAAACACACCACCAAGACGACCACTGTCTTGCTAATAAAGCTGAAGGTAAAGGTGATAGACTGGCCAAGCATGTCTCCAGATCTAAACCCTATTGAGCATCTGTGGGCATCCTCAAATGGAAGGTGGGGGAGTGCAAGGTCTCTAACATCCACCAGCTCCGTGATGTTGTCATGGAGGACTGGAAGAGGACTCCGGTGGCAACCTGTGAAGCTCTGGCAAACTCCATGCCCATGAGGGTTAAGGCAGTGCTGGAAAATAATGGTGGCCACACAGAATATTGACACTTTGGGCCCTATTTGGACATTTCCACTTAGGGGTGTACTCACTTTTGTTGCCAACAGTTGAGTAGACATTAATGGTTGTGTGTTGAGTTATTTTGAGTGGACAGCAAATTTACACTGTTATACAGGCTGTACACTTATTGCTTTACATTGTAGCAGAGTGTTATTTCTTCAGTGTTGTCACATGAAAAGATATAATAAAATATTTACAAAAATATGAGGTGAACTCATTGTTTTGAGATACTGTATGTAATTACATAGTTACATGAAATGCTGAAAATATAAATTTGTCCATCAAGTGCAGGATTTCTCACATCTGTTTTTGCTCTTGATCCTAAAGAAGTAAACAAATATACAGTTTCATGCAGTTCCAATTTTGCAACAAACTGGGAAATATTCCTACTTGACTCCAAAATGGTAGTCATATCTCTCCTCGCATCAATAGCTATTACCTCACAAATGAAAAATGTAAATATGTTTTGCAAATATTCATCCAGTTGCTGTTTAACCCCTTAAGGGCCAAACTTCTGGAATACAATGGAATCATGACATGTCACACATGTCATGTGTCCTTAAAGGGTTAAACATCTGTACAGACTCTGATAAAATTACCCCTTTATGCAGAGAATCCCACATCCTTATTTTTTTTACTGTAAAAAAACACCTTTGTCTTAGACTAACTCTCCTTTCTTACAGTCTATGTCCTATGTATTGTCCTATTTATGAATAGATTTCCAGACAATGGTTTATATTGACCCCGAGTATATTTATATATAATGCTATCATATCCCCTCCGCAGTGCTATGTTTCTGAACCAAACAGTTTTAAATCTGTTAGCCATTGTTCATAACTAAAATGTTCCATTCCTTTTATTACATTTATAGGCCACATCCACACTTTTTCTAGTGCCATAATAGCCATCTCTAGAACATGTACCCATAATTGCACAGTATATTCATTGATTTATAAAGAGGCAAAATTATTTTCATCCAGAGAATTATTGCTCATGTTTATACATGAAAATACCTTACTGGCCTTAGCAACTGCTGATTAACATTGTACATTGTTGCATAGTTTTTTGTCTGTAACAATTCCTAAATCCGTTTTGTGTGTTGTTATCCCTAATTCACTACAGTTCAGAATGTAAGTTGCTTGTGCATTCTTTACCCCAAAGTGCATAAATTTGCATTTATGTTCATTAAATTTAATTTGTCATTTGAGTGCTCATTCCCCTAAAATTGTATTACTTTACAGAGATACGTTTCATCTGCAAACACTGAAATATGACTTTCAATGCCTAATTAAAGATCATTTATAAATATGCTAAATAAAGGCAGTCCCAGATCAGTACCCTGAGGGACACCACTTACCACTTGTGTTCAGCTTGAAAATTTAACATTAATGGCAAATCTCTGTACTCTGTCTTTTAGCCAATGTTTTACCCAGTAACAAGAATTTTCATCTATACCAATTTCGTTTAATTTTAACACTGTGCTATTGTGTGGAACCATATTGAACGACTTGGCAAAATCCTAGTAGATCACGTCCACTGCAACACCTTGATCTATACATCGTTTTCTTAGAAAGCAACTAAATTAGTTTGACATGATCTATGTTTCATAATACCATGCAAATGTTTGCTAATGTACTTCCAAGTGAATTCCTCAATATTACCCCTTAATAATCCTTCCAATACTTTTCCAGCCACATACGTTAGGCTCACAGGTCTATAATTTTCAGGCAAAGATTCTGTACCCATTTTGAATATAGGAACCACATCTGCCATCCTCCAGTCCTCTGGTACAATTCCTGAAAGAAAAGAATCCAGAAAAATTAAAAACAGAGGTTAAGTTATTTCCACACTTAATTTCTTAAGTACTTGTGGGTGAATACTGTCAGGCCCCATATCTTTGTTTACACTAGGCATGTGCATGGGGAAAATATTCGGCTCGGATCGGCATTCCGAAATTCGGGACTTCATCAATTCGGGACTTCGGCAATTCGGCACTTCGACACTTCGGAACTTCGGCAACTTCTGAACTTCGGCACTTGACAACTTCGGAACTTCGGAACTTCGCCACTTCGGAACTTCGTCAACCTCGGAACTTCGGATCTTAGACACTTCGGAACTTCGGCACTTCGGAAACTTCGGAACTTCGGCAACTTCGGAACTTCGGCAACTTCGGAACTCCGGCATTTCGGGACCTTTGTTGCAGCCACTTGGTAGATAACTCCCTAATTCCCACAGTAGTAGGGAGTTATCTACCAAAAGGCTGAAAGACCTAAATTGGTCTTTCAGCCAAATTTACTAATACTAAGTAAAAATTACTTAGTATTAGTAAATTGTGCCCCTACTCGCAATAACGCGAGTAGGGGCATGTATATTAAACAGTGAGCAGCCTCTGGCTGCTCACTGTTAAAAAAAATAAAAAAAATAAAAAGGGTCCCCCCTCCCTGAGCAATTGGGGGCCCTAAAGTAAAAAAAAGGGTGGAGGACCTATTGTCCTCCCCACCGGGCCCCACCCCTGAGCGACGGTGGGGGCCTAAATAAAAATTGGGGGGGACCTAATGTCCTCCCCCCTGGCCCCCACCCCTGAGCGGTGGGTGGGGGCCCTTAACAAGAATAAGGGGGACACACCTAATGTCCTCCCCCCTGGCTCCTACCCCTGAGCGACGGGTGGGAGCCCTAAATACAAATGGGGGACCCTGAGCGGCGGGTGGGGGCCCTAAATACAAATGGGGGGACCTAATGTCCTCCCCCTGGCCCCTACCCCTGAGCGGTGGGTGGGGGCCTAAACAAGAATAAGGGGGGGACCTATTGTCCTCCCCCCTGGCCCCCACCCCTGAGCGGTGGGTGGGGGCCCTAAATACAAATTGGGGGGACCTAATGTCCTCCCCCTGGCCCCCACCCCTGAGCGGTGGGTGGGGGCCCTGAACAAGAATAAGGGGGGGACACCTAATGTCCTCCCCCGTGGCCCCCACCCCTGAGCGACGGGTGGGGGCCCTGAATACAAATGGGGGGACCTAATGTCCTCCCCCCTGGCCCCCACCCCTGAGCGGTGGGTGGGGGCCCTAAATACAAATGGGGGGACCTAATGTCCTCCTTCCTGGCCCCCACCCCTGAGCGGTCCACCCCAATTTTTATTTAGGGCCCCCACCCACTGCTCAGGGGTGGGGGTCAGGGGGAGGACATTAGGTCTCCCCCAATTTTTATTTAGGGCCCCCACCCACCGCTCAGGGGTGGGGGCCAGGGAGGAGGACATTAGGTCGCCCCCTTATTCTAATTAAGGGCCCCCACCCACCACTCAGGGGTGGGGGCCAGTGCGGAGGACATTAGGTTCCCCCCTATTTTTTGTTTAGGGCCCCCACCCACCACTCAGGGGTGGGGGCCAGGGGGGAGGACATTAGGTCCCCCCCTAATTGGTATTTAGGGCCCCTACCCACCAGGGAGGACAATAGGTAGTCCCCACCATTATTTTACTTTAGGGCCGCCGCTCGGGGGTTCAGTCCGGGGGGAGGACAATAGGTCCTCCCCCCTTTTCAAAATGCGCCATTAAATTGCCAAACACCGAACTGTTACTGAAATGTCCGGGCTCGGGGTCGGGGTCGGGGTCAAAAAATCATAATGTAAACAGCATTTGTTTGCAGAGCAGGCACATGTCATCAAGGTAAGCAGGTGCGTGCTCTGCCTTACTGAGCACAGCTTTGAGCACACCCTGAGGTGGCCAGATGGCCACATCCTGGTACCCCTGTGACAGGGCTCCTCTCGGTGCCCCACCTGCGGGTGCCTTGAGGGTCAGCCCAGCGCTGAGGGCGGCTCAAGAGTCGCTCGCACAGTGCTGCAGACCCAGACAGGGGGAGCCCATCAGGAAATATTGCGGTGGGCACCCCCAGCAGGCCGGCGAAACTAGGTGAATGCCTAGTTCGCCTAACGGTTGCGTTAGGCGTGTCTATTAGTGCCTGATACTGATATCCTATAGCCCCTTTATGTATGCTAATGGTATAAGTCCCTGTATACACAGCTGCAATGGAGTCTCCCATCTACTAGTATACATAGGTAAACCCTAATTTAACCCCCTGGAGCATCCACACAATAATAAAAACAAAAGCAAAAGTGGTGATCAAACTTGGTGCATAGTGAGTAAAGTGCTAAGTGAAAAATAAATAAAAATAAAGTCCCTTAAGTTAGGGTTTACCTATGTATACTAGGAGATATGAGACTCATTGCATCCATTTATACAGGGACTTATAACATTAGCATCCATGAAGCTGCTATAGGATATCAGTATTAGGCACTAACAGAACCAGTGTAGGTGCAGGAGATTATACTTTTTTCTGTTTTTTTTTTTTTGTACCCTTGAAGGTGCAGTAATTGAGGGCTTTTGGCGATTGTATTTAATAGCCCAGACTATAGATAAGTGGACTTTTTGCAGGATAAAGAGCAGCATATATGTATAAAAATAGGCACTTTTAAGCCTCCAGACAATTGCTACCTTTGATTACTGTCATACTTACCTAAGCTGTGTCTAAAGTTACTTACCTTCTACTTCCTTCTATCTCTCAAGATCTTCCAATATCATCTCGGTTTGTATACTTATCTTACCATTGTTACCCTACTTTTCTACTCCAATAACCCCCTGTACTACTATTACAGCAAATTGACAATGTAGGTGATCTCTCCCTATTATACTGTTTTGTTTCCAATTAAACTCCCCACTCCCTTTTCAACGATTGCTCCAGATTTTTTGGACATTGTAAATCATGAAATGATTTTGAAGGGATGTTTATTATACTAATAGGGAATATATAGAGACATAATATATCACCTATTGACTTGATTTTTAGGATCACTATATCTAATTAGCATATAGATACAACTGTCAGTTTTATGTTTATTTTTGGCAATGGATAAAAAAGCCTGTTGTATCATTGAATAGATGGTTAAATGGTTATATTTTGCTATATTGCAGCAATCTTCTCACACATTGTTTACTGTTGACAACATTTCGTTCAATTAGTTACTTAGTTTTATAAAATACCAAACCATGGATTTTCACATGAGGTTTCCCTGATTTATATCTACATGTAATATTATCATGAGTCTCTTGTACTTTATGTGAATTTTTAATATGATTACATACTGCCTGTGCTCTTATCTCACTCCTCCCCATCTCTACATCCCTTGTGCTGAGCTAAAGCCCATCTCCTTTCTGTCCAATTTACATTTTGTAGATTTATGTGCCCCTCCCCCTACCACTACTTTAAAATCTCCTCCAACCTCCTAGCCATCCTGTCCCCAGCACAACAGACCCTCTTCTGTTTTGGTGCATTCCATTACTACTATAAAGATTGTACTGAAATGAAAAATCAGACCCTCCTTCCTACACCATGACCTTAGCCATGCATTAACCTCCCTACTATCCCACTGCCTTTCTACTGTATTGTAGGGCACAGGTAATATTTGGTAATATTTTCTTACGTATATTCCCAGAGTGCATTCCTTAGGATCCTCCATTATCATCTGGTTTTGAAATTTGTACCAATATGGACCACGAGAGTTTGGTCATCCCCAGCCTTTCCCAATAATCTATCCACTCTGTCAGCAACATAGTAGAAATGCACTTTTAATCTACTTTAAAATCCCAACAACAAACACTTAGGTGAATAATTATTTGTTTACTGAGGATGTTCTTCATAATTTTTATATTTTGCAAGCTACTTCATGATTACCATTTTGCATCTCCCTATTAAGGTAATTTTAAGTTATCTTATACACAGCAAGGAGATTACATATACCCTATAATATCTGCTAACCTACAACATTTAGACAGACATTCTTATCACGCCAGTTCATTGTCAAAATTTCATATAAAAGCATCATAGTATCATAACACATTATTAAATTACTGTCATTATGTTTTACGCAGCATTGCAAAATAAAATTGTTAAGTGTGCTTTACTCATTGTTTTTTATTCATCATTGGAGAACATTTGACGTACGTAAACTTGAATAGATCAGTTTATCTTGACAGACTGACCTTAATATATGTCCTGAATGTCATTCACCTCTCTGGAGATGATTAGCCAATTCAATTTATCATTGTGATTAAAAGGCATGTTGCCAGCCCAATCAGGCTCAATTACTTAAGGCCTCATTAGTAAAATACATAATGTAACATGCACCTCTTCCATTGAGCAAGGTCAGTTAATGAAACAAAATGTGAAGCCAGGAAGTGCATTAGGTCTTAGTAAGGTATACCTAAATGCATGAAAATGTATTGACTAGTCCTAAAAGAAATTCCCTCTAGCAATCAAAAATAAATCCTCATAAGCACTTGCAAATTACCAGCTATATAAAATATGCTACCATTTATCAACTATATATTTTTTTATAAAATGTGTAAGTGGTGGTTTTTGCTCAAACTGGAAATAAAGTGCCCTACGCACATAATCCATTTATAATTTACATATAAGAACATAACATGTTAATATAATTTTTATTGACAGTAGAAGAAGGTGAAAGTGCCCAATCCATTTAAAGGCTCAAGTTTACCAACTTAGATAATTAAAAGATTGTTTTATATATTAGATATTGATCAACTAATCTGTGAATTGATAACAAGATCTAATTGTCCTTTGCAATGAGGAATAAATTATCTTAGAATTACTTGGTATATAGTGTATGTGTAAATAAAACAAAAGCGGTACATAGCATAGCTGCAGATAGCAACTGTCAGAGGTACTATTAAAATACAGTATATACATATTGCAGCATGGATTGAGGCTGGTTACAGATTGGTTGCTACAAGTAATTGGAAATAGAGAAATGTTAAATGGGCAGGAATTGCACTGTTACAGAAGTTACTGTAGACTGCTATAATGTCCCATTAATGAGATTCAGAATTAATTTGAGATGGAGAAATAGATGTCAGGAAAGCCACTGGAAACTAAAACTGTAGCTGCAAAAGCTGCACCAGGGAGATATGATTTGCGGGGTTCGCTATTTTTGTTCTTTTGCAAAAATCTCATATTCATTAACCCCTTAAGGACCGGACTTTTTTTGCGATGTTGTACATTTGCGACCAGGTATCTTTTTGACACTTTTGTGGTGTTTGTGTTTAGCTGTAATTTTCCGCTCTCTCATTTACTGTTCCCATACAAATTATATATTGTTTTTTTCAGGACAAAAGGGGCTTTCTTTACATACCATTATTTATATAATCTCATGTAATTTAATTTTAAAAAAATGAAAAAATATGATGAAAAATTGAAAAAAATACACGTTTTTTTAATTTTATGTGAAAAATCTTTTACTCATCTACAAAAGCGAATGAAAAAAACTGCTAAATAGATTCAAAATGTTGTCCTGAGTTCAAAAATACCCAGTGTTTACATGCTTTTTGCTATTTTTTTGCATGTTATAGGGCTATAAGTACAAGTAGGATATTGCGGTTTCAAAACATACATTTTTAAAATGTATCAATAGTGACATTGTAACACTATTATCTGTCATAAATTGCTAAATAACACCCCGCATGTACATATTTTTTTAAAAGTAGACAACCCAGGGTATTCAATATGGGGTATGTCCAGACTTTTTTAGTAGCCACTTAGTCGCAAACACTGGCCAAAGTTAGCGTTCATATTTGTTTGTGTGTGAAAAAAGTAAAAAACTAAATTGAACGCTAATTTTGGCCAGTGTTTGTGACTAAGTGGTTACTAAAAAAGACTGGACATACCCCATTTGCAATACCTTGGGTTGTCTTCTTTTGCAAATGGTATGCCATCATGGGGGTAATTCTCATTCCTGGGCTACCATACGCTCTCAAAGGCAACGTAACAAACCTGGCCATTTTCAATGTGAAAATATTTGACCCATATATTTGACCCTGTAACTTTCAAAAACGCTATAAAACCTGTACATGGGGGGTCCTGTTCTACTCAGGAGACTTTGATGAACACAAATATTAGTGTTTCAAAACTGGAAAATGTATCACAACAATTATATCATCAGTAAAAGTGCTGTTTGTGTGTGAAAAATGCAAAAAAAAGTCACTTTCACTGACAATATCATCGCTGTGATATGTTTTACTGTTTTGAATCACTAATATTTGTGTTCAGCGAAGTCTCCCGAGTAAAACAGTACCCCCCATGTACAGGTTTTATGGTGTCGTAGAACGTTACAGGGTAAAATACAGTGATAGCAAATTAAATTCTCTGGACTTTCGGCCTGGGTGGGCAGGCAGGTCCCTTAAATTGCAATCAATAAAATAACTTAATTATGTAAAAATATTACATAAATACGCACGTAGAATTTAAATATATATGCATATTTATATATTTAAAGTCTACGTGTATATTTATATCATTATTTATGTAATTTTGTATATGGACATATGAATAGTTCGCATTCTTTTTATTTATTTATATATACATAGATATATATACAATTTCATTCTAAGTGTATTTTGATATAAATATATATATATTAATATCAAAATACAGTTAGAATAAAATTTCGTATATATAATTTTTTTTTATTTTTATTATTATTTTTAATGTTTTTAATTTAATTTAAATTATTTATTATTCGTATTTTATAATAATATATATATACAATATATATAGTTATTATATATATTATATATATACGTGTGTAAATTAATTATAAGTGTATTTTTATATTAATATATGTACATATTAATATAAAAATACACTTAGCATGACATTATATATATGATATATAGACGTATATTATATAGGTATAATATATGTCTATATATCATATATACACACATATATAATAATATTTTTTTTTTTATTAACTTTCACTTTAAATTTTTCTTTGATTTTACACTAGCAGGGAGACTGCCTGTCAGCACAGACAGTCCCCCTGCAGGCAGAGACTAGGACACCTATTGTGACCATGTGGTCGCCCTGTTGGGCGATCACATGGTCACAGAGGTCCTAAACCGCCATGGGGAGACTGTCTGGGCTGCAGGCATTCTCCCCCCACCGGGAGCACCGCCGATCGCCGGCGGGGGAACGACGGCGATCGGGTAAGTACATTAGACGGTTAGGACGGTTCAGGACCGTCACCGGTCGGCAACGCAAAAATGCCGATGACGGTCCTGAACCGTCCTCCGCCCTTAAGGGGTTAAACCCTTAAGGATGTAGGCAGTTGTACATGTTCTGATCAAAACAAAATCAAAACAAAGAATATGACTATATGTCTCTTCATTCATAATTTTCCTCTTTCCTATTAAGTGTACCCACACGTGATATGTATCATTATGTTCAGAAGTAACAGAGCTTTCTTTTTACAAAATTTCTAAATGAAACAATTTTACAGGAATAAAAACTAAAGTGTGAGAAATGAAGAAATGTTGTTATTTTCCTAGTTCTGCGTGGCATTTTAACTGTGAATGTCATAATACTGTCAGCTTTTACTGCAATAAAATACATATATGTGTATTCAGCAATGTTTTACGAGTACAATGGTATCCCTCATGTACAGGTTTTATGGTGTTTTGGAAAGTTCAGGGTGAAATATAGGTTTTGCCCATTTCTGTTTTTGCACATTGAAATTGCCATGTTGCCTTTGAAACCATATGGCAGCCCAGGAATGAGAATAACCCCCCCATCATGGCACACCATTTAAAAAAGTGGACAACCCAGGGTATTAGTCACAAACCCTGGCCAAAGTTAGCGTTCATATTAGTTTTTTACACAAAACTGATGATTTTATCGTCATGATACGTTTTACTGTTTAACAACACTAATTTTTTTGTGCAGCAAAGTCTGACGAATAAAACAGCAACCCCCAAGTGCAGGTTGTGCTGTGTTTTATACTGTGGTTAAATATAGGGTTAGCAAATTAAATTCTCTGGACTTTTTGCGTGGGTTGTCAAATTGTATCGAATTGCTTGACCCAACCTCTGCTCCCTTCATTACATCATTAACCTGATGGGCCTTCTTCATTTTCAGGCCTACCAGCCCGTCGGTTTTGGCACACCGCAAGTTTTTTTGTTTTTTTTTAAGCCTTTTAAGCTTATGTAATTTATGTAATGGTATGTAAGTGTGTATGTATGTATATATATATATATATATATATATATATATATATATATATGTTTCCTTGTACTCTAACTATTCAAAATTGATGCCGGGTGCCAGTCCTAGGCATACATTTACAAATAGGCTGCACTCACAGTCTATGTAACACAATTTCCAAATCCACTGTACTTTGTGGTAAAAACAGGTGTAACGGATCGCCTGGCACCCCGACTGGGTACCTCCGTTAATGGATGCTCCTAGCGCTTCCTGAGGACTCCAAGCACTCTGGCAGACACCACAATCACCGAATCCGAGAAACCTTTAAATTCTCCCAAGCATATGAATGCTGTAGACCATTGAATAGGAACCATACGAATAGGCTTGTACTCCTAGCAGTCAACTGGAACAGCATGCAATAAATCCTTCCCCCCAATAATGAGACGACACATCACTTTGAGGGTAAAACAGGAACTCTGGTCTGGCTCAGCCAGCCTGGCTTTTATTTCCAACTCACACATACAGGCCACACCAAGGGGAGGCATAAAAGAACCAATGACATAGCTGTTACCTCCCACACATCTCCTCCCCTTAGTGTGACACATAATCCCATTATGCATACAGTGTAAAATATACTTTTACACAACTTTCATAACTTTAAAACCATACATCACATTCACATAAAAATACATATCCACAATCAATCCATTCAGGGGAACAACATATTAAAAAATGGCATGAATCCGACCAGGGGTTCAAAAGTTACTAAAAGTATCTTTTGTTCCTTTCTGGCTGGCAGAAAAACATCCCCACAATGCACCCTGGTTTCCTCCCTTCTGCCCTGGAGTTAATTGGAGAAGTAATCCAATTACCCAGGACTAAAGGCAGACTCCATTAACCACATGGTTGCAAAACAACATAAAACACTTTAAAATACATAAAGTCACATTTACACATAACACACAGACATTTCACCTATCCCCAGATAGCTGGGATCTGCACGCACAAAACTACCGAATAGCGCGCAGATCCTACTCACACAGTACAATTGCCATGGAGCTAAAGTCTTTCCCATAGTCTTTCATTATATGAATAGGCTCCATGGTATGGCTATCTGGGGTATCACATTCCCATAAAGTCTGGTCCATAGTCCAAAGGCAAGAGGCGGGCAATCAGCCCCCTCCAAGGACACGTGGCAAGGTCGGTTTCGCCACACTTCTCCCCTTTACCCCCCAGACTAACAGGGTACTTGACCTCCTGCCGGTCAGTGCCCTTGTTAGTCCAGCAGCCCACCCACAAGACAGAAACAGCAGAGCAGCCCACCCACAATAAACAGTTACTACACCTGGGTGAGGGAGAATCTTGTCCAGGTTCAGGTGCCTCACCACGGCTGTGTGGGGGACTGGTAGGCTGCCTTGGTAGGTTGCTGAGGGGGCAGAGACCAGCGGTACTCTGTCCTGTTGCCAGCACTACCACGGGAGTAGTCTGGTTGGAGCCTGGTTGCTGGAGACCGACTGTCTCCCCTTTAAATACACCGCTCTGCTGCTGGAGACCGACTGTCTCCCCTTGAGTTACACCGCTCTGCTGCTGGAGACCGACTGTCTCCCCTTGAGTTACACAGCTCTGCTGCTGGAGACCGACTGTCTCCCCTTTAGTTACACAGCTCTGCTGCTGGAGACAGACTGTCTCCCCTTTAAATACACCGCTCTGCTGCTGGAGACCGACTGTCTCCCCTTGAGTTACACCGCTCTGCTGCTGGAGACCGACTGTCTCCCCTTGAGTTACACAACTCTGCTGCTGGAGACCGACTGTCTCCCCTTTAGTTACACAGCTCTGCTGCTGGAGACAGACTGTCTCCCCTTTGGCTAAACAGCCCTGTTGTGGGGGGGGGCAGGACCGACCGTCCCTACCCCCTGTGCTGGAAGTGCAGAGACCACGGTCCCATCTGCACAGGTGTGGGGCTTACAGTCTCCCCCTGGTACATTAAGCTGCCGCTGGGGAGAGGTGGTAACCAGCTCCTCTCCCATTAGAACACTCTGCCGCTGGGGAATGGAGACTGGGCTCTCTATTCCCTGTACATTAATGATCCGCCGCTGGGGAGAGGTGGTAACAATCTCCTCTCCCATGCATACTTCCCGTCTCTGAGGAGGGAGACCGACTGTCTCTCCTCCCAGCACAGAGTCCTGCTGTGGGGGAAAGGGGGCTGGGCTCTCTATTCCCTGCTGGATATTCTGCCGCTGGGGAATGGAGACCGGGCTCCCAATTCCCAACAAATCACACTGCCGCTGGGGAGGGAGGACGGCTCCTTCAGCTCCCTGTAACTTGGGCGCAGAGACCACGGTCCCATCTGCGCTGGTGTGGGGCTTACGGTCTCCCCTTGGTGGGTTAGGCTGCCGCTGGAGAGAGGGTGTAACAAGCTCCTCTCTCTGAACTGTAACCTGCCGCTGGGGATCTGGGCCGACTGCCCAGCATCCCTGTAGGGCCGGTAGAGAGACCTCGATCCCATCTCCACCTGCCATCTGTGGGTCTCTCCAGGACCAATCCGTGAGGCCCCGCAACATTTGTGAGTAAGGGCCCGGTGGAGAGACCTTGGTCCCATCTCTACCTGCCTGTTGTGGTTCCTCACAGGACCAGTCTATGAGGACCCCCACTTCGGGTTCCTCCCGCCGCCTCAGGGAAAGACGGCTAACCTCCTCGGATGCAGCCTCTACTCGGCTGCTGTACCGCTCCTGCTGCTGAGCATACTTCCTCTCTTTTGCCAACCGGAATTCTCGGTCCAGCCTTGTGTTTCGCTCAGCCATGACCTGGTTCCAGATCACCCGGCGTGTCTCCATGGGTATATCATCCCCATACTCGGCCACTCGCTGCCTCACCTCGGCCAGCCAATCATCTCCAGAGCCAGAACCTTCCATACTTGTCTGCTCCCAGGGGCGCTGCACGACTGCTAGCGTTGCCCTCAATTTGTAAATCCAAACAGTGTCTCTGAGCTGCTTTACCTCACACTAGGACGCCATCCCACCGCTTGCCACCAATGTAACGGATCGCCTGGCACCCCGACTGGGTACCTCCGTTAATGGATGCTCCTAGCGCTTCCTGAGGACTCCAAGCACTCTGGCAGACACCACAATCACCGAATCCGAGAAACCTTTAAATTCTCCCAAGCATATGAATGCTGTAGACCATTGAATAGGAACCATACGAATAGGCTTGTACTCCTAGCAGTCAACTGGAACAGCATGCAATAAATCCTTCCCCCCAATAATGAGACGACACATCACTTTGAGGGTAAAACAGGAACTCTGGACTGGCTCAGCCAGCCTGGCTTTTATTTCCAACTCACACATACAGGCCACACCCAAGGGGAGGCATAAAAGAACCAATGACATAGCTGTTACCTCCCACACATCTCCTCCCCTTAGTGTGACACATAATCCCATTATGCATACAGTGTAAAATATACTTTTACACAACTTTCATAACTTTAAAACCATACATCACATTCACATAAAAATACATATCCACAATCAATCCATTCAGGGGAACAACATATTAAAAAATGGCATGAATCCGACCAGGGGTTCAAAAGTTACTAAAAGTATCTTTTGTTCCTTTCTGGCTGGCAGAAAAACATCCCCACAATGCACCCTGGTTTCCTCCCTTCTGCCCTGGAGTTAATTGGAGAAGTAATCCAATTACCCAGGACTAAAGGCAGACTCCATTAACCACATGGTTGCAAAACAACATAAAACACTTTAAAATACATAAAGTCACATTTACACATAACACACAGACATTTCACCTATCCCCAGATAGCTGGGATCTGCACGCACAAAACTACCGAATAGCGCGCAGATCCTACTCACACAGTACAATTGCCATGGAGCTAAAGTCTTTCCCATAGTCTTTCATTATATGAATAGGCTCCATGGTATGGCTATCTGGGGTATCACATTCCCATAAAGTCTGGTCCATAGTCCAAAGGCAAGAGGCGGGCAATCAGCCCCCTCCAAGGACATGTGGCAAGGTCGGTTTCGCCACAACAGGATAGATCAACATTTCAGTACCTTACTGTGACTTTCTTCAGGACAATTAATTTAATGTTTATTTTATGGGGAAATGTCTGACAGCCCAGGTAGTCACCCTGCATGCAGATTCATAGCCTGCTATTGAGACCATCTGTTAGAGCGACCACATGGCCGGTGAAGGCCTTGTAGGTACGTAGTGGGGAATTACGATGAAGCATAAACATAATTAACCCCATTCAACAGGGCCGGACTGGCCTACCGGGATACCGGGAAATTTCCCGGTAGGCCGCCAGCCCTGGGGCCGCTTTGACATGTTGCTGCACTCAGCCACACGACCTGTAAAAAAAATTCTGTTACCCTATGCGGCCGCGCGGCCGCAGCCACAACCGCGCGGCCGCAGTCACACCCGAGCCGGCCGCTGCTGCTGCTTACTGTCAGCCGCCGGATGTGAGCGGCAAATGACGACATGACGTCACATCCGGCGGCTGCGCGGCGGCGGCACTACTGAAACTGTCTGCATCGCGGCCTCTTTTCCCTGAGCTGTTGAACTTCTAAAGGTAAGAATAAAGGGGCTTGGGGGACCTATTGTATTATGTATTGAGGAGGGGGGGCAGTAATGTATAGGGGAGGGGAGGGGGTCAGTAATGTATAGGGGAGAGTAGGGGGGTCAGTAATGTATAGGGGAGGGGAGGGGGGGTCAGTAATGTATAGGGGAGGGGAGGGGGGGTCAGTAATGTATAGGGGAGGGGAGGGGGGTCAGTAATGTATTGGGGAGGGGGGGTCAGTAATGTATAGGGGAGGGGGGGGTCAGTAATGCATAGGGGAGGGGAGGGGGGTCAGTAATGTATAGGGGAGGGGAGGGGGGTCAGTAATGTATAGGGGAGGGGGGGTCAGTAATGTATAGGGGAGGGGGGGTCAGTAATGCATAGGGGAGGGGAGGGTAAAGTGGTCAGTAATGTATAGGGGAGGGGAGGGGGTCAGTAATGTATAGGGGAGGGGAGGGGGGGTCAGTAATGTATAGGGGAGGGGAGGGGGGTCAGTAATGTATAGGGGAGGGGGGGTCAGTAATGCATAGGGGAGGGGAGGGTCAGTAATGTATAGGGGAGGGGAGGGTCAGTAATGTATAGGGGAGGGGAGGGGGGGTCAGTAATGTATAGGGGAGGGGAGGGGAGGGGAGGGGGGTCAGTAATGTATAGGGGAGGGGAGGGGGGTCAGTACTGTATAGGGGAGGGGAGGGGGGTCAGTAATGTATAGGGGAGGGGAGGGGGGTCAGTAATGTATAGGGGAGGGGAGGGGGGTCAGTAATGTGTAGGGGAGGGGAGGGGGGGTCAGTAATGTGTAGGGGAGGGGAGGGGGGGTCAGTAATGTATAGGGGAGGGGAGGGTCAGTAATGTATAGGGGAGGGGAGGGGGGGTCAGTAATGTATAGGGGAGGGGAGGGGGGGTCAGTAATGTATAGGGGAGGGGAGGGGGTCAGTAATGTGGAGGGGAGGGGAGGGGGGTCAGTAATGTATAGGGGAGGGGAGGGGGGTCAGTAATGTATAGGGGAGGGGAGGGGGGGTCAGTAATGTGTAGGGGAGGGGAGGGGGGGTCAGTAATGTATAGGGGAGGGGAGGGGGGGTCAGTAATGTATAGGGGAGGGGCGGGGAGGGGGGTCAGTAATGTATTGGGGAGGGGGGGGGTCAGTAATGTATAGGGGAGGGGAGGGTCAGTAATGTATAGGGGAGGGGAGGGTCAGTAATGTATAGGGGAGGGGAGGGGAGGGGGGGTCAGTAATGTATAGGGGAGGGGAGGGGAGGGGGTCAGTAATGTATAGGGGAGGGGAGGGGAGGGGGGTCAGTAATGTATAGGGGAGGGGAGGGGGGTCAGTAATGTATAGGGGAGGGGGGGTCAGTAATGTATAGGGGAGGGGCGGTCGGTCAGTAATGTATAGGGGAGGGGAGGGGGGTGGGTCATTAATGTATTGGGGAGGGGAGGGGGGTCATTAATGTATTGGGGAGGGGAGGGGGGTCATTAATGTATTGGGGAGGGGAGGGGGGTCATTAATGTATTGGGGAGGGGAGGGGGATCAGTAATGTATTGGGGAGGGGAGGGGGGTCATTAATGTATTGGGGAGGGGAGGGGGGTCATTAATGTATTGGGGAGGGGGGTCAGTAATGTATTGGGGAGGGGAGGGGGGTCAGTAATGTATTGGGGAGGGGAGGGGGGTCAGTAATGTATTGGGGAGGGGAGGGGGGTCAGTAATGTATTGGGGAGGGGAGGGGGGTCAGTAATGTATTGGGGAGGGGAGGGGGGTCAGTAATGTATTGAGTAGGGGGGGTCAGTAATGTATTGGGGGAGGGAAAGATGGGTCTGTAATGTATTGGGGGAGGGGGTCAGTAATGTATTAGGGGAGGGGGTCAGCAGTATATTAGATAGGGGGGAGGGGGGACGGGAAAGATCTGACTAGGGAATTTGAGATGAGGCAATGATTATATTTGTGACATTTATATTTGTGGCCCAATGAATATTATATATATGTGTGTATAGAAGGAAATGTAAATAGAGGGGGCTACAGGGGTGAGGGAATTATATTTGTAATATATTTATTAGGAACTGTGGAGGGAAGGGGGTTGGATGAGACCATTAAATATTAAAGCATTAAATATTATATTTATGGGGTAGGAACTGTATTATATATTTTTTATTTAGTGCAGGGGTAGGTTACCTTCGACACTCCCTTTGTTTTTTGACTACATCTCCATTAAGGCTTGCAAAGCATAATGGGAGGTGTAGTCCACAACATCTGGAGTGGCAAATGATGTCTATTCCTGGTTTAGAGCATAGGTGTATAACCATTTGGCTTCCCCAGGCCAAAATAACCCCTTAAACTCTTAAAGGATCACTATAGTGTCAGGAAAACAAAGCAGTTTTCCTGACACTTTAGTGCCCTGAGGGTGCCCACACCCTCAGGGTCCCCCTCCCGTGGCGCTGAAGGGGTTAAAATTCCTTAAGTTACTTACCTTAATCTAGCACCAGGCTCCCTCGGCGCTGGTGACCTCTCCTCCCTGTCTGACTTCAGCTCCCCCGTCCGACGTCACTGGAGCTGAATGCGCATAGCTGCGCACGCATTCAAAGTGTCCATAGGAAAGCATTTCTCAATGCTTTCCTATGGACACTCTGCGTGATGGAGGCAAAACGTGCCTCCAGCGTCGCAGATGCGCCTCTAGTGTCTCTCCGGAAGACAGCCATTAGAGGCTTCTCTGAAACTGCTACGTTTACATGTGAAGGGTTAAAACCTGAGGGACATTGCACCCAGGCCACTTCATTGAGCTGAAATGGTCTGGGTGACTATAGTGTCCCTTTAACGCTGTTACGGCGTTATATGCCGTCCGCATTTTAATGGGCTGTTAAGGTGAATTCTGATGACTCTGCAATGCTATGGGGCTGGTATGTAATTTTTTCCAGGGCTGGTTTTCATACCCAGTCCGGCCCTGCCATTGAACCTCCCCCCAATAACGACAGACAACGTGGTATGGATGAACAGGCCACAGCATTTATTATAACATAAATAAATTACTGTATAACACACCCATAACTCCATATATTAAACTCTTCTTTCTGTAACGAAATTGTTAGCAACAAATAAACATAAATAACATATATATATATATATATATATATATATATATATATATATATATATATATAAACAACTCAACATACAGTGCTATACAGAGATCCCCCCGTCCTTGACAATAAAAACCTGCAGTGGCTCCTAAACACCACTGCCTCTCACCTCCCCCCCGTCATAAAAAACATATTCCAATGCCTGCCATCAGCCGACCTTATCCACGCTCGATGGGCACGAGACCTCAGGCAACCTAAAGTTAAACCTTTTGAAGCAGGGGAGGCTGAGACCTGTAAACATGAGGAACTTATTCCATCCTTAACATAACCAAACTTAATTGGCAAGGACATACCCCGACTCGCTGTGACTAACTAAACCTACGCGGGGTGGGCGGGCGGGAAGCTGTTCACTGGCCCGAATCCCAAGTGGCACTGAGGTAAGACCTCCCCCCTGCTAGCTCACATAGCCCTAACCCCACCCACACAATACACCCACTATCAAAGACCCTCCCCTGCATCTATCCCCACACTCCTACATGTGCCCTTGTCCGCTTAGCTGCGCTATCTCCCCAGGGCCTGATTCAGCAGAGAGGGACTGTCTGGGCTGTTTGGCAGTTCTCTTGGAAGCAGATTGCCAGGGAGGTAAGTACTGGCATGCTCCTGGCTTTAAAGCCCATCTAAATATTTATTTATATTTCTCTGTTATGCTTGTGATCTCTGCTTTTCAATGTCTTTGCCCTGAAGTCTATAGTCCACTACTTCCTTCCTTATTAAATCTTAATGCCTTATACAAATTCTCCTACAGTGACCTGGGTAGACACTCACATGACTACCCATGAGAAACTCCAAGAAAGTATATCCCAACATCTATGATGATGGCTGCTATTGGGTAGACACTAACCCTTCATTATCACAGAGTGTAACTTGTGTCTTTCATTTTTTTTTTAGTCATCTGTCATCCATATTATTATGGGAGTGTGCCAGGAAAGCCATTATTTATTTTTCCTCAGCTATTTTAGTTGATCCTCTGTCCTTCTGTGAGTAGCTATGTGTATGTAATGCATGTTAACTATCTACTTGACTGCAATCCTGTTGTATTTTATAGCTCTGTGTAAACTGGAAGCACACTGTAAAAATAAATAATATTAATTATCAACTACTTATCACAAAAAATCACATCAAAATATGAGCAAAAATCATCTGATTCAACTGCCCTATTTTTAAGTATATATTTGATGTAAAATTTAGCTGGGAATTAAAATGATCACATTTTATTTTGTATGATGAAAAAATGCATGTCTGCATTTAGGTCTGATTAATCAATATATAATTGCCTTTTCTAAAAATAAATAAATAAAAAAAAAATTGTCGTACTCCCAATGAAATGGACTGCAGATGCCTATGCATATTATGCTGTTAAATTTTCTGAAGAACACAATGTGTGGAACGTTGAATATATTTTTCCTCATCCAACATACTCTACTAATTTCAAATCATTCTGCTTTTGTGTTTGCATACCTTCTGGCTACAGCACCTTCAACTTTAATTGCCCTGTAGGGTAGTCGTCCCAGGGTGTCATCACTGAAGTGAAGCCATCAGCATCTTACAGGGGATATTAAAACAAGGTTGTTTTTGGAAGGATGCCATCAGGTTAACATGTTTTCTCTTTCAGTAACTTTTACACCCACTGCCACATCACACTCAGAATTCCTGATGAATTGTTAACGCAATCACAGCAGACAAGGTAACCTTTTGGCCTTCCATAGTCTGAGGGTAAAAGGGAGAGAATATAAAAAATCATGGACTACAGAAAGATTTTGGAGTGCCATTACCAATGATTATTGATTCCATCTAATTTTCATACTGTCGCAGGTGATGGATACAGTTAATTTCCGCTGTTCTGTATTTATATTGAATATTTCCATTTGAAACATTAATCATCAGTATAATTGTTGCAAGAACAAAAATGCCTTTTCCCAGACATCCCACCCTGAAATATAATTATTCTGAAACCCTGCTGTTAATAACATTGAATTCTAATTACCTGAAAATGAAGCCATCATTCATATATTTGTAGTTTAATGTACATGTTTATACTAGACTGGGTTATTTTTCCAGAATGTATTGTTGGTAATACATTGCTTGAACAGCTCGACAGACTTCCACTTCCTTTGCAATTTTCTCTTAATGTGTGCGGCTCTGGAATGTGCTGTGGGTTTTTATGTGACTGAATATTGTTTCTTCAGTATCACAGAAGAGACAATGAATGGCTATAGCCATATAGTCACATAACTATGATTTGTTCCAATGCTTTCTGCCAAGAGCTTTGTTGGCACTGATAATGCACATAGAAAATATTAAAATTTAAAAGTCAAAGTACAAGAACGGAAAATCTATAGTATCCTTTGATGTGCTGCGCAAGTACTTGAATGATCTCAAATTTAATGCTAGTGTATCGCAATGCACAGTACAATGAATAACGGATTCATTCAATTTAAGGCTCTTTCTGATGCATGTGAGTTTTCATAAAGCATTTAATTTTTTTTAAAAATATTTTTTAAACTGAATGTGGTTATAAGCATCTTTCTCTTAAAGAAACACATAAAAACTACAACATCTATGTTAGGTTACAGTGATTTGAGCTTGGTGAGTTTTTAATTATTATTATTTTTTAAATCAATTTTGATTTTTAAAATCCATTTCTAAACTCCCCCCCCCCCCCCCCCCCCGGCTTACCACAAATGGTGGTTGAACCATATAGTTTGTTGTACATGATGCACAGAAAGCATGCTTGAATAGTTTTTCAGCTAAAAGCTGTTCAGTTCCATTTAGCTTTGCATAAGCAAATTTGTGCAAATAATTTAACTTATGATTTATCGAATTGAAAGCTGATAGTTTAACTGTATATGCTGTGCACATATTTATGAAAAAGTTATGGAATCAAGCTTAGCCGATTAATTCCTGGTTCAATGAGAAGCTGCAAATGCTTGAGGTTTTTTTTTATTTTTATTTATTTATTTATATAGGAACATTGTACTTCAATATGTATTTCAAGATGCCTTTACCTTTTAGAGTTCAGAGTATGTCTTTCATTGTAAGTACTTTGACTTAAAGCAGCACTGTCACAATCTGGGGACTTTGCATAATTTGTAACAACGCCAACAGTGATATCGCCGCTGGGGGTCCAATGGCCGGGAGGGGCAGGGAAAGGTGAGATTACTTACCTGAACCTTGCCCTCGCAGACGTCACCTTTTTTCCAGCTGGTCCTCTTCTTGTATGTGTAAGAGTACAGCATTGAGGTCTATGGAGAATCCTGCTAGTTCATAAGATCCTCTATAGATACAGCTATTATTTCTGCTGCTGTAACTGGTGATGGCAGGGTGACGTCTAGACAGGGCCGGACTGGAGATACAAAGCAGCCATGGAAAAAAAAAATCTATGCCAGCCCCATAAGTCATTGCGCCATATATTGTCGCATGTAATATGTAGGGCTATGTCTTGCCACCCCAGATGATTGAGTTTTATATATATATATATATATATATATATATAAACAAATTCGAAATATGGCACTCTACCTTGACGGTTAATTCCTCAAAAAATGCCTCGGTGCTGCAGAGCGTGGATATACAAGGAAATGATGAACCAGAGCACTCCAAAGGACTTGGTGAAAAAAATTATTTATCTGTGTACAGGAGAATCGACGTTTCGACCCGCAGGTCTTTATCAAGATCTTGATAAAGACCTGCGGGTCGAAACGTCGATTCTCCTGTACACAGATAAATAATTTTTTTCACCAAGTCCTTTGGAGTGCTCTGGTTCATCATTTCCATATATATATATATATATATACATATATATATATATATATATATATATATATATATATATATATATTGCTTTTTCCAATATAAAGTATTGGTCCTTTCAGAGTAAAACATTTAATTATACAGTAAGCATACTCACATGCAGACACAGACAATCTCACTGACACTTATTGATACACAGCCTCATAGACAAACAATTTCACTAATATACATAAGCTCATTGGCATAAAAACACAAGCTCACTCACTAGCAGGCACACACACACACAGCTTGATGTAGTGGTTATGGTGTCTATAGCCTGTCCCTGCAGGCTTTTGAATGTAAACACTGATTTTTCAGAGAAAAGGCAGTGTTTACATTGCTTCCTAGTGACACCTCTAGTGACGGTCACTAGAGGCGCTTCCTGTGTCAGTGCAGATTGGCTGAGATCATCAAGCTTGATGATCTCAGTCATAGAGGCAGAGACCAGCACGACGTTGGAAAAAAATAAAGGTGAGTAAACCACTATTTTTAAAACCACACACCGACACCACGACTGACACACACACACACACCACGACAGACACACACACACCATGACAGACACACCATGAAACAGACCATGACACAGACAGACACACACACACACCGTGACACAGACAGACACACACACACCATGATACAGACACCCTGTGACACAGACACACACACGGCACAGACAGACACACACAGCATGACACAGACAGACACACACACCATGACACAGACAGACACACACACACACACACACACACACACCATGACACAGACAGACACACAACATGACACAGACAGACACACAGCATGACACAGACAGACACACAGCATGACACAGACAGACACACACACACCATGACACAGACAGACACACACCATGACAGACACACCATGACAGACAGACACACACAGCATGACACACACACACTCCCACTGACATACATACTTTTTGGTACCTGTGGGTGGGGGGATAGCTGTGCTGTGTTCTGTCTCTGCTCTCCCTCCCTCCCGTCCAGCTTAATGAGACCGGGGCCGGAATATGACGTCATAAGTTTTAAGATTCCCCCAGAATTTAACTCCTCCCCATACAGTACAGAGATACTCATGTAGTATGGAGAGCTGAGCATAACACAGAGATAGCCTGTTTGTGGGAGTTGTATGATTAATGAGATGTTATGCCTTTTCCCACTTATTATAGTATTCCCTCACAATTTTTTTTTTTTTTAAATGGGCAACTCGCTCTGCTAAATACCCACTGTTTTTGCAATTTCAGTTGTACCCTATTTTCGCTCCTGTAGGCTGTCCAAGCATCATGGCACATGCACACAAGCTAGTAAATAGCATTTCGGGTTCATTTTCCATGATACTAGTACACAAAGGTACTAATAAAATTGAGCCATGGTCCCTTGTAAGACCATAGGAAGGTGTCATGCACCTGACTTGAGAAAAAAATGTAAGCAACTTTTTATAGCTTACTTT
Organism: Pelobates fuscus; assembly: GCF_036172605.1. Classification (NCBI taxonomy): domain Eukaryota; kingdom Metazoa; phylum Chordata; class Amphibia; order Anura; family Pelobatidae; genus Pelobates; species Pelobates fuscus. Next base: position 308,141,478 of record NC_086318.1, on the reverse strand, counting down.
TATTTAAACACTTTTTTAAGAAGTCAAAACCACCAAGTGAATCGATATGTATATACATTCCTGGAGAAGGGCTTGCTGCCCATGCTAGACCATTTTCTAAACAATAACTTATAGTGAGTTGACAACTTTAAAGAAGAAGAGCAACATAATCAACCTGGAGATTTTTTAACACAGCCATATAAAACCTAGTTTTTCAATGATTCTGCCTAAACAAATTGCAAAACAGTTATCAAACTATGAATAAATATCCACCACCAGTTTCAGTTTGGGGCTGTTTGGTGCCATATTTTAGAACTCATAATCCGATTTTCAGCATTGATCTGTCTTTTTAGGAGCCCAAATCTTTGAAAGTAGAGAACTGTGCAAGCCAACTTCCAAAAACACACATACTGACACAATCTGATTTTACTACTGTAGTAACAAAAGTTAATTTGCATTAAATGCCTTGTCACTACCTGAAGGTGGTTTTGATATCAAATTATGTTTACAACAATCAGTATATATATAAAAAAAAGTCATAAATAACACTTTTGTTTTTAACTGAATAACACAAGAAACGTATTTTCTTTCTACATCTACAGTTAACAAAAAGACTTGTCAAACTCAAAATCAGTGAATAAAGCTTAGTATAAGTTGCACTACCACTGCACAGCAGTAACCTAACCATCAGTATCACATTAGTATTAATGCATTAAACAGGATATATCTATTTCCAAATCAAAGTGACTGACTAGGCACAGAAGTGACATACCCAGTCTCAGACTAGGTTCAATGACCTTGGCTATTTATCTCCTACTCAAAGTAAAACTGTCATAGCAAGGTAGGTTTTACCTTGAAGTTTTACTGATTAGATTTAGGTTACTCTGTACCTACCTTGCTAGGACAGTTACACTTGACACTCAATGACACTCACAGGCAGGCAAGGGTAAAATCAGGCAATAACTGAAATCAAAACTATCTGGACTTCTTCTTGGAAGTATATATATATTTTTTTTAATTGCTCATCCTTTTTTTCTTCCATCTGTCTCTTGGCTGTCCCTTTGCCATCAATTATCGTTTTCACCTATTGATTGAACAGGAGATTTGGTAGGCCGCTTATTTCCCTTGCTTAAAAAAAAAAAACTTCCTCCCAATTCCTTTTTTGGCAGAAGACCAAATACCAAAGTATCTGAACATACTCAGGCATCGTGCTACTCTTTTGCCTTACATCTGCATGGGTGGGGGGATAGCTGTGCTGGCGGCCGCAGGGGAAGCTCTTCTTGCGGCCGCAGGGGGAGCAGGCTGTTCTGTCTCTGCTCTCCCTCCCTCGCGTGCAGCTTAATGAGACCGGGGCCGGAATATGACGTCATATTTCGGCCCCGGTCTCTTTCTAGCGCGCGAGGGAGGGAGAGCAGAGACAGAACAGCCTGCTCCCCCTGCAGCCGCAAGAAGAGCTTCCCCTGCGGCCGCCAGCACAGCTCTCCATGCGGCCGCTGGTCACACCGGCCCCAGGTGCCGACGGCCCACCGGGAAATTTCCCGGTATCCGGTGGGCCAGTCCGGCCCTGCGTCTAGATGATGGTAGCTCTGCCCAATGTCAAGAAGTATCAGGTGTCGGAAAAATACAGAGACAAAGGAGCCCCTGCTTTGTCTCAGTATATATTTTGATTGGGCGGAAAGACAAAAAGATATTGGGGCACTGTAAAACACTCAAAGTGTTTAGGAAGTGGAAAAAGAAAAAAAACAGAGTCTGGAGGGCATATACTATGTGCTGGAGAAGAGAGACACAGGAGATGGGCTTGAGGAGAGTGAGAAATATGAAAGGGCTGTCGGGAGGAAGAGACAACCGGATGGGCTGGGAAAGGAGAAATAGAGACACACAGAGAGGCTGAGAAAGAGGAGAGAAAGACAAAGGAGGTGGGGGGGTGTCAGGATTACAAGTTGTTCCAGCACGCAGAACTGTGTCACACCTAGGACTAAGGATAATGTATAACCGGACCTTAGAATGGCCGGACTTAATGTATCCAAGAATAGTTAAAATACTAGCCGAGGTCAGGAACACAGAATCAGACACAACGATGAGGGAAAGCCAAAAGTCAAGGATACCAGAATTCAGGGAAGTCAAAAAGAAGCCAAAGTCAAATACCAGAAAATCAAGATCAGGAATGCACTCTCGGATTACCATCAAGATAAAACCACGACAGGGCAATGAGCAAAAGAAGAGCTGGGTTTAAATACCCCTCCTGTGGATCTGATTGGCTGCAACCGGCCTTTGACCCCAAAAGAAATTATCAGGTTTCCATGGGCATGATTGCTGCTCAGCACAAACCCTCCTGTGGATCTGATTGGCCATGACTGGCCTTTGACCCCAAAAGCAATTACCAGGTTTGCATGTGCATGATTGCTGCTCGGCACAACTTTTCTTGTCAGGACGTTAATGTTGCTCAGCACAACTTTTCCTGTCAGGACGGTAAATACCAAATTTTTATGTGCGGATGAAAACGTGACATTACCCCCCACCTGAAGACCGGCCACCGGGCGGGCAGGAGCAGGTTTGAGAGGAAACTTGGCGTGAAAAGAACAAATTTTATGGCCAGCATGGATATCAGAAGCCGAAAACAAAGAACGGTCAGCAGACCCATACCCCCTCCAATGAACCAAATACTGTAAGTAACCAGGATAAAACCTAGAATCAATGATGGAGGAGACTTAGTACTCCTCCTGTCCAGAAACAACTAAAGTAAGAGGGGGAACAACCGGACTTGTGTACCGATTGCAAACAAGCGGTTTGAGCAAGTACACATGAAAAGTATTAGGTATACGTAAGGATGCTGGAAGGGCCAGAGAATAAGAAACAGGGTTGATTCTTCTAACCACACGAAAAGGACCAAGGAATCTCGGAGCAAACTTAATGCTGGGAACCTTCAACCTGATTTTGCGTGAGGATAACCAAACCCAATCACCCATCTGGTAAACTGGATTGGCAATTAGTTCAGGTATCATAAATAGAGGTAAGATGAGCATCCAGAGTAGGCATTGCCGTATCAGAAAGCACAGCAGGGAGAACAGCAGGATGATAACCCATATTGACAAAAAATTAGCTATGCCCAGATGAGTCATGGGTAGCGTTATTCCTTGCAAATTCAGCCCATGGCAATAATTTAGCCCAGTTAGACTGTGTACTATTCATGAAGCAATGTAAATACAGCTCAAGTGATTGGTTAGCTCTTTCAGCCGTACCATTAGTTTGGGGGTGGCAAGCAGAGGAAAATGACAATTCAATGACCAACTGTTTATTGAATGCCCTCAGGAACCATGACACAAATAGGGAACCCCTGTCAGACACAATATTTTGAGGAATACCATGTAGCCTGACAATATCGCGTATAAATATGTGCACCAGGTCCTGCGATGATTGCAATTTTTTTAAAGTGGAGTAAAGTGTGCCATTTTTGGAAAAATGGTCAACTACCATGAGGATGGTTGTATACCCATTGGAACTAGGCAGTTCAACAATTAAATCCATCGATAAATGAGACCATGGGATACTGAGTATAGGAAGTGGCTGTAACAATCCACACTGAAGTTTATGAGGAACCTTTGAAACTGCACAGACAGAGCAGGCTTCTACATAATCTTTAATATCCCTCCTGAGTGACTCCCACCAAAATGACCTGGAAATGGTGGATACAGTTTTATTAATACCCGGATGCCCAGCGGTCACATTGTCATGGAATACCTTCAGCACCTCTTTCCTGTCAGGCAATGGAATAAAAAATGTATCTTGAGGTTTGTTGCAAGGTACCTGGGGCTAAGCAGCCATGATAGCACGGAGCAAAGGGGACGATAAAGAAAGGACAGTGGATGCAATAATACATTCAGGAGAAATAATAGGGGATGTCTCTTGTTCTAGATCCGATTCAACGTCAAATTGCCTAGACAAGACGCCAGCTTTAACGTTCTTCGAACTGGGTCTGTGGGTGATAATGAAGTTAAAGCGAGACAAAAATTATGACCATCTAGCTTGTCTAGAAGACAGTCATTTGGTATCCCCAATATATGCCAGGTTCTTGTGATCAGTAATAATCAGAATGGGATCTTTGGAACCCTCCAAAAGATGTCGCAATTCCTTAAGAGCTAGTATGATGGCTAACAGTTCTCTGTTACCAATGTCATAGTTACGCTCGGCAGGAAACAAGTTTCTGGAGAAGTAACCACAGGGATGGAAACGGGCATCCTGACTCCTGACTCACTCTCTCTGTGAAAGAACAGCCCCGACCCCTGTCTCGGAGGCGTCAACCTCAAGTAGGAAAGATTTACTAGTGTCAGGATGTCTTAATATGTTATCAGATGCGAACATTTGTTGAAGAAGCTCAAAAGACTCTTTAGCTTCTTTAGGCCATATAGTACAATTAGCCCCCTTGCGTGTCATATTGGTGATGGGGTCTATTACCAAAGAGAAACCTTTGATGAATCTCCTGTAATAGTTAGAGAAATCAATAAACCTTTGGATGGCTTTTAACCCATTGGGTAACGGCCAGTGTAGAACGGCCTCTAGTTTGCGAGGATCCCTATGGAAACCAGAGGCAGAAATATTATCCCCCTAAAACTGAATCTAATGCTGATCAAATATGCATTTCTCAAGTTTATAATAAAGTCCATTATCAAGCAATGTTTGTAATACTTGTTTAACATGTTCATGATGAGTCTGGAGGTCTGGGGAATAAATAAGGATATCATCCAGGTAAACTAGAACAAATGAATAGGTTCCCTTCAGGTTAGTAAAGGTACTAACAGGATTTACCCTACTCCTAGGGTTACTAGCTGCTACTCAATGATCATAGCAGTTTGATACCCTGGTAACTAAGGAGGCTCTGCATGTAGATAGACAAAAGTATTTTATCACCTAACAGATTTGGATTTAGTAACCACTAATAGACTTACTGTCCTAGCATACTAAATTCTGCAATGTTTTAGCTTTTAAACAGTAATGCCCTCATTTCATTATTTAACCTACAGCTGCCAAGATTTTTAAGAGTCCCAGACATAGGAAGACAGGGCCCACCACAACAATCTCGAACAATGAAGACCTTAAGTCTCATCTCAAGTTCCTTTTTAAAGCAATGTTTCAATCTATGCTGGAGGAGGAATGGCGCTTAGACAGAGTGCACCACTTTCTAAAAAACTAAAGGCCTGCCTGATATCACCCCCAAGGACACAATAGTCTGGCTGTATTCCTTCCAAGATAAAGAGGCTTTAATGCATGAGCCTAAAGACCTTCCCTGATTACTTCCAGACGTTATCAGTATTTTAATACATTGGAGAAGCGGAACGCATTCTCAGAGGTTACAACAAGTCCTCCATCCTTACTGTAGGGGTTGCCAGACAAAGCTGCTAATATGGCTGAATGGATTCCTACACATTTTTTCCATAGTGGCAGAAGGACTGAAGATGTTGCTGATTTGGAACCTGCCAATGGAGGAACGCACACTGTTTGGGGATGTAGTTCTATAGCCTAACATGGTTGCTCACACTGAAAGCGTATAGTGTCTTCATTGTTATAACTGAAAAACACACCTAATACTACACCACAATCAGGCTTCCTAACAAAACAGATGGTGACAGAATGATCTGCTGCCTTTTTTACCTCGAAAGACGAAACCAGATCCACAAGTCTGCATATCTGTGAAAATGGCACAGTGATGTGTTCCAGTTGGGGAATGCTTTAAGCGGTACTGTGGGAACATTGGCTTTTAAAGATGGGTCAATTTGCATGGCCAAATTGCATTTTTATTTAGCTGCCACTGTCTCTCTATTTACAGGTTTTGTTTTGGCTGGCTGGTAGATGGTTTTTCAAGAATGTTATATGGGTTTAATACACACTTAGTGAGCAGTTAAGAAGGCTTGCAGATTGGGGATACCTTCTATATAGACCAGAAAGGATTGGTCAGAGAGTATGGACAGGGCATTTTGTACTTGACAGAGCTGGTTAGGTGAATGACCCAGATAAAGCATGGAGGAGTGGGCACAGAGTGGAAAGATCTATGATGCAAAGGGAGAATTTTATCTCTATATGTTTACAATACAAAAGAAACAGGGAGGAGGGAGCAGCAAATCTTGGCTAGCTTAGGCAACATTCTTGACTTTGTCTCCGTAACAAATAAACCACCCTTGAGCGCCCTAAAGGGATACTTTGTCAAGGGAAAGCTATTCACTGGGACAACTTGGGCACTCCACCATGAGTTTTCAGGTTAGGGGAGGAGCCCCACATGTTTGTTAAGGCCTGGTGATGAAGTCAACCACCAGCAGTAAAAGCATTGTTTAAAGAGTTTTGTCAGGTTACTCAAACAAATCATGACTTTTCATTTAACATATAAGGATATACAGTAGGAGATGATACGTTGTTTGTAGGCATCCCAAATAGCTGGTTCGCTTAGCTCTGCATAGTTAGCTAGGTGCTAGTTTGACCAGTAGCAAGTGGTGTCTGGACTGTAATGTGTAGGTATAACAAATTACAGTCCCTATGTTAGGTATAACAAGTTATCTGTCCCTATGTTAGGTTCAAATTAGGAGTGTTCCTAATGGCTTTCATGTAAGGCTAGGGAGCATATGTTGGGATAGGTTCGGCCCATTAGAACGGCTGAACAAGAGGCATGCATTACTATGGCAGGGTGCGTTGTGGTGCCTCCAAAGTTGGCTTGGACTTGTGGTGGGCTTGTGAGGCCAGCCATTAATTTGTATTAAATCTTTCTTTAGTGTGCTGGTAAAATGATGTCATGAAGTTTCAGCTTAGCATAAACTTTTACCTGCGCAGAGGTCGTGCGTAGCATTCAACATAACAACAATTGTCTCAAACGTGTGACGAATCATTAACCAGGTCGCAGGTAGAAATAATCAGCAGCATGGCACAATGTAGCCCTATCAGAACATAACAATTGACCTGCGCAGAGGTTGTGTGTAGCAGATGACAGAATAACTTTTTCCCTCGCAGGGAATGGTGCATGAACAGTGCCTTATATAGAAAAAGCCATTGTCGGTTGACCATGGTGTCAATCTTGCCCTGTGTGTTATTGTAACTCTTCTCTTGTGGGCTAGTCCACCACGTGCTCTTCTGGTTAGAGGTGTTAACACCTGTTGTTGGTGGCTGTGTGTGGATGTGGGAGCGTTGTGGGAGATGTGGTGGCATTTGCCCTTTAGGGGGCCGTGTGGGACTCTTTCTAGACTCATGTATGTTCCCCAGGGATTGGATTAATAAGGTGTCATGACAGTAGCCCGTGACCTGCCCCTCTATAGGTGTGGGGCATGAACTTCAGGTGTTATGGCCATCTGTGCCAGGAGGTCCAACCTAGCCTGGCGAGATCAAAACGTAGTCTGGCAATTGGTTGTGTTTAGTCTGGACTTGGGAAGAGGGGAGAGTAGAGTGCTGGTGGTTTGGGGGGTAGGGGTGATGGGGGCAGGGCGTAGGTGGGGGGTTGGGTGTTTATTAAATATGCCCAGAGAATAGGACAATTGCTATATATATATATATATATATATATATATATATATATTGTGACCGAAAGCAAGGAATTGTGCTGGAGGGAATCTATATACCTCCCCAGATTTTGCAAGGTTCCTACTTTGTGTAATTAGCCCCAGGGAAATGTGTAATGTTATAATGAATGTTGCACTTTAAATATGTGTATATTTGGGCCCTGGGGTGGAGTACTTGGAGAGTAGGGTGGGCCAGTGCTCCACTCCACATTTTGGAAGTTGCTTGGAACCTACAGGTGAGAAGTCCAGTTCCAGAGTTTGAATCCTAATTTAACTCACCTGAAAAGGATTGCCAATTACCGGTGCTATTAAGTACTCCCCTGCCAAGGAAGGAGGGAGATTGTGTTTGGTTTCTGTGAGTGGAAACAGAGAGCTGAAAACCCTGAAACAGTAAGGTTGTTTATGCTTATGTTTATGTTGGGAAATGGACAAGCCATCCAACCCAGTTAGATGATTATTTTGTTTAGTTAGTGCTCAGAAGAGCAAGGCTTTTGTTTTATATATTTTTGTTACCTTTATACCTTACTGTGCATCTATTTTGGAACCTCAATAAAAGAGCAAGTTAATTTACCTCATCCAGCGTGTGAAGTGTCTCTAAAGCCTGAAAAGACTGTGTGTAACACCCCAATCCCAGGACAAGGTACCAAGGGAAAGGAGTACTTTTGTCACAATATATATATATATATATATATATATATATATATATATTATTTTTTTAATACTCTTCACATATGGATGTAGGTAAACAAAATTTGTGTGGATTGGCTGAAAATTAAATTAGTTAAGGTAAAGCTGACTCTGTGCACTATGCAAATGCTCTTGCTGCTTCAGTCTGTCTAACTCTGGGGCATGTTAATTTTCTTCCACACTCACTACATATACCTTTCCTCTGTCCCAGACTGTATAACAGGAGCTTCTGCCTGCTAGTAAGAATTTAAGGAGAGGAGTGGATAAGTGAGTGCAACGGGACAGTCCTTAGAAACTGTGGAGAGAGAGTGCTATCTGCATAGTATGTCCTTAATTGGCCAGGCTGCATGATTGGCAGGTCGCCTGATATGCATTCACGCCAGGCTGTCCTTATTCCTCGGGCAGATTTCTTTTGGCATCTTTTCCCCTTTGGGCTATTCTGGTTACGTAATATTCATCAGTGGTCCTCCTCAGTGGTAAAATAGGGTCTGTGCTTGTGCGGCCTCCATGGGTTGCAGAGGCCTGGCCACGGGGGAAGGGGACTACACCGGCGGCCAAACCAGGCTGGATATGAGCAAATTGCTCACGAAGGTGCCTGCCACCATCCAGGGCAGATGAATCTCTGAGGGCAGGTAGGATTGCTTCCACATCCATCCTCAAGCAGAAAGTTTCCACAGGTACAGGACAAACAGAAGCAGCAAAGTAAGGGCAAGTTGTTTGCTGGCCCGACTCCCAAGAGGCCCACACTCACACATGTGCCCTTGTCTGCATAGCTGTGCTATCTCCCCAGGGCCTTGCTCTTTGGCATATCCCCTAGTATTATTAACTCCCTTTCTCAATCTTACTCCCTTTACATTTTCTTTCAGCTATTTGTACATGACAAAAGGTAAGTGGATGGCTGAGGTTATATTGCCTCTCCTCCACCTTTGTAGTTCTTGTTCAAAACTTACATTTTATACTAGATTAGCTACACATTCCATTGCTTTCTATGACCCGTCTTTGATATAGGTATAAAATAAATTAGGTCCAGGCACTCAGGAATGGTACAGGAAGGCAGGTTTATTGGGACAAAAAGTGCAATGTTTCGACCTACACAGAGGCCCTTATCAATGGGCTGTGATGGAACAAACTATACAAACTGGCAAGATGTTTCTGATGCCTTCCTTTTTTATTATTATTATTATTTATATAGTGCCAACAAATTCTGCAGCACTGTACAATGGGTGGACTAACAAACACGTAATTGTAACCAGACGAGTTGGACTCACAGGACCGACAGGTTGAGGGCCCTGCTCAGTAAGCTTAGATGCTAGAAGGAGTGGGGTAGATAGACACAAGGTAAGGATAGGAGTAGAAAAGTAGGTTGGTAGAATAGTATTCGCTAAACACTTTGTGTTTTGATGACAGTTGAAGGACAAGAATCACATGCAGGAAACTTTATTAAATGAACACTTTAGTGCCCCCTCCCTCTTCATCATGAAAGGGTTAAAAATAGGGTTGCCACATCCGCCATGTATTCCAGGACACAGATACATTTATCATGTTGATTGGCAGCACATGAAAATGTTGCCCTGTATTAAGAATAAAAGTACATGCGGCAGGATTTCTTATTAATTTATCGCCTGATTTACTACCTGCAGCACCTGACCTCTACATACTGCAGGGAATCCTTTTCTGTATGTTGCCCATCAATTTGTATAAATTATATGTGTCCCAGAAAAAATGGTGGAATATGATATCCTGACTCTTACGTGGTTATTCACTAAAGTGGGAATTCAAACTGAAATTTAAGGCCAAAGGAGATGACTAAGAAAATCTTTCCATGTTAGCTTATTTACCTTAGAGGATCACTCTAGTCACCCACATCATTTAATCTCAATTAACCTCCCTAGCGGTATTCCCGAGCGTGACTCGGGGTTAATTTTCGCTGCCAGAAGCGGTAACCCCGAGTCACGCTCGGGGTAGATAAGATTTACTTACCTCCGCCGCGATCCGCTTCGGGAGGACTGCCTCACAGCCCAGGCAGCCCTCCCACGGCAAATCAGGCCCCCGGGGGCCATGTGATCGCTCTCAAAGAGCGATCACATGGCCCTCTATAGCTGGCTGTGGATCTGCCAGCAGGGGGACTGTTTGAAATATCTGGTGGGAAGTATAAAAAAAAATAAAAAAAGACAAGTGTAAAAATAAATTAAATATATTTTTATATATATATATATAATATGTATATATATTATATATATAATAGATGTACATATATATATATATTATATATAAATATGTATAATTAAAATAATAAATAAATAAAATAATAAAATAAATAAATAAAATATTGAAACAAAATTTAATATAAATTATATATGCATATGTAATTTCATTCTAACTGTATTTTTTTATTAATATATATATATCGGTAACAAAATACACTTAGAATGACATTCTATATATATATCTATATATATATATAAAATACAAATAAGCGCAAATATATATATATAGATAAATACATATAATTACATAAAAGATTACATTAGTATACACGTAGAATTTAAATACCTATAAATGCATATATATTAAAATTCTACATGTATATTTAAATAATCTTTTAACGTAATTATGTGATTTGATTAATTAAAATTTGATTGACATGCCTGACATGGGGGCGGAACTGGGCGGGTAATTCAAATGCAAAAAAATGGTACCGCTTTTGGTACAAAATTCCTGACATAATCATACCGCCAGGGAGGTTAAGTGGTTTTGGTGCAGTGTCCCTGTCCTGTCTCTGTTTTTTAGAAACTACAATAGTTCAGAATGACAATCAACAGAGGTGCATTAACCAAGTAAAACTTAGTTACGTGACTTGGAAACCCAATGGAAAGCATTGATTCAATGCTTTTCTTTGGAGAAATTTGTATGCATGCACAGCGCTTGGCGCGCATGTGTTCTAGGTCCCCAATGCTCATCTGTGAAAAGCGTTAGATTGGACCATCGGCGGAGGAGGCCTGCATTGATGTTGCTGTGGGAGGAGACCTAAGCAGCACAGAGGTAGCCCAGTTGTATTCATAACACTATAGTGTTCCTTTACATTTGAAATACACTCTGAATTCCCACTTTATTGAATGACTCTGTTAGTGATGGTAGTTTAAAAGCCACTGTGTTATGGCCTAAAAATAACGTTACTTTATTTTTCCTTAATGTTTTTGCTGAAATATGTGTATCTCTATGCAGTTTTTCAGAGCTATTACAGCAAGAGTCGTACAATCTTTTTATGAATGGTTTAAAATTATCATTTATGCAGGAGAAAAAATTATCTATATACAGTAAATCAATGCAACAATTCATCCTTTCAACATGTTCTGGTTCAAAATCAAATAAAATGATGCAGTAATTATGTCCCAGATATCAAAATATATGGAGGTTATATTGCCAGTAAGTTTATCTGCAACATCCTGAAATTATAAAACATTTCTTAGAGAAAATCGTAAATATAAAAGTGATGATACAGCAGTAGTATTTTACAGCTTTACTGTTAGAGATGAGAAAGTGGCTTCCAATCATCAGCACTTGCAGGAATCATTTTTTTGGAAAAGAAAAGTTATTTAGATTTTGCTAGCATGCTATGACTCCCATGATTGCTAGCATTAACAAACTAGATAATGTCTCGTTGCTTGAAAAATGATTACACCAAGAGCTAAAACTGTTACAGATTTCAAATTTCACGTTAATATATTTCTACAAACATGTATTTTAAACTGTATTTTATGTGATAACCACTTCAGCAAGAATAACTAGGATTTTATTTACATTAAAAAAGAAAATTTCACAAATATTTTTTTGATAAAACAATATTAGAGTTGAGCGGACACCTGGATGTTCGGGTCCGGCGGGTTTGGCTTTGAAAAAAAGTCCGGGTTCAGGATCGAACTTGAAGTCAATGGGGACCCAAACTTTTGGCCACAAAATTTGCTCTAAAAACCTCCTGGAAAGGGCTAAAGGGCTGCAAAAGGAAGTAAAAATGTACCCTCCCCCCCTCGTCTCAGGTGACTAGGAGTCCCCAAGCCCCTAGTCAACCCCTCCCCCCCCAAACAATTTACCCCTAACTACTCCCCTCATCCTAAAAAATTATGAGGGGGGACCCTCATCTAAATATAAGTTTAAAAAAAATAGACTTACCATTTGATGTCTTCTTTCTTCTAAAATCTTATTTTTTCAGCCCCAAAAAAGGTCAAATAAAAATCCATAATAACCGACGCACTTTAAAAAAACAAAACAAAAAAAAATCGAGCGCAAAAATAAAAAAATCAATTTTCACCCATGGAGGGCTCCGTGCAGACTGAGCTCTGCAGGGCAGGGGAAGGCATATAAAGCCTTGCCCCGCCCTGCAATTAGGCTCAGAGCACTCTGATTGGTGGGTTTAAGCCATCCAATCAGATGGATGTGACAGGTAAATGTAGAGACTTACCTGTGCGTCGGTTATTATGGATTTTTATTTGGCCTTTTTGGGGGATGAAAAAAATATGATTTTAGAAGAAAGAAGACATCAAATGGTAAGTCTATTTTTTTTTAACAGGTATTTAGATAAGGGTCCCCCCCACATTATTTTTAGGATGAGGGGGGTAGGTAGGGGTAATTTTTTTGGGGGAGGGGGTGACTAGGGGTGTGGGGACCCCTAGTCACCTGGGGGGGTAAATTTCTTATATAGGGCCCCCACCTGCCGCTCAAGGATGGGGGCCGGGGGAGGACATTAGGTCCCCCCCCTTATTGTTATTTAGGGCCCCCACCCGCCACGCAGGGGTGGGGGCCGGGTGGGAGGACATTAGGCCCACTTATTGTTATTTAGGGCCCCCACTCGTCGCGCAAAGGTGGGGGCTGGGGGGTGGACATTAGGTTCCCCCCCCCTTATTGTTATTTAGGGCCCCCACCCGCCGTGCAGGGGTGGGTGCCGTGGGGGAGGACAGTAGGTCCCGTCCCCCCCAAATTCTTATTTATGGCCCCCACCCACCGCTCAGGGGTGGGGGCGGGGGCGAGGACAGTAGGTCTCCCTCCAAATTCGTATTTATGGCCCACACCCACTGCTCAGGGGGTGGGGGTCGGAGGGGGCAATAGGTCCCCCCTTTAGTTTAAAAACAACACGCGAGTGGGGGCTCAGGAGAGCGGAATTTTTTAACAGTGAGCAGCCACAGGCTGCTCATTGTTTAATAGACATGCCCCTACTAGCTGGGTCACATGCTGCACTGGCCAATCACAGCCATGCCATTAGGCTCAGAGCACTCTGATTGGTGGGTTTAAGCCATCCAATCAGAGTGCTGTGACAGGTAAATGTAGAGACTTAACTGTGCGTCGGTTATTATGGATTTTTATTTAGCCTTTTTGGGGGATGAAAAAATATGATTTTAGAAGAAAGAAGACATCAAATGGTAAGTCTATTTTTTTTTTTAACAGGTATTTAGATAAGGGTCCCCCCCACATTATTTTTAGGATGAGGGGGGTAGGTAGGGGTAATTTTTTGGGGGGAGGGGGTGACTAGGGGTGTGGGGACCCCTAGTCACCTGGGGGGGTAAATTTCTTATATAGGGCCCCCACCTGCCGCTCAAGGATGGGGGCCGGGGGAGGACATTAGGTCCCCCCCTTATTGTTATTTAGGGCCCCCACCCGCCACGCAGGGGTGGGGGCCAGGTGGGAGGACATTAGGCCCCCCTTATTGTTATTTAGGGCCCCCACTCGTCGCACAAAGGTGGGAGCTGGGGGGTGGACATTAGGTTCCCCCCCCTTATTGTTATTTAGGGCCCCCACCCGCCGTGCAGGGGTGGGTGCCGTGGGGGAGGACAGTAGGTCCCGTCCCCCCCAAATTCTTATTTATGGCCCCCACCCACCGCTCAGGGGTGGGGGCGGGGGCGAGGACAGTAGGTCTCCCTCCAAATTCGTATTTATGGCCCACACCCACTGCTCAGGGGGTGGGGGTCGGAGGGGGCAATAGGTCCCCCCTTTAGTTTAAAAACAACACGCGAGTGGGGGCTCAGGAGAGGGGAATTTTTTAACAGTGAGCAGCCACAGGCTGCTCATTGTTTAATAGACATGCCCCTACTAGCTGGGTCACATGCTGCACTGGCCAATCACAGCCATGCCATTAGTAGGCATGGCTGTAATGGCTTCTAAGGGCACACGATTCAAACGCTTTTTGATTGGCTGCCCTGCAGCCTTTCAAAACACGTCATTAAATCGCCGAACACCGGACTCCAACCCGAACATACAGTGATATGTCCGTGTATGGGTCCGGGGTCCAAAAAACATAATGTTCGGTACGAACCCGAACTTTTCAGTTCGAGTTGGCTCAACTCTAAACAATATCTATAATCAAATAAATCATATATTTGCAGAGGTAACATGTGCAATTTTAACTTTTAAAGCTATAGAATACAGTGGCGGCTCTAGACTTCGCGAGGCCTTAGGCAAAACTCAAACATAAGGCCCCCACTAACCATTAGTGGGAAACAAAATAGCAGTTGACTTGTGTGTGTATAAGAAACTGTAGATATATTGAAGGGCGGGCTTGCAGGGTTGGATGTAGAGACCTATTCTCTGTATTCATCGTTCAGAGGTTTGCATTGTTGCGGCTCACTGTGCCGCTGCGTTGTGAGCTCCCTGACTGTAGTTATGACATAAATTGCAATAAATAATAAAATTAAGTTAATGCATTATCTGCCTTAATTATCTCCCAGGCAGAGGGGAGGGATTGTGTATAATTTATAGGAGTGTCTCACTGTATAACTCTGTTTTTATCGGTTTGTTAACTTTGTATCCTTTTGCCCAACAATGTCCACGTGGGTGTCATCCTTGTTGGGAAACTTGCATAAAAGGCCAGTGTGCCTACATTAAAATTGAGTTCATGCTTAACCTTTAACACGTAGCTTGGTCTTGTGATTGGAGGGGAACTGCTATATTCATACTGGGGATTGCTATACTCCTTACTCCCCTGGGTGCTAATCACTACCTCTTGTAAAAGCTGTTCCTGCTACGCTCCCTGAAGTAGGAGAGGTCTTTCCCACACAGTCCTGGATATCCGAGGTTGGTCCAGGGTGGGAGGAAGACGGCGAGATCCGAGCTAAGTTACGGTGGTTGTAGAGTCTGCGGTGCTTGTGGTGTCCAGTGCGGTGCTTACGGTCAGCTAGGAAGCATCTGTTTAGTGTAAGTGCCCAGTCAGGGTGCCATGTGATCCGTCACAATGCTAATTGTTTATACATGATTGCGAGGTATGTGAGAGGGGGTGACAGGGTGATGACAGGGGGTGACATAGTGTGAGAGGAGGTGACAGAATGAGAGGGGGTGACAGTGTGAGAGTGGGTAACATAATGTGAGGGTGGGTGACAGTGTGAGTGGTGACAGGATGAGAGGAAGGTGACAGAGTGAGGGGGTGACAGAGTTAGAGGGGGTGACGTAGTGTGAGCGGGTGACAGGGTGAGGACATAGTGTGGTGGGTGACATAGTAATTGGGGGTGGCATAGTATGAGGGGGTGACAGGGTTAGAGGGGGTGACAGTGTGGGGGTGACAGGGTGAGGGGTTGTGACAGAGTAGGAGGGGTGACATAGTGTGATGAGGGGTGACATAGTGTGAGAGTGGAATGACATAGTGAGAGAGGGGGTGACAGGGTGAAAGGGGGTGACATAGTGTGAGAGGGGGTGACAGTGCAAGAGGGGGTGATAGGCTGAGAGGGGGTAACATAGTGTGAGAGGGAGTGACAGGGGGAGACATAGTGAGAGAGGGAGGGACAGGGTTAGAGAGGGGTGACGGGGGGTGACATAATGTGAGAAGGATGACAGGGGGTGACATAGTGTGAGAGGGGGTGACAGGGTGAGAGCAGGGTGACATAGTGTGAGAGGGGGTGACAGGGTGAGAGGGGTTGACATAGTGGGAGAGGGGATGAGAGGGGGTGACATGGGGAGGGCGGTTGAAATTTACCTGGTGGTCCAGTGGGCTCCCTCCCCCCCGCCCAGTCATCCGGCTCTCCGGTCTGCAGCTCTGCCTGGTGCAGAGCTGCAGACCACATGGTAAATGTCTCACAATCTCCAGTCAGAGCGTTGTTGTGGTGACCCGTGGTGACTCGTGGCAACGCTCTGATTGGCTGGAGATCATGAGACACTTCAGTCTGCAGCTCACACCCAGCGGAGCTGCAGACTGAAGGCTGGCTCTCCCCAGGGCAGACTGAGCGGAGGGGCCTCGCACCCAGTGGCATAAAGAGCAAACTGCTTGGCCCCCTCCTGTGTCGGGTCCTCGGCCATAGACACACACATCATCACATTCATTGACAAACACACACATTTTCCCCCAACACTCACAATTATTATTATTATAAATATGTTTTTTTAAATTTAAATTCACCCAGCCTCCCTACTTTTGGGATAGCTGGGTGGATTTTTCACCTAGGGTCCAGTGGGGCTGCTGTCCGGGTCCTGGGCAGGAAGGCGTTCGAATGTGCGGACAGGCTCTTTAAGTGAGAGAGCTGTGATCTCTCTGCTCAGCTTGCTTGCGTGCCGCAGAGTGATGCCATGAGCTGGCCTGACATCATATTCCAGCTCCCGGTATCACTGAGGGTCACCCAGGAAACAACTGACCGCCTGCCCCGGGGGAGCCCAAACGTGGCCAGCCGGCCAGCTCTTGGGCCCCCCATAAAACGAAGCAAACAAGGCATTAGCCTGGGCATTTGAGGGCAGCATTTTTTGCCGCCCCTCTAGAAATTGCTGCCCAAGGCAAATGCCTTGTTTGCCTCATGGTAGATACATCCTGTGCTGTCCTAGCACTTGATTACATTTGTGTAAAAAAAAAGTAGTTTTTTTTTTAATTTTACAAAACATGAACAAAATAACACACTAAAATTAAAAATTCTATTTTTGTATCCTTAGAGTGTTCCAATAAGCAATGCTGTGAATTATGGAGAGTTGATGCATAGGGAGAAAACATTTTATCTTGATGAGATGATGATAATGGCAAGATCATTTGAGCAGCTCCTTCTTACCTCTTGTTTATATCACTATCTTTTTTTGTCTGTTAGTTACTTGTCATTAAATAACCCAATTGTACTATTGTAAAGTACTGAGGAAAATGTTGGCACTAGATCAGTGATAATAATAAATAATAAAAACAGCAATAATGAGAGGGGATGTAGGAACAATGAAATGCCAAGTCTGGATGTGCAGGTATCTGTGGATTGTTGATAAACTGTAAGATGATGATGAGTGTTAATATGTGAGTTTGAATGAATATTTATCTTATTTTATCGGCTGTCACAAGATTAATTTTGATAGCATAGTGGTAAACACTGTTCAAGATTACAGGACGAGCATAGGCTCCATTAGTATATGTGGGGCAGTCCTCTCTTCCCGCAGTTGTTTTTTTTTGTAAGAGGAAAAACAACCCTTCTGTTATGGCTACGTGATATGTGTGTATTGCAATCATGTTGTGTTTGTCATTAGTTCTGCATTTCCCACTCCCCTCCTTATTGATGGCTGGAAATGCTACTGAGAAGCTGAACACTAATTCAGCCAAGAGTGTGTTTTTGTTGCTGTAACAGTTTTTCTCACATCACCTGTTGGTTTTGCTTTGGGTCATTAGATTCTGTATGACCTAAAAGAAGAGCCTACATATTGTCTTGTCTTATAAGGCTGTCATTGGATATTTGCATCAGGGGTTGGTATCAGACTTCTTTAAATTGGTTGTTATTGTCCAAATACACGCATCTATCGGTTTCTAGTGTCGAAGTGTCATGGCCTGTCATTGAATTAGGAGTTATTATTATTATTATTAGTATGATATTTATAGAGCGCCGTCAAATTCCGCAGCGCTTTACAATGAGTGGACAAACAGACATGTAGTTGTAACTAGACAAGTTGGACACACAGGAACACACGGGTTGAGGGTCCTGCTCAATGAGCTTACATGCTAGAGGGAGTGGGGTAAAATTACACAAAAAGGTAAGGATAGTATTAGACTAGTGACAGTTGCAGAAGAGGAATCAGTCGGGAGCTATTAACAGTTTAATTGATACGCTTTTATGAAGAAGTGGGTTTTGAAAGATTTTTTGAAGGAGTGGAGACTGGGTGAGCATCTAACGGAGGAGGGAAGCGAGTTCCACAGGAACGGGGCAGCCCTCGAGAAATCTTGAAGGCGAGCATTAGAGGTGGGAGTACGGACAGAAGATAGACGTAAGTCTTCAGCAGATCGTAAGGGCCTAGACGGGACATACTTGTGTATAAGGGAGGATAGATAGGTGGGAGCAGCATTATGTAGAGATTTGAAAGCAAGAACCAGAGTTTTAAATTGAGCTCTATATTTTATAGGAAGCCAATGTAGGGACTGACAGAAGGGTGAGGCATGGGAGGTGCGGGCGGACAGGAAGATGAGCCTCGTTGCCGCATTCATTATGGACTGTAATTGCGCAAGTTGGGAGCACGTAAGAAGTGGATTACAGTAGTCAAGGCGAGAAAGGACAGTGGAATGGACCAACACCTTAGTCGCATCTGGCGTTAAGTAGGGGCGGATGCGCGCAATGTTTTTGAGATGGAAATGACAGGATTTGGCGATAGATTGAACATGAGGCTTGAAGGAGAGGTCGCAGTCAAAGAGAACACCTAGGCAGCGAGCCTGCGTGGTGGAGCTGATGGTAGCTCCATTGACTTGGAGGGAGACAGACACAGGAGTAACAACACTTGAGGGAGGAAAGACCAGAATTTCAGTTTTGGTTAAGTTTAGTTTAAGGAAGTTGGCAGCCATCCAGTTAGAAACAGCAGAGAGGCAGTCAGTGTCATCCGCATAGAAATGATATTGGAAGCCAAAGGAGCTAATGAGTTTACCAAGAGTTAACTGGACATAACCCAACAAGCCATGGGGCAGACTCAAACTCCAAAGGTAAGGTCTAGTTTCTCACCAACAATAAACTTCCCCAGCTACCACTCTATTTTAGAAGCAGAAGAAGAAGTTATGGGAAAAGAGTGAATATGTAAGTATGAGAACCCATTAAATAAGGAGTTGTGGCAGTCTCAGTGGGAAATGTTTGGCCCACGCAGAGGTGGTTTAGATGTACTATGAGAGAAAATAGATTCTAAAAGTCTAATAAAGTAAAAGTTGGCAGGGTTTTGTCAGTTATGATGGTAGTTAAGAATGAAAGGATTAACAGAGATGTTGCCATAAATAATGAAGCCATTCATCGTTAAAATTTAGCCAGTAACTCACTCTTTACTATATTGGTATAGAATCCAAGTTAAAGATGAAATTCCGAAATGTTCTATTACATCTTGTATAATCTATCTATGATAATAGATTTAAGTGCCATCTTACCTCGAACATGCATTGCAACCTGTTAGCCACTGGTTTGCGGACTGTTATGACATTGTAAACAGCAACTGTGTATCAGTACAGTTAAACCTATTTCTAACCAGGCATTCTGATGCATATAATCTTTATGTTCGTATATACCAGGCATACATATGCTTTCTGACAAAAAATTTTTTTATTTTCATAAAAGCACTTTCCATCCCAAACTGTAAACGTTAAGCCACAGAGCTGAGCTTACAAAAACAGAATTTTCAGTACACTGCTTCCATGGCCTTAGCACTTTATGCGCACCACAATTTTCTGCAAAATTAATACACTTTTTGTTTATTTAACCAATAGGAATTTATGTATGAAAGTATAGGATGTATAACCTTGAAATATTATGTAGGATACATTCTGAGCACAATAAATCAATGTATCTGCAATGTAAATCCGTGTAAACATACTTACAAATGCAAATTTACTGGTAGCTGTTATTTATGGCAAAATATCTACTTAAGGAAAGGCCATTAAATATTTGATTTATAATTTAAATCCAGAAAGTATTTATCATAATTGCATTCAGTAATTAACACATAGCATTTATCATGATTGCATACAGTAATTAACACTAGTCTCTCTTTCTCGTTCCAAAAATATTCAAGAAACACAGAACAAATAAAGCCAAAAAAATAAACACTCAATTTAATTTGTGATTCTGTAAATTTACCAAGCTTGCTTTATTTAAGCAAATACTAAGGGCCTAGTGTACTACATATTTATTAAACCCTTCATCGCCACATTCATTCCAGATATGTACTATAAACCATGTTATCATAGAACCTAATATATCACACCCCTTGATAGTGCCATTGCAATGATATTATCAATGTTATTCTCTTCACCTGTCAGTGCTTATAATGTCGATCTGTGTATGTCAAGTGAATAAAATTGAATATATTACTACAATGGAATCTGTCAAGGGGTGGTATTTATTAGGCAGCAAGTGAACAGTCAGTTATTGGATTTCATGAGTTGGAAGCAAGAAAATGGGCAAGCGGAAAGATCTGAGTGACTTTGTCAAGGGCCAAATAGTTATGGCTAGACGACTGGGTCAGAGCATCTCCAAAATGGCAAGTCTTGTGGGGTGTTTCCCATATGTAGTAGTTAATACCTACCAAAAATAGTTTTCCGAAAAAGCTTTCTAATCTACAGAAACATACAAATGTATGCATACACATTTAGGCATACATTTATATAGGCATACTCATACAGGCTCACGTTCATATAAAAAAACACATACAAGTGCACAACTGCAGCTCCTCTTCTTTCAGTGCCTGCATGCTATATGAATGCTGCTGATACGCTATGCCAGATTGTGCTCAGTCTGGCCTGAGTAAGTCACTGTCTCTTTCCTTTGTACTTGTGAGATGGGACAAGAGCCCGGTGTGGATGTGTGAGATTGCCATAGGCTTTGTAAATACAGGGATAGAGAAAGTGTGGCTGTGACTTACACATAGAAATCAGGCTGAGCATAACATAGCACTGTCAACCAGTCACATACATAGAGCACACAAACAGAAATGAGAGGATCTGCAGCATGTATATCGACCCACGACTCACTTACCACTTTTGTGCAGCTTGAAAATTTACCATTAAATGCATAGCTTTCTGTACTTTTTCTGTAAGCATTATCTATATTTTCATAAAACAGGTTTTTGCTAAGGATACCATTGCTGTCTGTGATTGATGTCTGTGTGCAATTCACTGTAACAGCTACATCAGGTTTGTAGTGGATCATGCACTTAGGGCCACCTTAGGGGCCCTGTCAGTGCTGTAGGCTTTTAAGTGACTCCCAACATCCTCAGCCAGCCAACTGGGCTACAGGGAAGCAACCAACCATCACCTAAAAGGTAGGAAACAGGAGGGTGGCTAAAAATGTATAGTTTTTGACTGTATGTGTGTCTGTGTTTCTATCTATGTGTCTCTATGTGTGCCTGTTTCTGTCTGTGTGTGTGTTTGTGTGTCTTTCTGTGTGTCTGTGTATGTGTGTCAGTGTATCTGTGTGTCTGTGTATCTATCTGTGTGTGTATGTGTGTATCTTTGTGTCTGCATGTGTATATGCATGTCAATCTGTATATGTATCTGTTTATTTATGTTTATCTGTATGTGTGTCAGTATTTACATAAGTGTCATTGTGCATATCTGTGTATCTGTGTATCTTAGTATCTGCATGTGTTGCAGTGTGTGTGTCTGTGTATCTGTATGTGTTAATGTGTATGTCTGTGTATTTGTATGTCTGTGTATCTGCATGTGTATCAGTTTGTGTCTGTGTATCTGCTTATCTGTACAAGGATGTATCTGCATGTGTGTCAGTGTGTGTATCACTGGGCCCGTGTATCTAGCTATATAGAAACATAGAAACATAGAATGTGACGGCAGATAAGAACCATTCGGCCCATCTAGTCTGCCTAATTTTTTTTAAATACTTTCATTATTCCCTGGCCTTATCTTATAGTTAGGATAGCCGTATGCATATCTCACGCATGCTTAAACTCCTTGTTAACCTCTACCACTTCAGCTGGAAGGCTATTCCATGCATTCACTACCCTCTCAGTAAAGTAATACTTCCTTATATTATTTTTAAACCTTTGCCCCTCTAATTTAAGACCATGTCCTCTTGTTGTGGTGTTTTTCTTCTTTTAAATATAGTCTCCTCCTTTACTGTGTTGATTTTCTTTATGTATTTAAACATTTCTATCATATCCCCCCTGTCTCGTCTTTCCTCCAAGCTATACATGCTAAGTTCCTTTAAGCTTTCCTTGTAAGTTTTATCCTTTTATCCATGAACCAGTTTAGTAGCCCGTCTCTGAATTCTCTCTAAAGTATCATTATCCTTCTGGAGAGGGGTGGAGCCTGCGCCTGAACGGCAGCGGACGAAAGTTACAGCAGCTCCGACACACATCGGCAAAAAAAAAAAAAAAAATCACCTACACACACGGGTGCCCTACCTGTCACCAACGAGTGCGAGACCCGGTCACACCACATGCCGTTTTTCCAGGCAGCCAACACGCCAAAAAAGAAATGGAAAACCGGGGCCTACCCCACCACCCAAAGCCTGGACCTAGCGGCTCTATTTGGCGCCTTCACACCGTCAGGTGGGCCCGGAGAGCGGCCGGCACAGCAGAACGCAACTGCAGCTGAGATGGGACGCAGACCCCACAAATCAACTGCACATACTCCTACAGAGTCGCAGAACATAGAACACATGCTCCAGAGGCAGCCTCTGCCTAAAATGGCGCCGTATGGGAACAGTAAGACCGCGGAACCTCCAGAGAGCCCCTCACAGCCTGTCCAGCCTCACACTGGGCATACCACACTGGCTGCAGGAGATGGATCAGCCCCAGTCACCCAGCAGGACTTTCAAAACCTGATGGGGGAAATCAAAAACTTGATGGCTGCTAACGTGACAGCTATGAAAGCAGATATACAGAAAGTTAATGATAGAGTGAAAACAACAGAGGGAGACATTGCTGACCTAAAACAAGGTATGAAAACTGTACACGACGCCATCCAACACCTAGAAACCTCGCAACACTCGCTCTCCATACACCTAGCCACACTGGACGACAGGTCAAGGAGAAACCATCTAAAGATAAGGGGAATACTGGACACGGTGACCCCAGAAGAACTCCCCCACTATGTGAGACGCTTGGTGGCCACCATTCTGCCGGCCGCACAGGCCAAAAGAGTCACCCTGGATGGGACCTACCGCCTGCCTAAATCCAGCAGAGCCCCAGCGACGGCGGTACAGGACGCCATAGTGCGATGCGCACACTCCCACGACAAAATCTGCATCTGGTCAGCACTGCAAGGCAAGACACCGCTCATCTTTGAAGGCGCCAGCGTCACCTTCTATCAGGACCTCACGAGGTCCACCTTACAATGTCGGAGATCTCTGCAGCACCTCACAAGCCAGCTACGATCAGCTGGCGTTAAATACAGGTGGATGTCCCCCAGGCTACTGGTGGTGAACCATAAAGGGACAATACATAAACTATCATCGATGACAGAGGCCCCGACCCTCCTCACGGAGCTGGGCCTACCACCCCTCGACACACATGAAGACAGACGGGCGAACATCCAGAGCTGGAACCCCTCCCGAGCCGCACCATTTGTTCCTGCCACCAAACCGGCTACTGACCCGGGGACTTGAAACCCTAAGGGCCTATAGTCCAGGCCGCTAAGAGTTCTACCAGAACTGTTTATAAACCGTTTATAATTAGTTATCAACAGCATGTTAACGCACCACACACACGACAACCACCCACGGAGAACCTACCACTCCTTCACTCACAACACTTGGGAACCGGGCGCCACAGAGCAGGCAATTGGCTCCACACCGGCCAGCTCCCCCCCCCCCCCTCCCCCCCAGGACAATAGGACGACACCACACTGAACAGCCTGACCTGACACATCCCTAATATCAATCCAAATTAACAACCAAACAAGCACAAATTACACACACACTACTACATACTTCTACAACCCATCCCTGGGACACTACCTCACACACGCTTAAACAATTAAAAAGTGCACGATAAGCATCGTTATGTATGTTTCAACCATGCAAATGTTTTATGTTGATCAAACTTTGCTGCAGCTGTTGGGGCGCAGCAGAGTATTATGCTGGATGTTACCAAAAATATGCACAACAAAAATTAAGAATTAAAAAAAAATAAAAAAATATCCTTCTGGAGATACGATCTCCAGTACTGCGTACAATACTCCAAGTTTGGTCTCACCAGTGTTCTGTACAATGGCATAAGCACTTCCCTCTTTTTACTGTTAATAGCTCTCCCTATACAACCAAGCATTCTGCTAGCATTTCCTGCTGCTCTATAACAGTGTCTGCCTACCTTTAAGTCGTCTGAAATAATTACTCCTAAATCCCTTTCCTCAGATGTTGAGGTTAGGACTCTATCATGTGTGTGTATTCTAATGTCTATATATGTGTGTGTATGTTGTATTGTGTATGTATATATATATATATATATATATATATATGAATGTTGGGAAAAAGAGGCTTGCACTCACAGTCTTTAGTTTCTTTCAAACGATTTCCTTTTATTTCATTTCTTTAAAATTAATCGACGTTTCAGCCAGAATATATGGCTTTCATCAGGATATTTACAGCTCAAATGTGCATTGCAAATAACAAGTTTATATAACAAAACAAATTACATACTTAATCATAAAAACACTCACCACCTGGAGGCTGTGCTGCTACCCTTGCGTCCTATCGCCCCCACTGCGCATGCGTCAATCCGCCGCCAACCAGCAGTGGCATATTGACGTCACCGTTGCTATGGTTACCCAGTATACATACCCAGCTCCATAGCAACCCAGCGACACTAACACTCGCTCTCTGCATCGATCGCACAGCCCTGGTGATCTAACTTGCATATTATTCAAACGTTAAACTTTTAAAATTGAACAATCATTATAATGCTTAGAGGATTCTATTTCTTCATGGAATGGTATTTCCTAACCTAATTCACATTGATATCTAAGTTCTATATAGGAGTTACAAAGATTTACCATGTATCGGTATCCTTAGCAACATTTGAAGATAGTAATTTAAAGGGGCATATCTTCCACTTATGTGGATCTTGTTTAATACATTATATTATAAAGTAAATAATTATGTACAATAAAGTGTTATTACAACAAACTCAAAATGATACTTGTGCTATTAATGTACATTAAAGTATTGGTACTAATTATGTTATCAACTCTATACAATAAAATGCTCTAGAAGTGTGTATTTAAAGTGATACTTGTGCTGTTTATATACACTAAAGTGCTATTTATCATATTACATTAATATACTGAGTCCTTATCTCTGTTTAAAGTGATACTCTGCTATTTTATGTACATTAAAGTGCTAAAGACATGTTGCTATCATATTTACAAAAAATAGTGAAAGTGTTAACTTAATATTTATAATATTATATACATAAATTATTATTATAAAGTGTACATACATATATGTGAATATTTGATCTATCGTACCTTCTAGTCATAATAGATTAATATAATCTATTCTTAAATAATAAATAATAGTCTTTTAGTTTAATTAGGGTATTAATTCCTAACACATATCTAGATCGGTGGAATTATATTTCTCCTCATTTCTTTATATCTTCAATACAATAGTATTTATCCTAAGGTATATGTTGCTATAGGTCCTATTTCTAATTCACATACATAGTTATCTATCTCTATTATTTAATCTTGGTATAAGAACATATTAGTTTTTAATTTCTAAATCTGGTCTTCCTCTAATTATAATGACATTGTTTCTAAAAAAAAATGTATAATCATAACTCAGAGAGGTCAGTCCATTAATTCAAAATTACTCATATAAACGGATGATATGATATCATCTCGTTCAATCCTCTTGGTGTGACAGTATCCAATTCTTGTATCCAGAATGTCTCTTTTGTCAACAGGGCATTGCCTCTATCTCCCCCTCTTCTGGAACATGGTATCCAATCAATTGCTACAAATGTTAATGTGGTCAAAGGGTGTTTATGTTCTAGAAAGTGTTTCGCCACAGGTTTGTCCGTATATCCATCCCTATATGCTGTTCTTATATTCGATCTATGGCCCCTGATTCGGTCACAAAGTTGTGTTTCAGTATTCCCTATGTAGACCAAGCCACACGGGCATGATATTTTATATATTACATGGGTCATTCTGCACGTGATAGTGTGTCGGATATTATACATCTTGTTTTTATGTGGATGGTTAAAGTTGCGTGCTGGGACCATGCGACTACACGTTACACACCCTAAACAGTGCACACTCCCTCTTATTTGTGTTTTCTTCTGCTCAATATAGCTCTCAACTGGGTCTGTTCTCATTAATATATCTTTTAAATTTCTATTTCTTCGATAACAAATTCTCGGTGATTCCTTGAATTCTTTCGGTAAGCTATTATCGCATGCAAGCATGTTCCAATTCCGCTTCACAATATTAGATACTTTCTGCGATTTGTTATGAAAGGTCATAGGAAAGATTAATTTGGGACTTGTAGTGGTGTCTTGCGGCGTGGTCGCATTCTTCTTTGCTTCTTCCAACGCTTTAAGACTCTTTCACTATATCCTCTATCTAAAAATGTCATTTTAATTTCAGATAATTGTTGCTGTTTTGTCATTTCCTTTGAGTTATTTCTCATGACCCTGAGAAATTGAGCTCTAGGTATAGAATTTTTCAGATTTGTTTGCTGCGCACTGGTATAATGTAGTATGGAGTTCCTATCTGTGGGTTTGGAGTAGAGGCTGTAAACCATTCTGTGATTTTCCATGGATAATTCTACATCTAAGAATTGTACCTTTTCTGTATTCACGTTAGCTGTCATCCGTATCGGTGTCGGTAGTTGGTTAATATATTCCACCATTTCTTGGGCTTGTGTTTTAGAGCCCCGCCAAATTATCAAGATATCGTCTATGAAGCGAAAGTACTTTATAATGTTCTGTTTGAATGGTTTTAATATATGTTCTGTCTCGAAGATGTACATGTATGAATTGGCGTACATTGGCGCCATGGCCGCTCCCATAGATGTTCCCGATATTTGCATATACCATTGCTGTTCAAAGCGGAAGTAGTTATATTTCAGCGCTACCTCCAATAATTCCAGGGTGTATTCGATGGGAGGGCCTTCGTATTTTAATGAAGCACATAGGACTTGTCTCATAGCCTCTATACCACCATCATGAGGGATGATGGTATAGAGGCTACTAACATCCGGTGATTCTTACTTTATGTATAGTTGTTGAAGTGTTGCCAGTAGTGAAGGAGTATCCCTGATACACGTATATAAATCTTGAACTGTATCCTTGAACATAGCATCCAGCCATTTCCCTATTGGTTGTAGGACCCCTTCTATCGCTGACACTATAGGGCATCCCGGAGGGTCTGTACAGCTTTTGTGTATCTTGGGTATTGTATACATAATAGGTGTCCTCGAATGTTTTTGTGTCAAATATAGATACAGATTTTGGTCTATATAGTCCCATGCCCAGGACTTCTTCAACTCTTGCTTGTACCTCTTTCGTAGGATCATCCTTGAGTGGTTTATATGGGCACTATGACAAGGAGCAGAGGCAGAGGCGCAAACGGCACAGGACAAGAAGAGGCCACAAGGGGAAAATATGCAGTCCGTGGAAAACCACCACTGAGAAAGTAGTCCCTGTCTTTAACCTGTCTCAATGTGATTTGGATGAAAAAGAAATAGAGATCCTTAAATTAGGACTCTCATTTGTACCCACAGTTAGACCAAATACATTTATATGGAATGTGGAACTGTTTAATTTTGGTAGAAATATACGACTCAAAGATTACTTTAATAAACCGCAAACACAGCAACTGAGAAACCACAATCAAAAAGAAGCTAATATAAGATTTAAACCAAAATCTAGTTTTGACCCACCAAATTCTAGGGCCAATATTAAAACATTTTTGTCTATTGTACAAATGGAAACAATGGAGGAAATGGAACAGCCTTGCCATACAAGAAATAACCTGAACAAAAAACAACGACATCTATTAGAAAATCTGTCCCGAGACCCATCTATCATAATACGCCCCGCTGATAAAGGCGGGGGTATAGTTGTTATGGACTATGAAAAGTATGCAGTAGCAATAAGAAGACAATTACTGGATGAGAATACCACTCACGGATGATCCTACGAAAGAGGTACAAGCAAGAGTTGAAGAAGTCCTGGGCATGGGACTGAGAGCTAACTATATAGACCAAAATCTGTATCTATATTTGACACAAAAACATCCGAGGACACCTATTATGTATACAATAACCAAGATACACTGTGCAGACCCTCCGGGATGCCCTATAGTGTCAGCGATAGGAGGGGTCCTACAACCAATAGGGAAATGGCTGGACGCTATGTTCAAGGATACAGTTCAAGATTTATATACGTGTATCAGGGATACTCCTTCACTACTGGCAACACTTCAACAACTATACATAAAGGAAGAATCACCGGTACTTATTACGATGGATGTTAGTAGCCTCTATACCATCATCCCTCATGATGGTGGTATATAGGCTATGAGACAAGTCCTATGTGCTGCATTAAAATACGAAGGCCCTCCCATCGAATACACCCTGGAATTATTGGAGGTAGCGCTGAAATATAACTACTTCCGCTTTGAACAGCAATAGTATATGCAAATATCGGGAACATCTATGGGAGCGGCCATGGCGCCAATGTACGCCAATTCGTACATGTACATCTTCGAGACAGAACATATATTAAAACCATTCAAACAGAACATTATAAAGTACTTTCGCTTCATAGACGATATCTTGATAATTTGGCGGGGCTCTAAAACACAAGCCCAAGAAATGGTGGAATATATTAACCAACTACCGACACCGATACGGATGACAGCTAACGTGAATACAGAAAAGGTACAATTCTTAGATGTAGAATTATCCGTGGAAAATCACAGAATGGTTTACAGCCTCTACTCCAAACCCACGGATAGGAACTCCATACTACATTATACCAGTGCGCAGCAAACAAATCTGAAAAATTCTATACCTAGAGCTCAATTTCTCAGGGTCATGAGAAATAACTCAAAGGAAATGACAAAACAGCAACAATTATCTGAAATCAAAATGAAATTTTTAGATAGAGGATATAGTGAAAGAGTCTTAGATAAAGCGTTGGAAGAAGCAAAGTAGAATGCGACCACGCCGCAAGACACCACTACAAGTCCCAAATTAATCTTTCCTATGACCTTTCATAACAAATCCCAGAAAGTATCTAATATTGTGAAGCGGAATTGGAACATGCTTGCATGCGATAATAGCTTACCGAAAGAATTCAAGGAATCACCGAGAATTTGTTATCGAAGAAATAGAAATTTAAAAGATATATTAATGAGAACAGACCCAATTGAGAGCTATATTGAGCAGAAGAAAACACAAATAAGAGGGAGTGTGCACTGTTTAGGGTGTGTAACGTGTAGTCGCATGGTCCCAGCACGCAACTTTAACCATCCACATAAAAACAAGATGTATAATATCCGACACACTATCACGTGCAGAATGACCCATGTAATATATAAAATATCATGCCCGTGTGGCTTGGTCTACATAGGGAAAACTGAAACACAACTTTGTGACCGAATCAGGGGCCATAGATCGAATATAAGAACAGCGTATAGTGATGGATATACGGACAAACCTGTGGCGAAACACTTTATAGAACATAAACACCCTTTGACCACGTTAAAATTTGTAGCAATTGATTGGATACCATGTTCCAGAAGAGGGGGAGATAGAGGCAATGCCCTGTTGAGAAAAGAGACATTCTGGATACAAGAATTGGATACTGTCGCACCAAGAGGATTGAACGAGATGATATCATATCATCCGTTTATATGAGTAATTTTGAATTAATGGACTGACCTCTCTGAGTTATGATTATACATTTTTTTTTAGAAACAATGTCTTTAGAATTAGAGGAAGACCAGATTTAGAAATTAAAAACTAATATGTTCTTATACCAATATTAAATAATAGAGATAGATAACTATGTATGCGAATTAGAAATAGGACCTATAGCAACATATACCTTAGGATAAATACTATTGTATTGAAGATATAAAGAAATGAGGAGATATATCATTCCACCGATCTAGATATGTGTTAGGATTTAATACCCCAATTAAACTAAAAAGACTATTATTTATTATTTAAGAATAGATTATATTAATCTATTATGACTAGAAGGTACGATAGATCAAATATTCACATATATGTATGTACACTTTATAATAATAATTTATGTATATAATATTATAAATATTAAGTTAACACTTTCACTATTTTTTGTAAATATGATAGCAACATGTCTTTAGCACTTTAATGTACATAAAATAGCAGAGTATCACTTTAAACAGAGATGAGGACTCAGTATATTAATGTAATATGATAAATAGCACTTTAGTGTATATAAACAGCACAAGTATCACTTTAAATACACACTTCTAGAGCACTTTATTGTATAGAGTTGATAACATAATTAGTACCAATACTTTAATGTACATTAATAGCACAAGTATCATTTTGAGTTTGTTGTAATAACACTTTATTGTACATAATTAGTTACTTATAATGTATTAAACAAGATCCACATAAGTGGAATAGATATGCTCCTTTAAATTACTATCTTCAAATGTTGCTAAGGATACCGATACATGGTAAATCTTTGTAACTCCTATATAGAACTTAGATATCAATGTGAATTAGGTTAGGAAATACCATTCCATGAAGAAATAGAATCCTCTAAGCATTATAATGATTGTTCAATTTTAAAAGTTTAACGTTTGAATAATATGCAAGTTAGATCACCAGGGCTGTGCGATCGATGCAGAGAGCGAGTGTTAGTCTCGCTGGGTTGCTATGGAGCTGGGTATGTATACTGGGTAACCATAGCAATGGTGACGTCAATATGCCACTGCTGGGTGGCGGCGGATTGACGCATGCGCAGTGGGGGGCGATAGGACGCCAGGGTAGCAGCACAGCCTCCAGGTGGTGAGTGTTTTTATGATTAAGTATGTAATTTGTTTTGTTATATAAACTTGTTATTTGCAATGCACATTTGAGCTGTAAAGATCCTGATGAAAGCCATATTTTCTGGCTGAAACGTCGATTAATTTTAAAGGAATGAAATAAAAGGAAATAGTTTTAAAGAAACTAAAGACCGTGAGTGCAAGACTCTTTTTCCCTACATGTGTATATTATGGCATTGTCTTAAGAGCGCCAGGCAAAAACTACATTGTAGTGTGTGTGCAAGGAGACAACAGAATTTTATATATATTTTTTTTGATACAGTATATATATATATATATATATATATATACACATACATACACACATATACATACACAAAACAACATACATACAAAATATTTACAAAAATGTGAAGGGTGTATATATATATATCTATCAGATTCCCTGTTATTGCCTGGCCAACAGACGTGGAACATTGTAACCACTGTATTTGTAACCTTTGTTTTGATTCACATACGAATGGGAAACAAATAACCCTGCTAACCCATTTGTATAACCAAACAAACTGCCGAACCAGACACCACCCAGACCAGTCGTGTGCAACCAATTAACTCCCTGACTCTGTGCCAAACCGCAAACCGCAAATGTTCTAAGTGGTTCACGTGGCGGTGGCCATCTTGTTTTGTCGAACGTGTCCAGCGGGGTTTGTTCGTCAAGTGTCTGGAACTATTTTCGGACACTCAAACTCCAGAACACAGCTGAGACTTCCAGGACCACTAAACTTCGCACATATTCATACGAACAAGGTGGCGTTCGGAAAAAGTA
Source organism: Pelobates fuscus (assembly GCF_036172605.1). NCBI lineage: Eukaryota > Metazoa > Chordata > Amphibia > Anura > Pelobatidae > Pelobates > Pelobates fuscus. The sequence continues at coordinate 308,109,542 of NC_086318.1, read as the reverse complement.
TTACACGAACGAGGCGGGACACAACCACCAAGGGCACGAACAATAAAAAGAATGACTGTTCGGTATTTTAAACCTAAGAAAAGGGACCGGCCGCACCAGCCGAATGCATGGAACTATTTTGGACAGGAGAAAAACAAGGAGAACTGTGCGATGTAGACGCTTAGATGCTTAGTACGCATAAATGATGTGCCACAACAGCACTCTAGTGGGGATCCCTCTCACCCACCTTAAATATATGCAACCAAAAGAGGAATAACCGCCAAAAGCAAATCACCTCAAGAGTGGAGCGTTAAATAAATCGATTACAATAAATCAATTAGCACCTACCCTATATAAGGGTTGTCTGGTCTTATCTTTATGGTAACTTGATTGTTACATCCAATTCAAACCAATGTATGTATAGAACAAAACACAAAAAGAGGAAATAATAGTGTGAATCCATATAGTTACATAGTTACATAGTTACATAGCTGAAAAGAGACTTGCGTCTATCAAGTTCAGCCTTCCTCACATATGTTGTTGCTGTTTATCCAAAAGAAGGCAAAAAAACCTAGTCTGAAGCGCTTCCAATTTTGCCACAAACTAGGAAAAAAAATCCCTCTTGACCCCAAAATAGCAGTCAGATGTCTCCTTGAATCAAGCAGCTATTACCCCACTAATTAGAAATTATATCCCTGTATGTTATGTTTTTGTATTTATCCAATTACAGTTTAAACATCTGTAGTGACAAAACCACCTCTTCAGGCAGAGAATTCCATATCCTTATTGCTCTTACTGTATAAAAACCTTTTCTTTGCCTTAGATGAAATCTCCTTTCTTCCAGCCTAAATGTGTGACCTCATGTCCTATGTATAGCCCTGTATAGCCCAGATAAAGGTTTGTACTGGCCCCAAATATATTTGTATAAAGTTATCATATCCCCTCTCAGGTGCCGTTTTTCCAAACTAAACAGATTTAATTTTTTTAACCTTTCTTCAAAACTAAAAAGGCCAGGGACTAATTAAAGTATTTAGAAAATTGGGCAGACTAGATGGGCCAAATGGTTCTTATCTGCCGTCACATTCTATGTTTCTATGTTTCTATGTTTCCTTTTATTTTGTAGCTCGTCTCTGGACTTTTTCTAGTTCCATGATATCTTTCTTTAGAACAGGCGCCCAAAATTGCACAGCATATTCAAGGTGTGGTTTTACCAGCGATTTATAAAGAGGCAAAATTATATTTTCATCCAGAGAATGTATGCCAATATTTATACATGACAAAACCTTACTGGCTTTAGCAACTGCAGATTGACACTGCATATTACTGCCTAATATGTTGTCTATAACAATTCCCAAATCCTTCTCATGTGTGGTTATCCCTAATTCACTACCATTTAGTGTGTAAGTTGCTTGTGCATTCTTAACCCCGAAGTGCATAACTTTGCATTTCTCTACGTTAAATTTCATCTGCCATATAGTCGATATATATTTAGGAGTAATTTTATGGAGTGTCCACTCACATGTAACAGAGCCCTAAGTAGGATAGGCTCAGATCACTTTCACTTGTGTGCTGTTTCGTGGCACCTTCCCCTTTAAATTGAGTTTTCCTCAGTATAGGGAAACAAAAAGTTACATAGTAGAACGCAAACTAGTGTAGTATGTATAAAGTAACAGTTGAGAAGTATACACCTTTAAATGTTTGCTCACCTTATCCAGAGCCTAAGTACCTGGCTCTGGGTTGTAACAGCATAGTTGTCTGTAAAGGGGACACCATCCTTCTTGGAGCAGATTAAGAGGTGCAGGAGAGGTCTTAAATAAAATATAAGTTTATTCTAAAAATAAAAACAAATATCAGATCAATTGTAAATAAATATAGAAGTGTCCAACAGCATTCCTCCTCTGAGACGCGTTTCACCCTTCCTGAGAGCTTTCTCAATCGGTATACTCTGCTCCAATCCTTTCCTCACTTTAAATGTGCCGGTATAATCTCTGGTTGGTGAAATTTGTTTCTCTTCAGCCAATCAGGCTCTCCATCTCGGAGGTGTGTTATGTGTTCCGGTGTGGTGATTTAATTCATCTCGTCCGTACCGGAAGTGAAGTCGCAGTAGGTGTCTAATTGATTTATTTAACGCTCCACTCTTGAGGTGATTTGCTTTTGGCGGTTATCCTTCTCTTTGTTGCATATATTTAAGGTGGGTGAGAGGGTAGCGTCACATCATTTATACTTACTAAGCATCTAAGCACCTATATCACACAGTTCGCCTTGTTTTTCTCTAGAACCTTGTATCTCTCTATATCTGTGTGGGCAGCTAAAACTTATCGTGACCATGTTCACTAATCACATGCAGTGTGGGAAAAACATAGACACACTATTTGACGACCAAACAATTCATATGAACAACACTGGAAACAGTATAGACACAACAAACTGTCAGTATAAATTAGAAAAGGCTTTGGGGAGAGAAATGTGAATTAAATGGGAAGTACCCCAAGAGGCCTTAGATTTACTAAACGTCCATCTTTTGACCAAGATGAAGAAGAATTTGTAGATGAAGAGATTAATAAGCTGGGAAGCTTTTCATTTGGGTTAATGGGGTTAATTGTAAAGAGAAGAACTAGTACCCTTAAGAAAATCAATACTCTACAGGATATATTAACTAGCAATATACCACCGGAAGGATATTGTCACGGTTCCCACCGTAACTTCCACAGTGCCAAACGAGGTTGCCCCAGGAGTTGCCAGTAGCAGATTTGAACCTGGGTACTTTGCAGTCCTGGGGCTGCTATGTTACCTCTGAGCCACCATTCAGCTTTAGTAATGCCAGTATCTAGCTGGTACACCTCATTAGCCAGGTATAAATCACTGCTTGGTACACCTCATTAGCCAGGTATAAATCACTGCCTCTCCCAGAAGGCAGTGTCAGTTCCTTGACTCTGGTGATCATACTGCTGTTTCATGTTCTCCAGTTTACTCTTGTCCTTGACTTGTTGTTTTGTTTATTCTGATTTCTGGCATCCTCTGACCTTTGGCTTCCCACAACGATTCTTCTGCTTTATCCGTTCCTGTACTACGACTTGTAGAGTTATCCTTCACAGCCCCCGAGCACCGACTCACAGGCCAGTTGAATTCTTGCCTGACCACCTCAGCCTGCGTCTACTTGCAAGGGTGAGCATACATCTCTGCCTGCCGGACTCCCAACCCAGGTAAGACCTGAGAGATATTCATCCATGGTTGCAAGTATCCAGACTAATATAGATAAAATGGAAAGAACAGTGGTAGAAAGCCAAAAAATAAAATATATAAGAGATAAGACTGATTATGCCCGAAACCAAGCACGCACGTATGCAAAGTCACAATCCAAATCAAGATATGGAAATCAAGGGAGCTACCAAAGTCAAAGACAGAAGCAATTAGAGAGAAATAATGCAACACATATATTCAATAGGTATCAACAACACTCAACACCACATCATGCTGTAAAAAGACATCAAAGACAGAACAGCAACACGATACACACCAACCATTCTACACAACAACATCCCTTCATCTAAAAACATACACACACCCCAAACATGGTAGTGAGAAGGAAACAACCTTCCAATCATGAAGACCACCAATCCTCCACAAATCAGAACCATAGGAAAGACTTCAGTAAGACCAACCATCCCCGAGATACATCATTCCCCTTCACAATAGATTTAACTGCCTGGAAAGATCCCCAGAATGTTTTTTTTTTTTTTCAAGGGGTATATACCAAGGACAGGCACAAAGATATCCAGATGAGACCATCAGGAAAACAGATAAGGCATGTAGAAGAAGGGGAAGTAGAGGAGGAGCAGGAATACAGAAAAGAAAGACAGAGCAGGTGGGAACCCTAGAATCAAAAGGTATTTTCAATCTGACCACACGTACACTAACTACATCTCAAATCAGACTTTTGGGGAAAGGTCTAAAATATGCCCTTACGCAACCTATTGATAAATTCAATGTGTATGTGGATCTCCAGAAATTTAAGAGAAAACTATGTCTTAAAAAGTTTTTTCTTAAACATCCAGTTAACAGTATTGAGCCCAGTCAATACATCTTTATCCACTCCGACCTCAAAGATCCATCCTCATTTTACCCTCACTCATTAATTGCAGACAAAATAACTACTTTTGAGAAGATGGTAATGAATAATAAGTAAATAGTCTTAAATGGTAATAAGTAAATAGTCTTAAAAAACCTCAAGTATGGGAATAGAATTTGAATAAAGAAGACAGAACCACTTTGAATAATTTAAAGAAGGACAATACCCTGGTAATCAAACCAGCAGTCAAGGGGGGGAGGGAAAGTCCGGATGTATAAGGACCACTACATTAGGGAATGCCATAAATTACTGGCAGACAAGAATACGTATAAGAAACTGAAAGGTGACCCTATTAACAACATGAAAATCTCTTATATTCACCTTATTGACAAAGGCAAAATGCTAGACATTCTAAACAGCAAGGAACACAAATTCCTCAATGGTTTATATCCTAAAACTCCGGTGTTTTATCAACTCCTGAAGATCCATAGAGATAGACACAACCCTCCAGGTAAACCCATTGTGTTGGGTATAGGTTCCATATTAAGTCCTCTTTCGCAGTACATAGACAGATGCCTTCAATCTGCTGTTCCACTATGCCCTAGCCATTTAAAGGATACACTAAGTATCTTAAATATTCTGAAAGATCACATATGGGAAGAAGGTGACTTTTTAGTCACTGCCGATGTGAGTTTGTTATATACACTCATTTCCCATGAACGGGGCTGCAAAGCAGACACATTTTGCCTGGAGGAATTCAAGGCATTTCACCGAGACCAGATAGATTTTGTTATTGAGGGGATCCAATGGATCCTCACTAACAATTATTTTTGGTTCGGAGCTGACTTCTTCCTTCAGGTATGTGGAACGGCGATGGGCACCAGGCTCGCCCCCAGTTACACCAATTTATTCATGTCATCATGGGAACATGAGCACGTGTTTGCCAGGCGTGACTGGAAGGCAAACCTGGTGCTCTGTCGACACTATATCGACAACATTTTTTTTTATTTGGAGGGGAGACGGATCTTCCTTGCAAAGCTTTTTATTAGAACTAAATGATAATTCATGGGGCATCAAACCTGATAGCCACAATTCTGTGAATTTCTTGGACCTTCAGATATACATAGAGGGAGGTTCAATTAAAACCAAGACTTATTTCAAACAAGTGGACGTCAATAGTTAGATTGAAGAAACTATTTGCCATTTTTCACCTTGGCTGACAAATGCCCCATAAGCACAATTAATGAGGATAACGAGAAACTGCACCAATGGTGAAGTTTATAAAATACAATCAAGCAAAATCATTGATTATTTTAGACAAAAAGGATATAAAGCTCAAGTGCTAGATCAAGCTCAGCACGAAGTTACTTTAAAAGACCGTAATTCCCTATTAAGATACAAAAACCCAATAGATCCAACAGAAGGATGCAACCTTGCTTTTATATGTGATTTTAATTGCCAAAGCTACAAATTAAAAATAATTTTAAAGAAATACTGGCTGATTTTACAAAATGATGCACTTTTGCATAACATTTTACCAGCTGAACCATGTTTACCTATAGGGGAGTACCCAGTCTAAAAGATAATCTAGTAAGAAACCATATAAAAGACTCAATAGAAAATAGGAATGCTTTTAATAAAAAAGTTTTTTATGGGTGTGGCGTGTGTGGTGCCTGTAAAAACAGTGGATCAAATAAAAGATATGTTACCTCATTCTCTAACCCTCAACAGCACAATAATGAAGAAAAAAACACCTTTCAGATAAAACAATAACATGTTACTCTTAAATAGTCATTTATTTAATAATTTGTAAATGTGGGTTATGGTATGTAGGTAGAACCACTAGAGTGCTGCAAATACGAATACAAGAACACATTCGCAACATTAAAAAGGGGTTTGAGAAGCATAGCCTCTCAGCACATTTCAAACACCACCACAACTGCGATCCAATCCAATTATCATTCATGTTATCATTCATACAATTAGTACAGACAAACTGAAGAGGGGAAGATCCTATCAAGAAGATGGGGCAACAAGAGATGAAGTGGATCTTCAATCTCAACACTATGATCCCTGTGGGTTTGAACAATGATTTTGAAATGTGCCATTTTTTTAAAAAGATTCCCCCTTATTTCCTTTTCTTTTAGAATTCCTTAAATTAGTTTTACACTTTTTAACAGTTTTAATCTCCTTTTAACGAGATTCGATTCCTATTGTACTTATACAAAGTTTAATAATCAAAGTTAAAGTCAATATTCAAGTCATAGAGTCATTTTACACATTTAATCACTATTTGATTCAATCTGGGAACTTTATTAATGAAAATTTTATTTTTAATATGATGATGAATGTAATATGTTATTTTTTACTTTTATTATATTCATATGTCACATCATTCAAAATCGTGTTTAATATATTTAATATTTCTATGTATGTTTATATATCAATTAACTGTTGTTCAAAATGTTAATTGTATTTCTCTCCACACAAACAGCCACATATAATAATGTTCTTTTTTCTCCTTCTTTTAATATGTCCTTGATGTACATCATCAATTGATAATGAGGAATCTACTTGATGTGCCAGTTAAAAACAATACGAAATATTCCACTTAAATGTAAGATACTGGGCGACTGGGTAATGGCAAACACGCTCAGTGGTGTTATGCCATTCCCTGTAATAATGGCTATTTGCCCACATATAATATGGCGATCGTTAGTGCAAAGTGCGCGACGTCACTTCTGGTACGGACTAGATGAATTAAATCACCATACTGGAACACATAGCACACCTCCGAAATGGAGAGCCTGATTGGCTGAAGAGAAACGAATTTCACCAACCAGAGATTATACCGGCATATTTAAAGTGAGGAAAGGATTGGAGAGTATACCGATTGAGAAAGCCCTCAGGAAGGGTAAAATGCATCTCGGAAGAGGAATGCTGTTGGACACTTCTATATTTATTTACAATTGATCTGATATTTGTTTTTATTTTTTAGAATAAACTTAGATTTTATTTAAGTCCTCTCCTGCACCTGTTAATCTGCTCCAAGAAGGGTGGTGTCCCCTTTACAGACACCTATGCTGTTTCAACCCAGAGCCAGGTACTTAGGCTCTGGATAAGGTGAGCAAACATTTAAAGGTGTATACTTCTCAACTGTTACTTTATACATACTACAGTAGTTTGCTTCCATCTATCTCACAAACCCCTGAATCGATTCGTATGATTTTTGAATATGTTTGTTCCCTTATTATGCTCGTTCTGAAAATATAAGTATTTATTTATTGGAATGTGATGTATAATTTTAAAGTTATGAAAAATGATGATACAGCAATTAACTCAATTATCTCCCAAGCAGAGGGGAGGAATGTACTGTAATGAATGGGAGTGTTTAACTGTGTGACTGTAAACTATTGGTTGTTGAGTTTGTGTTTTCAGTGCCCAACAATGTCCACATGGTTAGTAACCTTGTGGGAAAAGTTGCCTAAAAGCCAGCCTGGCACATTAAACCTTCAGTTCTGCTTAACCCTTAAATACGTAGCCTTGTCTCGTTATATAGGCGCTATATGTCTGTCCAACCGTAATTCACCTCTTTCATATTAAATGCACCCCCCCTTATCATTTTATCAATCATTTGATTAAGGGGAAACAGGGCTTTCATTTAATATCAACTATTTAGCTATGAAACATAATTTAATATGAAAAAAATGGGAGAAAATAAGATTTTTTTATTTTTTTTTAGTTCTACATGACAGTTTACCTGTCAATGTCATAATACTGTTTGCTTTTACTGCAATAAAATACACATATTTGTATTCAGCAAAGTCTCACGTGTAAAACAGTAGCCCCTATGTACAGGTTTTGTGGTGTTTTGGGAAGTTACAGAGTCAAATATAGCACATTACATTTGAAATTGAAATTCGCCAGATTGGTTACGTTGCCTTTGAGACTGTATAGTAGCCCAGGAATTAAATTTACACCCATAATGGCATACCATTTACAATAGTAGACAACCCAATAGTGGCCAAAGTTAGCGTTAGTATTTGTTTGTGTGTGAAAAATGCAAAAAACGCCAATTTTGGCCAGTGTGTGTGACTAAGTGGCTACTAAAAAAGACTGGACATACCCCATTTGCAATACCTTGGGTTGTCTACTATTGCAAATAGTATGCCATCATAGGGGTAATTTTCATTCTTGGGCTACCATAGGGTCATAAAGGCAACGTAAGCAATCTGGCGAATTTTAATGTGAAAAAAATGAAACACAAGCCTTATATTTGATGCTGTAATTTTTGAAAACACCATAAAACCTGTACATGAGGGGTACTGTTGTACTCGGGAGACTTTGCTGAACACAAATATTTGTGTTTCAAAACAGTAAAAAGTATTGCAGCAATAATATCGACCGTGTAAGTGCTGTTTGTGCGTGAAAAATGCGAAAAACGTCACTTTTACTGGCGATATCATCGTTGTAATACATTTTACTGTTTTGAAACACTAATATTTGTGTTCAGCGAAGTCTCCCAAGTAAAACAGTACCCCCAATGTACAGGTTTTATGGTGTCTTGGAAAGTTATAGGGTTAAATATAGTGCTAGCAAATTAAATTCCCTATACTTTCGGCATGGGTTGTCAGGCAGGTCCCGATAATTTTAATTAATTAGGATACCTAATTATGTAAAATTATTACATAAATATATGTGTAGAATTAATATATGTATATATATACATATGTGTATATATACGTATATATATATAATTTTTTTTAATATTTTTATTTATATATAGGTATATATATAGTGATATATATATACGTATATATTTATGTATATAGATATATTTATTATTTCGTTCTACGAGTATTTTGATATAAATATATATATATATTAATATCACAATACAGTTAGAACGAAATAAAACACATCTATATATTTTTTAATATTTTATTTTTAATTATTCTTTTTATTTTATTTTTTTACGTATTTACATATATTTTTTATATTATATATAAATATATATATCAATAATTATATATATATATATAATCAGTATCAGTCTACGTGTAATTTGATATTAATATATATATATATATATATATATATATATATATATATAATTATATATATATTAATATTAAAATACACCTGGACAGTGTATTTGTGTGTGTGTGTATGTGTATATATATATACTTAGATCATATATATAAACAAATAGAAAGGAGTGCACTCGAGAGGACTTCTTTGAAAAAATCAATGTAGTTTATTTTGCAAACGTGCAAACATTCAGAAACGATCAAGTCGACGTTTCAGTCCACGAAGGACTTTAATCAAGACAGTGAATAGCGGGAAAAATAGTGATTTAAATACGGTAGAGCAGAGTTTTGATTGGAGAGTGAACTATACGAAAAAGAGGTTGTGACGTAATCAGTGCTATGTCAGAGGTCAGAGAACGTTATCTCAAAGTAGAGAGATTAACCCTGTGGAGTGTGAATAGTGAATGGAAAGTAAACAAATGGATTGCCGAGATGTGGAAATTCCCATACTCGAATATCCTTAAAATACAAGGAAGATCTATAGAGAAAGAAGGATAAGGGTGCCACCCCAGCATACAGATCTTATAAGAGATCTAAGAAGTAAATATATAGAAACCAACATAGTAGATATCAGTAAGGGTAGCAAACCAATCCCATAAAGAGAATCCAAGGACCTAGAGAAATGCAGTCATCAATATTGAGTAACATATATGCAGTATAAAAAAGGCTTAAGTTACATAGTCTGTAAACACTAAGTAGAAAGAAAGAAGGAAACAAAAAAGTTACTATGTTATCCTGATAAGGTTATTTGAACCAGCAACAATTGAACACAACATTATCTTTTCAAAATAAAACAATTCAAAGGATTGATCTCATTTAGTCCCCCTGGAGACAAAGTCCCCACTGTAAAAATCCAAAAAGCTTCTCTCTGGAGAAGCAATGTGTCTCTATCACCCCCCCCTCACCGGGGTCGGAACATGTTCAATGCCCATAAATTTCAAGGTTGGTAGTGAATGTCCCATCTCAAGAAAGTGTTTGGCTATAGGAGTAGATGCAGTGCCGCTGGAGAGTCCTATTCTGATAGTTGACCTGTGTCCTCTCATTCGTTCCCTTAAGTCATTAGACGTTTTCACAATGTACATAAGGCCACAGGGGCATGTGATCCGATAAACGACATGTGTTGTAGTACAGGTAATCCGTTGTCGTATCTTATATTCTTTGCCAGAATGGGGGTGAAAAAAAGATTTTCCGGGTGTCATATTGTTGCAAGCTGTACATTTTAAGCAACGAAAGCAGCCAGGATTCTGTTGTGTATATTGACCCGGGGTTTGTATATCCGTGTGAACCAAATAGTCCCTTATTTCTCCTATAGCTTATCATAGGACTTTGCTGGAATATCACAGGTAATGTTTTGTCTTTTCTGAGTACTTCCCAATTATTCCGTAGCTTTTCAGATATATCCCTACACTGTGAGTGTAGTTGGCCCACCATTTGCAGTTATAGCAGCTTCCACTTTTCTGGGTAGGATTTCCACACGATTTTGAAATGTTTTTTGTTAGAATATTTGCCCATTCATCCAGGAGAGCATTTTTGAGGTCAGGCACTGCTGTTGGACAAGAAGGTCTGTCTCGCAATCTCCGTTCCAGTTCATCCCAAAGCTGTTCTATCGGTTAAGGTCAGGACTCTATGGAGGCCAGTCAGGTTTTTGCACACCAAACTCATCCAACCATGTCTTTAAGGACGTTGCTTTGTGGACTGGGGCATAGTCATACTGGAACAGAAATTGGCCTCCCCCAAACGATTCCAAAAACTTTGGAATAATCGCATTGTCCAAAATATCTTGGTATGCTGAAGTATTAAGATGTCCCTTCACTGGTGAGGGAGCTCCCTGCTTTGATATGGTTTGATGCAGGAGCAAGTACTAAGTTCATGGTATCAATCCAAAATACTTATTTAAAAGAACTATATTATGATTGGTTTAAATATAGAAAGAAGAATAGGACCTTAGACAAAGTCACTAAAGGCAGTCCCATTACGACTATCCAAGGTGATATACCAGCAAGCCATCTCTAAATTTCTTAGACCTCACAATCTCAGTAGACTAAACTAACCATTTCCAGACAACATTATTTAGGAAACCAACGGCCACGAATATTGCTCTGGAATGGGATAGTTACCACCCCAGACTCCTCAAAAAGGGAATTCCGATAAAACAGTATTTAAGAGAACAAAGACACTGTTCAACATTGGATGATTTCAAGTCCAAAGCTAAAGAATTACTCACACACTTTAAAGAACACGGATATTCAAACTGATGCCTAAGAACAGCGTATAGGAGTGCCCTGGATATGGAAAGGGAGTTGATGCTAACTAACACTCATAGTAAAACGGACGATCAGCTTATCAGATGCATTGCAGATTTTGATTTGGGGTGGGAACAGGCCAAATTTATTTTAAATTGGTTTTGGCCCATACTTACATAAGATGTACACCTCAAAAATGTGGTAACACCAAGAGCATCAATAACAGCTAGGAGGGGAAAAAACCTATGTGATATGCTTGTACCAAGTAACCTCCCATCTACAAAACCCTCTCATACTTGGTTAAATAATTCTCTAGTAGGTACCTACAAATGTGGCAATTGTACAGCCTGCAAGTATATGTTGCGTGACTCAAAAATCATCAAAGACAGTACCCGGAGTATTAAGGTCCCAGTTAGGGATTTTTTTCCACTCGAAACCACAGGAGTAGTTTAAAAACCTTCAGACAATTTAAACTTTGCATTTTGGAACAACTTCGTTCAGTAAGATAAAAAAATGACACACCAATTTTAAGGCATCTATGGGAACACCACTCAGGCGTATCTCATAATTTACGTTTTGCTGGCATTGAACATGTGAAACTGGATCAAAGAGGTGGAGACCTAGACCGCCTCCTGAAGAAAAGGTAATGCTATTGGGTTTACAAATTAAAGACCCTGGCAACCCTGGGCCTGAATGAAGGGTTTACCTATACCCCATTTTTGGATTAATAATCTTGGTGTCTGTAGTCCTTTTTTTTAGTCTTAACTTCACTTTAATCACCACATTTCTATCATGAATGCAGCAAACAATTTATATGAGTCATTCATTAATGTTATCTTGAATATAGAGCACGTTAATGTGGAAATTTCATCTAATTCAAAAAAAATTAATTAGTATGTTTATTTTTCTTTAGATTGTTGCCCAACAGTATTTATTTATATTCCATTTAATGCTAGGTTAGAACTACAATATTTGATGTTTGTGATGTCTGCACAGTGCTAATGGTCAATTTATGAATCTCCTGCAGATGGGATAATATAACTTGGAATAAGTGTCTTGATTTAAATTGCTAGGATGTTGCCTGAAGGAGCTATTATACTTACCAGAACAACTACATTAAGCTGTAGTTGTTCTGGTGACTATAGTGTCCCTTTAAAGTATTTAAATCCAATAAGTGAATTGGATAACAAGATTACATCTGTGATTGTAATGTCTATTATTGTATTATATTGTAATGTCTGTATCTTGTAAAATGAAAGAGCAATAAATAATAAATACATTTAAAAAAAAAATGTCTCTTCACTAAAAGTAAGGGGCTTAGTCCAACCTCTGAAAAACAGCCCCATATCATTATCCCTCCTCCACCAAACTATACAGTTCTCCCAATGCAATCAGGCAGGTAATGTTATCCTAGCATCTGACAAATGACTAGCATCTGACTCACCCATCAGGCAGCCAAACAGACAAGTGATATTTGTCACTCCACAATACATGTTTCCACTGCTCCAGAGTCCACTGGTGGCGTGCGTTACACCAGTGGTCACCAACCCAGTCCTCATGGACCACCAACAGTTAAGGTTTTATCAGTATCTCTATTTGAATAAAAAAGAAAAATAAATAAATCCTGGACTGTTGTCTGCCATGAGGACTTGGTTGGGGACCTTTGCTTTACACCACTCAATCTGATGCTTACCATTGTACTTGGTGATGTGAAGCTTGCATGCAACTGCTCGGCCATGGAAATCCATTCCATGAAGCTCCCAATGCACAGTATTTGTGCTGACATTAATGCCAGTGGAAGATTGGAACTCTTCAGCTCTGAAATCAGCAGAGCATTGGCGACTTAACTCATCATGCAGCTCAGCACTCTGTTTCCCCTCTGTTTGACACTCATGGTCTTCCGCTTCATGGCCGAGTTGGTGCTGTTCCTAAATGTTTCCACTTTCCAATAATACCACTTAAAATTGACAGTGGAATATCTATCAATGATGAAATTTCACAAACTGACTTATTGCTATCACAGTAACACCCTTGAACTCACTGAACTCTTCAGAACAACCAATTTTTTCACAAAAAATGCAAAACTGTTAATGCAAACTGCATGGCTAGGTGTTTGATTTTATACACCTGTGACAATGGGTCTGATTGATACACCTGAATTCAATAATTAAGAGTTGTATCCCAATACTTTTCTCCATATAATGTATCATCCCCCTTTCTGTCTTTTACTTCCCCCAGCCCCTTTGTTTGTCTGTCACCTCCCCCCCCCAGCCTCTTTGTGTTTTTCTTGTGTTTCTCTGTCAGACCAAGCAGATGATAAATAAGATCCCCAACTGTAGACCATTCTACGTGGAGTGACTGGCAATAGGGGGAACTCGGTGCGCCCTCCTTCTTTTGGTCACCTGGACATTGTGCCCCCAGGCCTGTGCACACTAAAATCTTATGGTAGTGCCAGCCCTGTCTGATATAATATTTTGTGAAAGCAATGCACCTTACTGTTAACTCCCACTCATGAAATGAACAATCTATTTATATCTTAAATACCTATTGAAACATATTTGGTATATTTATCATCCCTTTTTTATTCATACATTCATGTCTGGCTTTCTTTCTTTTTAAAAAACAAACAAACAAAAAAAAAACACAATCCTTATTGTATCAGCAAAATTCCCATCTACTACCCATGCACTAAAATGTCTTATCAGTAACTAGCATGTGCATCTGCATTAAAAACATCATACATTTTATTTTTAAAGTGTGTTCTGCCATCGCTTTACAAATTATTATTTAATTAAGTGCGATACTGTACAAAGTGCTCCATACTTGGCGTGTTGTGTCTTTTATCCATGTTCTTATATAACAGTACATTAAAAAACATTCTGTTCTTTTTATCCATATAAACAAACACTTGCTTCATGTGGCTCTTTGAATTGCAGAGCTCCATCCTGTGAAGTTCAGTGGATGCAAGGTTTTTTGGTTTTTTGTTTGTTTCTTAGCTGCATTTTATTAAACTTCAAGGTTGTTCTGGGACAAGATAAGTATACAAAAAAACCTAGTCTGTAATCCATGAAACAACCAGATTGACAACAGAGACCATGCAGTAGTCCAAACAAGCTCCCTAATTTCCTGCCAGAGTGCCAGAGGCTGCCTTTCAAAAATGCCCTGCTAAAAACAAGCAGTATGAAGATGTAAAAGAGATATGCAGTCATACTCCTGGTGCTGTAACGAAAAGAATGGCTTAAATGCAACAGAAAAATATTACAGCAAGATAAAGATGTTGGTAGATGATTTGTTATTATTGTGTCATCTCCAAGGTATTTTCAAATTATTATTTTGTTTGTAGAATTAAATTTTTATTTTTTTTAAAAGTTATAATATCGCCACAGCACTCAATACTCAGTATTTGCAGTTGCAACAATTCTTGCACATGAAAGCAAATTGGGGTTGGGTAGTACATTAGGTAGAATTAGGGACATTTAATTGAGTCATCAATGAGATGTATCATCTGCAAGGAGGGGCTGAATTTGTCCCGGGTGACAAGCTCGTTCTTTATAGCAGGGCCTTGTGAAACTATATTGGACGATCTGCATTATCCTCTGCTCAATTTAAAAGGTGCTACTCTCAGCATGCAGGGAGTGATGGGGCTGCCAGGATGTCATACTATTATTAGAGGAATAAAAGACATAAAAGGGGTAAAATGGCAAAAGCGGGCCAACGGAGGATAAGATACAGAATAGGGGCAAAAGGAGGTGGGTGAAATACACAAAATTGAAACAGGAGACACAAAAGAAGGTTAATATACATAAACCAATGGTAAGAGACATAAAATGGGTACAAGAGGAATAAGAGGGACAAAAGTGAGGTGAGAATGGAAGGGCAGAAACAAAAGGGACACAAATGTGGGGTTAAGAGATATAAAAGGGGGTAAAAGATAAATGGGGTGAAAAACACAAGAGGAGGAAGATACACAAGAAGGGGCTATAGAGACAAAAATGGTATAAGAAATGGTAAAAGACACAAAAGAGATAAGGGGATTGTAAGATATAAGGTTAAAAATAGATTAGGAGAGATGCAAATGGTTAAGAGGGATTTTAGGAAGGACACACAAGGATGGTCAAGAGATACACACAAGGTGGTAACGGGGGTACAGAGCAACATGCAAAAGCATTTCAGTTCTGAGGGTTGGGTACACAGTGTTATTCCAGGTGTCATGCAGCCTAGATACACCTCCACTTATAGACGTTTATACCTGTAACGGAATGCTGGTCTCTCACAGACTATTTCCGCTGGTAGTCCAGGTGTGACTCAGGAACAAGCAATAATCCCAGGCACAGTACCCACAGTGAGAGAATAATCCAGCAGCATAACAAGCACAATCAGCAGTAAAATCCAATAGTATCCCATCACCTTTCCCAATAACTGGATGACACACAGTATCAGGAGCAGAACTTAACTGACTTTTACTCACACAACCCCTGCTTTTATGCAATGCTCCCGTGCAAGGGAGCCACCCATAAGAATTAGTACATTAACCAATAAAGTACAAGGTACAACCCACACATCTCCTCCCATCAGCTTATCTGTTAACAGAATTAAAATGTACATATTTTTTCCCAAGTTCTAGATGTACCCCAAATATATAGGGTACACCCCTAAATGTGGTATCCCCTAATAGCCATGTTCTGGGTGAATAGCATATTAAAAAATCACCCAGATCGGACCAGGGGTTAGGGAGTTATAGGGGTTAAAAAGTTAGGTGGAGTTCCCTTTAGGCCCACTGAAGCATGGCTTTCCAGCCCAAACCAGTTCCAACTAGTCTGGTAGTGTGCCTGGGACAATGCCCTGCAGGAGAACAATGGGACAGGAAACGGGGGAGGGGTACACCCATAGACATAGAATACATAGACGCCGCACGTCTATGGAATTCTGTGCTGAGCGGCGAGAAATGCGGCGGCCATCTTGGACCGGTCGCCGCTCTACTGAAGCTATTGAAGAACCCTTGGAAAGTCCATCTCACTAAAGGTAAGTGAAGGACTTGGGGCACTTAATACCCCTACCCCTTAATACTCCTACCCCTTAATACCCCTACCCCATGTCATTAATGCACCTACCCCTAATCCTTAATACCCCTACAAACACAGTGTTAATACCCCTATCCCTAGTCCTTAATACCCCTACCCCTATGGTGTTAATACCCCTACCCCTACAGTGTTAATACCCCTGTGCTGGGGTAGAAAATTAAGGACTATGTGTGCTAGGATAGGGGTATTAACACTGTAGGGGTATTAAGGATTAGGGGCATTAATGACATGGTTAGGGGTATTAAGGGGTAGGGGCATTAGGGGCTATAAGTGCCCCAAGTCCTTCACTTACCTTTAGTGAGATGGGCTTTCCAAGTGCTCTTCACTAACTTCAGTAGAGCGGCGTCCGGTCCAAGATGGCTGCCGCATTCCTCACCGCTCAGCACAGAATGTGGCGTCTAGGTATTCTATGTCTATGGGTACACCTTCCTATACACAATCTATACACAGTCTAATAGAAGTCCATGCACTGTGCTTAAAGGGCCAGTAGCCGCATAATAAAAATCCATTATGCCCAAATACTGTCTTTAAAGGGCAATACCCCAGGGCCATAGTCACATGGCAGGAGGCGGGCAAGCAAGCACCTCCAAAAGCTCATGGCAAACTCTCTTAAAGGGGTGAGTTTGCTACAATACCTATATATAACCAAAATATATAAAATGGTTAAGAGCTTGTAAAGTTGTTTTGATAGGCAGCAAGACAACAAAACCAGGAGTCTATCTTCTATGGGATAACTTGCAGAAGGAATGGCAGTTGCACCTCAGAGCTTCAAGAGAGAAATACAAAAACAAATAACTACAATGTTGTAGTATAGCCAAATTTGTGTGTATTTAAGAACAGATACACATATACTTTTGTGAGCTATAAATTAGCTCTGATTTGCACTTAAGTGATATAATGCCTACTTGTTGATGTAATAGAACTTCACTCTTTATAGTATAAGTCCTGAGCAGGATGTGCAATAGAAACAACAGTGAAATGCAGTAGGTTTTAAATCTAAATACCAATAAGAAAATCAAGCGTGGACACTCACATATTAACGAGACAAATGTGGCTCCCCACTCTAGGATAATATTCACACATATGCCCTCAGCATAAGAATGCAAGAGAAAACAATATGGAGTTCTTTAATGAACAGGGCATAGGTGGTATAAATCCTCACCAAGAAAATGGCAGGTATAGGGCAGCAAAATACAACGATGGTCGATGATAAAGGCTAACTGCAATTTATTGGAACACACAAATATAAAAAAGAAAATATTAAATGTACTAACTCATTTTGCCTAAAGTGAGAGGCTTCTTAAAAAATGTCTGACTTTGAAAAAGCCTCTTTCTGTATGCAAAACATGCTTGTGTTTTTTTGTTTTTTTTAAATACATTTTTGCTGATGTTTATTCCAGACATGATTACACATTTTCCTACAGAGCCTTGTTGGAATATTAAGAATTTTAAAAACAGAGCTTCTCATCAGATAATAATATTGTTACATTTAGCTAGAATTCAAAGTTCCATGAAAGATTTTTTCAGCAAATGGTGGGTGAATTTACCAGTTTAACTATTAGAAGTCATAAAATACCAGATAGTAGTGTAATAATATGAGCGCTAGGACATGCAGCTGTGAACACAGTGGAATTAATCACAAAAGATTCCACCAAAAGTCAAAGAAATATATAATACAAAGATGAAGTGCACAGCGCAAAATTGGAATAATATTAATGCTCTAACTCCCAGAGCTTGACACCACCATATGTGTTACACAGGTGAATTATAGTTATACCTGAATACAGTATAATTCCTTCTCCTATAATGGAGGCAACAGACAGGTTTTCTTGTATGGTATAAAAAGGAAAACTCATAGGATAACACTGTTATAAAAGAGGATTCAATTTAAAACTCTGTATGGTCCAACTCACATTTTTCTGAGCCTGTTATATCAAAACTGGTTCAGGTAATATCACTTTAAATGCAATGTGCAGATCCAGGTGAGTTGTAGATGGTCCCTCAGAAAATAATTATGGGAAAGACAACACCAGATTAGTATAGAATCACAATATTTATTACAAAAAATATAAAAAGCCTTACATTAAGGTTTCTGGAGTGCCATTCATTCAAAGAGTAAAAGCACAACACGTTTCAACACTTGGATTTGCGTCTTCCTCAGGTGCATAAA
Source organism: Pelobates fuscus (assembly GCF_036172605.1). Taxonomy (NCBI): domain Eukaryota; kingdom Metazoa; phylum Chordata; class Amphibia; order Anura; family Pelobatidae; genus Pelobates; species Pelobates fuscus. The sequence continues at coordinate 308,090,910 of NC_086318.1, read as the reverse complement.
CTTCTAGTGTACAATCCCTGTTTATAAATGTCTTTTGGTGCCTAATTTCACACTATACAGACACCCCCTTGCTCTAATTAACCTATCAGAGTCATCCTGAACTTCCAGTGTGCTGGCAATCTGCATTCTGATGCTATGTGACGTCACTTCCGGTTTCGCTATGTATGCGTTCCAGCGGCCATTTTTATGCGTTCCACCTTCGGTTTTGTGATCCAGCAGCCATTTCTATGCGTTCCACTGACACCAATGCTCATGTTACATATTAAAGGGACTCTATAGTCAACATATAAAAGCAAGAAAGACTGGTCCCCCAGCCTTCCTTCTTGCTTTTATTTGAACTTTCATTTATTTAAAATAATTTTCGGAGCGTTTTTATATTAAAAACTTACCTCCGTTCCAGCGCCGAGCTCCAAGCCATGCCGCGCCCCCTTTTTCGTCAAAATGACGAAATCGCGGGGCCCAATAGGACACTTCTCAGAGAGAAGCGTCATCGCGATGTGGTGCGCATGCGCGGCTTCGCGCTGCACCAATCGCGTTCTTCATAGAGCGGCATTGACAGCCGCCCTATGAAGAAACTCAGCGCTTTACCGCGCATGTGCGCGGAATGCGCGTTCGCGAGCTGAGCTGTCTGACTGACAGCTCAGCTCGCTTTCTATACCCGCCCCCTCCTACTCCAAACTTTGCATGCAAACACTATATATAGAGATTTCTCTCTATATAGTGTTTGCATACAAACACACATATTGTTAAACATAAGGGGGGACCTACTGTCCCCCCCCGGTCCCCACCCCTGAGCCGGTGGGTGGGGGCCCTAAAACTAACAATAAGGGGGGACCTACTTTCCCCCCCCGGCCCCCACCCCTGAGCGGTGGGTGGGGGCCCTAAAACTAACAATAAGGGGGGACCTACTTTCCCCCCCGGCCCCAACCCCTGAGCGGTGGGTGGGGGCCCTAAAATTAACAATAAGGGGGGGGACCTACTGTCCTCCCCCGGCCCCCACCCCAGAGCGGTGGGTGGGGGCCCTAAAATTAACAATAAGGGGGGGGACCTACTGTCCCCCCAGCCCCCACCCCTGAGCGGTGGGTGGGGGCCCTAAATACAAAGGAGGGGGACCCTAGTTAACCCTTCCCCCCCAAAAAAAATTATCTCCCTACCTACCCCCCTCACCCTAAAACTAATGAGGGGGGGACCTTTAACTAAAAACCTGTAAACAAAAAAAATGAGATAAACACAACTTACCATTCGATGTTTTCTTTCTTCTAAAATCTTCTTTCTTCAGCCCCAAAAAAGGCCAAATAAAAAGCCATAATAACCGACGCAATTAAAAAAAAAAAAAAAAGAGCGCAAAAAAAAATCCATGTTCACCCATGGAGGGCTCCGCGCAGACTGAGCTCTGCAGGGCGGGGGAAGGCTTATAAAGCCTTGCCACGCCCTGCAATTAGGCTAAGAACACTCTGATTGGCTGGTTTAAGCCAATCAGAGTGCTCTTTGTCATTTTACACAGCGTGGGAAAATTCCAAAGAATTTTCCCACGCTGTGTAAAATGACACAGAGAACTGTGATTGGATGGCTTGAAATCCATCCAATCACAGTGCTCTGTGTCATTTTACACAGCGTGAGAAAATTGAACTTTCCCACGCTGTGTAAAATGACACAGAGCACTGTGATTGGATGGCTTGAAATCCATCCAATCACAGTGCTCTGTGTCATTTTACACAGCATGGGAAAATTGAACTTTCCCACGCTGTGTATATATTTACTTACATCTTCATTTTGTCTTAAAATATGCCAATGTTTGTTTAAAATTTTCCTTAAAATATGACTCAGAATTAAAATCACTGATAAAAGACACTTGTTCATTTTGTGTATTTTCCTCCTGTTTTTTATTTTTATAAACTAAAAGATCTTCTTAGTTTTTCTTTAACATCCGTGAATTGCTTCTCTATTTCTTCTGACTTGTACCTTTTTTGTAAAAATTGCTTCTTAAGGGTTCTAGATTGGTCAATAAATACATCTTCTGTCTTGCAATTTATTTTAAGTCTAGTAAATTGTCCTTTTGGTATGTTAGTGAGCCAAGGAGAGAAGTGGCAACTCTTGGTGTCAATGTAACTGTTTGTGTCCACTTTTTTTTTTTTTTTTTTAAAGTACAGGTTTGTATAGATCCGGATTTGATAAAAATCTTAAGATCTAAAAAAATAACCTCCTGGGTACTGATATTGTACTAGATTAATTTATGCAAACCAATAAGTTTGAATGACTATCTGTTCCTGTCCAAATTAGAGATGATTAAATTGCGTATACGCAGAAGTAAATTCACACTGACACACGAGGTTCAGGTTAAATGAAAGAACTTTGAGAAAATTTAATGGCATCTGGTTAAAAAGCGGGTACGCAGACCCTTATAAAGGCAACATTACATCATCATAGAATATCAAGATAACAACAAATAAACATTATTAATTGGGTTAGGTGTTAAGTGGTTAGGTCAATACCCTCCAATCAATATTATTAATTGGTCTAGGTGTTAAGTGGTTTGTTAAATGTCCTCCCATCGAGAGGTGGCGTCATCTCGGACACGGGTGTGGACTTGATGGCTCGGGCGCCATTTTGAGTAGCACGAGGCTTTACTCGATGGGAAGGAACTTTGTCGGTCATTTTGAATGGTTAATACTGTTATATCCAAGGTTATGTTCAAGGCTTTTAGTGAATAGACATTTTATTAGTACAATTCTCATGATCTAACTATGGCATACAATGTTTCATACTACAGGAACTTAACTATTCCAGTGCTATTCATTTCCTTCTAGAAAAGCATTATTTTTCTAATATTCTAAATGCTGTTAGGAAAATCAATCATTTAGGAGTTTAATGGGAAGTTTAATAAGGATTTTAATAATTCTATAACAGTATCACTGGTAAGCTTTATTCCCCAGGAGTTAGAATTTAAAAAAGATAAAAATTGATCCAAAGAAGCACGGCTACCTTTCCAGATAAAAAAATACATCGTCAATTAATCTTTTGTAGAGGACCAAGTTCGCTACCCAGCTATGCCCTGAGTAGATGAACATAGTTTCCCAGTAAGCCATAAAAAGGTTGGCATAGCTGGGGGCGAACTTAGTCCCCACAGCCATGCCCCAATTTTGTGCTGAGCACTTTATCTTTGTGTTATATATTAGAAGTCATAAGAGTGCTCTGATTTCAATTCCATTCATTCAATTCATATAATAGTTGTGAGACATTTAAGAATCACTCTGGGCACCATAACATCTTAATCAGAATCAGAAGGCGCCAAAAAGTTTAACCCCAAAATCTTCAATCCAGTGCCCAATAGCACTGCCCCTTCAGTCAGGAAACCTCAGACAGGGCCGCCACAAAAAATATATCTATCTTTTTCATTCTGTTTCATGAATGGGGAGCTACTGAGAGTGTCAGTCCTTGTTTTTCTGAAGCCTTGGACTGTAACAGAAGTGACATGGCAAAGCTGATGAATGCCAGACTGAAGAATTTGAGATTAAACTGTTTAACCCTTTAAAGTAAGTTAGCTCTCTTGTCTCTATGCAACAACAGACTCTCAAAAAGACTCCTGAGAACTATATCTAACAAAGCTGTAGAACCACACAACATTTCAAGATGCAATTCAACATTTCTGCATTAACTTAACCACTGCAAGACATACCTGAGATATTGAGGCTACTAATAACCCCATCTCAATTGGTATACCTGTTTCTGTTTTTTTCCAATTTCCTATTACACCTGTATTTTTTTGTGCTATAATTCTATGGTGTATGTTTAGCTTAGATCTAGTATATTTTGACGCTAGTATATATGTCACCAGGACTATATATGTTCCTTGTCAGCTCTATGGACCATTAATTCTTAGTGCATGCGCCTTGTAATTCCTAGTACATGCCCATTCCCAAATAACATCTTATCCATTCTGTTTTACAGCCTAGGTCTCTTGCACACAAGTAACAACACAACAGGGCTCCCAAGAACTATAGTCAACAAGGCTGCAGAACCACAGCAGTTCAAGACTCTGCATTATATTAATCACTGCAAGGCACAATCTTTATAACATAAGCAGGTAGCAACACAATCTCAATATATACAGGGCCATCTTTAACGCGGGGCGTAATAGTATATAGTCATTCTAGTGCCTCGGTTACTGAAAGTCAATAAAGTGCCTCATAATGCATACCACATAAAAATATATATAAAATAAGAGATAGGGGAAAAAGAGGTAAAAGAGAAAAGTCATTATTCAACATATTAAAAATAGATATTTTAGCAATAGTAATATATCAAAAAGACACTAAAAATAGCAACAAGCATAAGTGTCACTTTTTCAATTAAATATAATTATAGATCTCATCAATGTTCAAGCCAACTGGAGATAACGTCTCCAGTTCAAAGATCCTTCTCATCTCAGACTTCTTGAACTTTTAAAATCTTCCCAATCTCTTATGTTTGTTTGTGAAATGAGTCATTTAAAAAGTTATTTTTAATATTGCTTATATGTTCCCTTATTCTTATTTTTAGGGGTCTAATTGTCCTGCCAACATATTGCAATCCACATTCACAAAAAAGGAGATGGATAACATTGTTGGTATCACAAGTAATAAATGTGTCTATAGTATACTTTTGCCGGGTATTTCCAGAGGTGAATTCTGTGATTTTTGTTGTTTTTTTAATCGTAGTCTCCCTACACGCTATGCATCGGCCACAAGTATGGAAACCTTTTATTTGGGTGCCAAATAAATCTTTATCCTTATGTTCCTTTAATACACAGCTTTTGGTAAGTATTTGTTTGAAATTTGTGGCTCCCCTATATACCATCCTAGGTTTCTCACCTATATATTGTTGAAGATCCCCATTCTGTCTTAGGATGTGCTAATGTTTTGTCAAAATTTCTTTAAAACCTGGCTTTGACAGTTAAAATCTGATATGAACGTAACTTGTTCCTTGCAGGGCTTTTTAATCCTTTTATAAGACAATAATTCAGTTCTAGATTTAACTTTACGTCATTGGCTTTCTACATTCATATTGCTATATCCTTTATCTGAAAACAGTTTTTTTTAAAACCTCAGATTGTGCTAAAAACTGGTCTTTATCCGTACAATTTCTTTTTAATCTAACAAATTGTCCCTTAGGTATATTCTTAAACCAGGGATTAAAATGACAGATATTTGAATCAGTAAAAATGTTAATCTAAATAATGTACTTCCTTTGTACGTATCTCTTGTGTAAGTTTAATGCTCCAAGTGTTAGAATTAAGAAAGATTAAAAACTCATCTGGAGAGGCATGGATACCTTTCCATACAAAAAAGATATTGTCTATGTATCTCCTATAAAGTGCCAAGTTTGCAACCCAGTCGTGCCCAGAATAAACAAAATATTTTTCCTAATACGCCATAAAAAGTTGGCATAGCTGGGTGCAAACCTGGTCCCCATAGCCCTACCCCTGCATCCTCTTTCATGCTCTATGATCGTGTAGAAACTACTCCCATCCCATGTGGCGAGTATATAGTCCCCTTCCCATTTAAAATGATTTAAAATCTGCAAAAGATTCACAGTGTCCATGAGGTATGATGGATTAGAAACGACCAGGGGCTGTAGCTGAAGATCAATGTATTGAGAAAGGAGAGATAAGAGTGAATTTACTCCTGCCACTGTGGGTCTACCAGGAGGATGAATAGGACATTTGTGCAATTTAGGGAGGATATAAATAACTGGTATTTTAGAATATTTACAATAAAAAAAATTATATGCGTTATTATTTAAAATTCCTTTTGAATGGACTTAATCTAAAAACTTAATAAGATTCTTTTTTTATTTCTGGTACTGGATTTTTTCTTAATTTACAATAGCTCTCTATATCTGATAATTGTTTAAAAATGTATTTTAAGTAGGATGTTTTATTCATAAACACCACCCCTTCGCCCTTATCTAGCAGTCCCCCAGCAGCGACCATGATCACATTGCCGTAGTAGGAGTCTAGAAGCTGCCCGCAGGGGGACTGTCTGAGCTGTCCGGCAGACCCCCAGGCTGCTAAAAAAAAAAACCAGTATATATAATAAACATATATATGTATAATATATTATAAAATAATTAAAACATTTTATAATATATTATACATATATATGATTTCATTCTAAGTGTACTTTGAGATATATACACATTTGTCTTCAGGGCATAGAAAGCCATAATGACAGTATATAACTTATACCATATTATAACATAGAAAATTTGAAACAGCCGGTTGTGGTGTGCGAAACCGACAATACGGTAGGCTTTGATAAGAGGATAGGAAACTGTGGTTGTTTAGCCAAAGTGTAAGTATGTGGTGTTATATCCCTGTCAGATATAATTTGATGGTGTTGTAAGATAATTTAAATTTAAGGTGGCAAAAATAAGTGAAAGCTACAATAATTTCCATTGAATGTTTATTTACAACCTGAAAGTCCAACAAGAATCTGTTATAAATATGGAAAGCCCTGTCGTATGACTTTCTAGTATTGTCAGAGAAAGCTAATTGTGAAAGGAGTCTGCCATGCGTTAACAGCTCTCCAAATCCAATGTCATGCCCTGCCATGACGGAGCCAGGGTAGCCATCAGGGCTGCCATTGGTAACACTTTGTGGGATTCCTGAAATTGAGAGTGAGACAAACGATCAGATGCTACGTTCTGAATGGCAGGAATATGCACACATACCAGGAAGAAATTATAGTTAGCCGCCAGCCAAGTAAATTTTTTCAGAAAGCTCATGATGATCAGAGATTTAGAATGACCTTTGTTAATTATATGGCAGGTGGCTAAATTGTCCGAAAAACATCTCACCGCCTGACCTGACCAAGCTGTTCCCCATGCTACTGCAGCAGCTAAAATAGGATACAGCTTAAACAGGGCAGAAGTGGTGGAAAAACCTGGTACATTGTACACTTCTATAGGCCAAACCCCCCAAAGCCAATTATCACCAAAAATAGCCGCAAAGCCTGAGGTGGTCGCTGCATCTGTAAAAATAGTAAGGGAGTCAGAGGTAAGTAAAGGGATAAACATGCTTTTCCCATTCCATTTCATGAGAAATTCCTGCCACATGCGTAAATTTGAGGTAGCAGGCACGTCTAGTGAAATATCAGACTGAAAACGGGGAAACATATTGAGTAGTCTAGATATGAAAGCCCTTCCCTGTGGGATAATTTCCATGGCAAAGTTGAGGGAGCCTAGTAGAGACTGTAATTCTGTACGATAGATAGGTCGATGCTGGATAGGATAAGCTCAATCGTATCTCTAGGCAAACTGGCAAGCATAATGACCGAATCTAGCGTGATACCCAGGAAATTAATCAGCATGTCGGGTCCTTCTGTCTTTTTTAGGGAGACAGGGACCTCCAGTTATTGGAATAGTTGGATCGTGATTCTCAGGCCACTAGGTGGAAATAAGTTACTCTCAATAGTCAAGAAGTCATCTAAATAGGGAATAACTGTGGGGCATCTACAGACATTGAGCAGTAGCCAGCATAAAGTCTCAGCGAAGGTATCAAAAATCCTGGGGCTACTTTTTGCACCAAACGTGAGACGAGTGAAAAAGTAACAAGAACCTTGCCACTTAACACTGTGTACATGCCACAAAGAAGGATGTATTGGGAGGAGATTGAAGGCGTTAATGATGTCCGTCTTACTGAGCCATGTCCCCTTCCCTGCTGTCATGATTGCGTCAATGGCGTTATCAATAGTAGCGTACTGCAGGGAAAATTCCTCTGAAGGAATGAGAGAGTTCAGACTGGAGATCGTGGAAGAGTGGGAAGCAGAGAGGTCGACAATCAACCTTTGCTTGGCTGAACTTTTACCAGAGACCACCTCAATAGGGTTAGTTCTCCATACTAAGAAAGGTGGGGAACTGAATGGCCCAAGTAGGAAACCTTGATCCAAATCAATCTGCAACAGATTATTAACCGATATTGGATTTGCGATGGCAGACAGTAGATTCTTACATTCTACAATGCCGGATAGCATGTAAATTATTCGTGTATGGAACCCTTCTGTGAATCCCGTCACCAAAAACTCCACCAAGTGGGGTGAGGAATGGTTCTGTAGTAAGTCGGCAAAACAAGTCACATTAATTGAGGCCAAGTAGTGTTTGGGAAACAATTTATTTGGACACATCGTCTTGGCACGAGAACACACATGCAATAACTGGCACTCGCTAAATGCACAGGAACCTGCATTGAAGTTATTGCAAATCTGGGATTTACCAATGAAAACAACGGCCGAGCTTGTCCTTAATCACTCTCTCAGGTTTCGCTTAGGAAGTAGGGAAAGGAAAGGCAGCACCAAGCTCAGGGGTATTAGGACATATGTTTGTGGTGTGTGAGGATAAAACATCACAAGCTGGGGACCTGAGGCCCGCGAAGTGCCTGCAAAACAGCTCTGCATGCAACTGGCTCCAGTCCGTCTGAAAATGTAACTGAGTCAGGGCTGCAGACGCCTTCACGTAGAATGATCTGTGGTAATCATAAAATGATGTACCACCATACTTATGCCCCAGGTCCACCAACTTGTGTAAATACAGTTCAAATTCCTCTCTGCGTTCAGGATAAACTGAGCACACTACGTCTATATAGATACCAAAAGCCAGTACGAACTCAGGGATTGACAACTTCCTATTCAACCTGGGGTCCCTAGCCTTCAGTACGACCGGGACATCGCCATAGGAATATGTCTTGTTCTCCAGGATATCTTGGGAGGCAATCAGCAGAGAAACTAGATGACATCCTTGCCAAGATATCCTTCTTAATATTTGCTGGTACCATGTGAGCTTAGTTAATGAATTTGCCAGTCAGTCATGAGTTGGCCGTTTTGGCGAGTATAAGGATGGGTGTTGGCCTTGTGGGACCACTAAGACTTAGACAAGACGGCCATAAAAACTAACTAAGTTGACTCTGAAACCTATGAGTAGTGATGTCCCAAACGGTTCGCTGGCGAATAGTTCCAGGCGAACATAGCTTGTTCGCGTTCACCTCGGATGGCGAACATATGTGATGTTCGGTCCGCCCCCTATTCGTCATCATTGAGTAAACTTTGACCCTGTACCTCACAGTCAGCAGACACATTCCAGCCAATCAGCAGCAGACCCTCCCTCCCAGACCCTTCCATCTCCTAGACAGCATACAATTTAGATTAATTCTGAAGCTGCATTCTTTTTTTTTTTTTATTATTATTATTTTTTTTTTTAGACAGAAGTGTGTTATATTTGAGCATGCTAGGCTGAACGTGCGTATATCATGGCTAGTTGCACTGAGGGTATGAGTAAATAGCAGTAGATTGTTGTGAAAGATGGCTGTCATGTTTAGGGTGTAGCTTGCACGTTATCAACTGTGTATTTATATCAGCAGCTACACCACTAGTTATAAATCAAGTGTGAGTCGCCCCATGAGATGAGACTAGTGAATAACATAATACATGAACGGTTAAGGTAAAGGCATGTAAGGAACTACGACAATAAACTCTTTAGGAGGTGAAATAATGACATGTTTAAACGCTTGCTACTTTACGATTAGTTAATGTGCAGAGAGCAGTTCATGTGATCAAAGGCATGGTGTGGAGGATCGGCTATAGTGGGACATGCTTGGCAGGCTGCTGTTTACTGCTTGTGCTCATACGATCCCTTCTGGGCGCCAGGTGCAGACCCTGGGAGTCCCTGATACCTGGAACAACAAAGGCACTCTGGCTGAGTACCGGGTTTGTGGCTTGAGGTGGTGGAAGCTTGTTTTGTCGGGTGGTCGGATCTGTCCCGGTGGTGCTTCACGTCCGGTGCGGGATTGTGGTGGCTTAAGGTGGAGGCGAGTGCTTGACGTGGGGCAGGCTCTGCATTTCCGTTTGTGCCTCCGGTCCCGTCTTCGACGCCTTTTGCGTTGGTTGATTTTAATGGGGACTGCTTCGCTTAGCTGTGGTGGAGCTTGTTGGGGCTTTGGTGGAGCTTGTTGGGGCTTCCTGCTTGTTATTTGCTTCCAAAATTGATTAAAGAGTCTGTCCAGCTTAGACTCAATATCCTGCCATGCTTTGCTGGTACCAGGAGGACACGCGGCTGCCGCCATATTGGGAGAATCGCAGATGAGTATGTCAGCCTGGGCGGCTGTGCCCTGTGCGTCCATTAGCTCCAGACAGCCTCTCAGGGGTGGACTGGGATAACCCCCACCGGTCTGAGGGGGGGGGGTAACGGAGCTCCTGCCGGGAAGTAGCTGCTCCTGGGCATCCCAGTATCGGGAGATCGGCCGCCTCTCCCACCCGGTGAGTACCAGGTCACACTTGCCACGCGGAGGTAAGTAAGACTTTGTCGAGTTGCTGACCGCTGTTAAGCATGTCGGGTCGGTCAGGTAGGAGCAACATTGCTGGGTCATCCCCTTCTGGGGTGAAATTCGCTTGTTGATAGCTGCTTAAAGTGAGATATTGAGGGAGCTCACACGAAGTGCGTCTTTCCTCCATGACAGCTAGGCCCTGCCCCCCGGAAGCTGCATTCTTAGTGAGAGGAGGGACAGTGTAGCTGCTGCTGATTTAATAGGGAAATCGATAGCTAGGCTAGTGTATTCAGTGTCCACTACAGTCCTGAAGGACTCATCTGATCTCTGCTGTAAGGACAGCACCCCAAAAAGCCCTTTTTAGCGCTAGAACATCAGTCTGCTTTTTTTTTTCCTGTGTAATCTAATTGCAGTTGCCTGCCTGCCAGCGTGTGTGTCAGGCTCACAGCGTTTACTGTGCCCACTTGCCCAGTGCCACCACTCATATCTGGTGTCACAATAGCTTGCATTTAAAAAAAAAAAAAACTTATTTGACTGTAATATAATAGCAGTCAGTTTCCTTCACGCGTGTGCATTTCAGGGCCTGCCAGGGCACAGTGTCACACCAGTGCAACTCATATCTGGTGTAACAGTAGTGTACATCAACTATGTAATTTTCCATGGGAGTTTTGCCATGGATCCCCCTCCGGCATGCCACAGTCCAGGTGTTAGTCCCTTTGAAACTACTTTTCCATCACTATTGTGGCCAGAAAGAGTCCCTGTGGATTTTAAAATTTGCCTGCCTATTGAAGTCTATGGCGGTTCGCCCGGTTCGCCCGGTTCGCCCGTTCACGATCATTTGCGGAAGTTCGCGTTCGCCGTTCGCGAACGGAAAATTTTATGTTCGCAACATCACTACCTATCAGCACTAGACAAAGTCTTACCCTAGTAGTATTTGCTGGATAGGGAGGGGGGGAAGTGTAACAACCCATGGGTACACCTACTTGTCGTATCAGATGGATAGAGTAGGAGAGAGTAGATGAAACCAGAGTAATACCTAGGAGAGTAAATAGTCATCATGTAGTACCCATAACGTGACTGTAATTATTGATAAACCAACATGAAACAATATGGGATAGCTACCAGCTAATAGACTAGGCCTAAAAATGAACCCAGTAGAGCGTAATTCGTAGTATAACCAGTAGGGCCTAGCACCTAGTAACATAAAAGGAAACAGTTAGATTATCCGAGCAGTGAGGGACAGAATGTGGATTCTCAAGACAAATCTAAGCCACTAACCGATGTAATATTGTAGGAATCCAAAGAGAGGAGAAGATAGTGAATATGGCAGACTGACTTCAATCTCTAATATATAACATGACCAATATTTAGAACTTCAAGAGAACATAACTGACTTCTTACTGACAAAAATCTAACAGAACCCACCTAAAGTGATTTGACAATTGAAAACTGAGTCAACCAGAACCTATGAGACTTGAAAACCTCAGAGGCACAGCAAACAGAAGGTTCAAGGCCAGCAACATATAAAATATTGTTATAACGTATCAAATGGCAGAACAAAAATAACAACAAAGCGCAGCTCTATTTAACACATTATTTGATCAAAATTTTAAAACGCGCAGCCTACCAAGCATATTGGAGTAATTATACGAATGTCCGCATGGACTCTAGGAATTCCTATTATTATAATAGAGCATTCGGCAGTAATTATACGAACGGCTCCAAAAGAGGAGCAAAGAGCCGCAAAACAACCGAACGCTCAGTACAACAAAACACTATAACATACATGTTATACAAGTGAGCATCGTAAGTATAGCTTGTGCGTTTGAACTAACTGCCGAACGGGTGAGCGCATTCCCACGAAAGCCAAATTATACGAACCAACAAGCAGTAGCATAGTGGACAAACTACCAAGCCGTACGTTCGTATGGAAGTTAAAAACATTTATAAAAAAATAAATAAAAACGCTAAATTTGGCAAGCGTTTGATTATACCCCATTTGGAATACCCTGAGTTGTCTACAGTTGACAATGGTATGCCATGATGGGGTTATTTCACATTCCTGGGTTACCATTTGGTCTCAAAAGACAACACAGACCCAGCAATATATTCTGGCAAATTTAATTTGGCAAGCCCTATATTTACCCTGTAACTTTCCAAAACACCATACAACCTGTACATGTGGGGGGGGGGGGGGTATTGTTATACTTGGGAGACTTTGCTGAACACAAATATGAGTGTTATAAATCAGTAAATATTATCACGACGATGAAATAACCAGTAAAAGTGCAGTTTTTGTGTAACAAAATGCAAAAAAAGAATAAAAACGCTAACTTTGGTCAGTGTTTGTGACTAAGTGGCTACTACAAAAGACTGGACATACCCCATGTTGAATACTGTGGGTTGTCTACTTTTACAAAAGGTATGCCATGTTAATTTTAATTCCTGAGCTGCTATGAGGCAACATAGGCCCAGCAAACCAATCTGGCAAATTTCAATGTGCCAAAATGGAAAAGGGGAAAGCCATGCATTTGACCCCTGTAAGTTTGCAAAAACCCATAAAACCTGTACATATGAGGCACTGTACTCAGGAGATGTTGCTTAACACATATTGGGGTGTTCTTTGTCAGTAACACATAACAGAAACTGATAATCCACGCTTAAAGTACAATCTGTGTGAAAAATAACACAAAAACATGACTCCCCAATAGGTTGACAAAGACTGGTGGTAGAATTAGTGCATGGAAATAAAAAAGAATACGATTACTTACATTGTAAATTTCCTAGGATGTCAGTCTTTTACCACGTACCTAAAATACATAAAACTCTAATCAACCCTCCAGGACGCCCAGTAATTTCAGAGATTGGCTCTCTGACTTCCAATTTGTCAGAGTATATAGATAAATTCTTACAACAAATAGATACAAAACTACGATCCCATCTGAGAGACACTACACACATTATACAAATTTTATCCAAATTAGAATGGAAAAAATAATACATTTTAGTAACAGCAGGCATCACATCACTATATACGGTTATAGAACACTTACGAAGATGTGAAACAATTCAGTATGCACTAGCCACTTAATCAGAATTGAAAAATGACCAAACTGAATATATAGTGAAATGTGTAGCCTTCATTCTTAACCATAATTTCTTTTGGGGTAACAACCAGCACTACCTACAAATAGAGGGCACTACCATGGGGACCAGATTTGCACCAAGCTATGCAAATTTGTTCATGGGAAAATGGGAAGATGAATTTATCTGGACCAACAACCCATTTGGCGCAAATCTGGTCCTACATAGATGACTGCATTTTTATTTGCAAAGGGGACATTTTAACACTGGAAACTTTTAAACAATATCTTAATTTTAATACTTGTAATCTTAAATTTACCTTTAATCAATGCAAAGAAAAACTAGAATTTTTAGATTTGGAAATATATGTGAAAAATAGTAAGATAGAAACTAAAACTTCTAGAAAAACAGTCTCCGGAAATAGCTTTATCCCAAACAATAGCTTCCACAAGAAAACTTGGCTAAACAATATACAGTTTAGCCAATTCAGAAGAATAAAACGCAATTGTTCGGAACCTGAAATCTACAACAAACAAATAGAGGAAATGAAACTCCAATTTCAAGCAAAAGGCTATTCTGAAGATATTTTAAACAAAGCAATAATTAGAACTACAGAAATACCACATCAACAAATTTTAGAGATCAAACAGAAAACTCTCACAACTAACTCAGAAACTCCAGCATTCATAAAAAGATTCAACAACCAATCACACAATATAAAAAATATTTTACAGAAAAACTGTAATATCCTCAAAGGAGATCCTCAATTAGACCGGATATTAGGCCATAGACCAACAATTATCCACTCAAAGGCCCCCAATTCAAGCACACTATTAGCACCGACAACAACAAAAGAAAAAGTAAAAAAAAATAATGAATCCCATACAACTAAAGACCAAAATAGGCTTTTGGAAATGCAAAAATGCAGAGCTTGGATTAATAATCGTGATCAACCTTCACATATTAAACAATTTATTCATTCTCAAATGAAAGAAAAATGTAAAATAAAAACACATCTAAACTGTAACACCACAGGTCTCATTTATCTATTAAGCTGTCCTTGTAATAAATTCAACATAGGATGAACCAAAAGGGTCCTCAAAACCAGAGTAAGTGAACACATAAGAAATATTAAAAAAGGCCTTCACTCACACAATCTTTCAAAACATTTCTACATGACACATGCAAGAAATCCGATGGGCCTAAATTTTATGGCAATACAAAAGATCACTATCCCATGGAGAGGAGGAGACCTAGAAAAAGAACTAGACAAAGCAGAAGCCAAATGGATTTTTCAGTTAGACACCTTGGAACCCAAAGGTTTAAACATGGATTTCGAGCTAAATGCTTTTTATAGTTTTCAATAGTTTTTAATTTTTATAAACTTTTAAAAGTGTGCACCCAGTTATGCCAACTTATTTATGGCGTATTGGGAAAATATTTTGTTTATTCCGGGTATAACTGGGTTGCAAACTTGGTCCTATATAGGAGATATATAGACAATATATTTTTTGCATGGAAAGGTAGCCGTGCCTCTCTAGATGAGTTTTTAATCTTTCTAAATTCTAACACTTAGGGCATTAAACTTACACAAGAGATAAGTAAAGGAAGTGCATTTTTTAGATTTAAATTTTTTATATTGAAAATAATTGTGGTGAAAGTAACCTCGCCACCTGTTTTTGGAGGGGTCTGTTTGCCAGCCTCCTACCCTGTGACTATCGTCCCTTTGTATAAACCCTGGTTGAAAACACTATTTGTGCCTTTTTGGACTTATGAAGCTGCACTTCAAATTCCCAAAGCAATTCAAAGTGGCACTTCAAGTTACAGAACAACTGCATGAACCAGAGATCACCCTGGAGCTTTTTAACACCTATTAACAACTTGTAACGTTTCTCACCACAGTGTTCTAATTGTTCATCTGGGTGGCTGCAATTCCTATGGACAACCACAAGGTTGTGGCCATCTTGTTCGCATGAATGCAGGCAGCGGTGTTTGGGCATGAATCTTATAGAACTGAAATCGGATACAGAAACTCATGAACACCGCTGGACTTCCATCATCGCCTGCGTTCGTTTCTATTCAGCTTAGAAG
Organism: Pelobates fuscus; assembly: GCF_036172605.1. Lineage (NCBI taxonomy): Eukaryota > Metazoa > Chordata > Amphibia > Anura > Pelobatidae > Pelobates > Pelobates fuscus. The sequence goes on along the minus strand of NC_086318.1, from coordinate 308,075,441 downwards.
GGCACTGTTCGGTGAGATCATTTGTCTGGATGAAGGGAACAAGCTCCAGGGTAAGATTATTGACTCTGTTCGGTAGTTTGTTCATTCTCAAACTACCGAACTAGACAGACCGCAAGCCCTGATTCTCTGGAACTGTTTTGTCGGTCAAATACATGACTTCCATAACATTTCTGAACCCCTGAACTGATCTGGGTGATTTTTGGATATGTTGGTCACCTAGATCAGGGCTATCAGGTAATGTGGGGATATTATGTGTTTTGGGTTACTTTTGGGACTTTTTAGAAATATGTGTTTTTTCTGCCTGGAGATAATTGAATTGATACAGTAATTGACTCAATTATCTCCAAGGCAGAGGGGAGGGATTGTATGACATGTGTGGGTGTGCCTTAGATTATACCTCTATTATTGGTTAATAAGTTTGTGTCCCTGTCCCCAACAAGGTCCATGTGGGTTTCACCCTTGCATGGGGACTTGCATAAAAGGCCAGTGTAGCACCATTAAAATTGAGTTCCTGCTTACCCTCAACATAGTGTCACATCTCATATGTGGGGAAACGGCTGTATCTACCCTGGGAATTGCTATATCTCTATACTCCCCTGGGATTTTAATCACTAGCTCTTTTAAGAGCTGTTCCTGCTACACTCTCTGGAGTTGGAAAGGTTCACCCACTGGAAGCAGGATCCTGGTCTTGAATCCAGGGTGGGTGGAGGACGGTGAGTTCCCAGCCAAGCTGTAATATTTTAAAAACCTGTACACAATAATATTTTAAAAACCTGTACTTTTTTTTAAAACCGTCAACGTAAACAGTTATATTGATTCAAATAGCTGTCATTTTAATCCCTGACTTCAGAATTTACCTAAGGGACAATTTGTTAGATTAAAAAGAAATTGTACGGATAATGACCAGTTTTTAGAACAATCTGAGGTTTTAAAAAAAAAAATTTTTAGATAAAGGGTATACCGTATTTATCGGCGTATAACACCCACTTTTTTCCCCTGAAAATAGGGGAAAAATCGTGGGTGCGTGTTATACGCCGATATCCCATAATTACTTACCTGTCCTGAAGCCGTGGGCCGGCTTCACAGCTTGCACCGCGGTACAGGAACTTTAATTTCATGTTCTGGTTTCCGGCGGGACTGAAAGGAAGTGTGCACAATAGTGTGCACACTTCCTTTCAGTCCCGCCGGAAACCGGAACATGAAATTAAAGTTCCTGTACCGCGGTGCAAGCTGTGAAGCCGGCCCACGCTTCAGGACAGGTAAGTAATTATGGGAGGGGAAGTACACTATGGGAGGGGGAAGTACACTATGGGAGGGGAGGGGGGGAAGTACACTATGGGAGGGGAGGGGGGGGAAGTACACTTTGGGAGGGGAGGGGGGGAAGTACACTATGGGAGGGGGGGGAGTACACTATGGGAGGGGAGGGGAGGGGGAAGTACACTATGGGAGGGGAGGGGGAAGTACACTATGGGAGGGGAGGGGAGGGGGGAATTACACTATGGGAGGGGAGGGGAGGGGGGGAATTACACTATGGGGGGGAGGGGAGGGGGGGAAGTACACTATGGGAGGGGAGGGGGGGAGAATACTATGGGAGGGGGGAGAATACTAGGGGAGGGGAGGGGGAGAATACTATGGGAGGGGAGGGGGGAGAATACTATGGGAGGGGAGGGGGAGAATACTATGGGAGGGGAGGGGGGAGAATACTATGGGAGGGGAGGGGGGAGAATACTATGGGAGGGGAGGGGGGGAGAATACTATGGGAGGGGAGGGGGGGAGAATACTATGGGAGGGGAGGGGGAGAATACTATGGGAGGGGAGGGGGAGAATACTATGGGGGGAGGGGGGAGAATACTATGGGGGGAATACTATGGAAAGGGGGGGCACTATGGGATGAGGGGGGAACACTATGGGATGAGGGGGGAATACTGTGGGATGAGGGGGGGGAAATACTATGGGAGAGGGGAAATTTCCTGGAATTTCTTTCTAAAAATGAGGTGCGTGTTATACGCCGGTGCGTGTTATACGCCGATAAATACGGTAGCAATTTGAATGAAAAAGCCAATTTAATGAGGTAAAAGTTAAATCTAGAACTGAATTATTGTATTGTAAAAGTATCGAAAAGCCCTGCAAGGAACAAGTGACGTTCATATCAGATTTTAACGCTCAAAGTCAGGTTTTAAAGAAAACATTGCCACATCTTGAATATATAGGTGAGAAACCTAGGATGGTATAGAGGGGAGTCAAAAATGTCAAACAAATCCTTACCAAAAGCTGTGTTTTAAAGGAACATAAGGATACAGATTTATTTGGCACCCAATTAAGATGTTTCATAATGGTGGCAGATGCATAGCGTGTAGGGAGACTACGATTAAAAATAAAAAAAAAACAGAATTCACCTCTAGAAATACCCAGTATAGTATAGATACATTTATTACTTGTGATACCAACAATGTTATCTATCTCCTTTTTTGTGAATGTGGATAGCAATATGTTTCAGAACAATTAGACCCCTAAAAATAAGAATAGTGGAACATATAAGAAATATTAAAAATAAAATTTGAAACCACTCTGTATTCGCTCATTTCATAAACAAATATAATGGAAAATAAAAAAAAGTCTCCAATTTATGGGAATTCAAAAGGTTATGCATTCTTGAAGAGGGGGAGATTTTTGGGAAAAATGCAGTCTGAGATGAGATGGATCTTTGAACTGGAGACTTTATCCAGTAGACTTTATCCAGGAGGTGGTTTAAACATTGATTTTTAGATCTATAATTATAGGCAATTGAAAAAGTGACACTTATGCTTGTCGCTGTTGTCTTTTTAATATATTACTATTGCTGAAATATCTATTTTTAATATGTTAAATAATTACTTATCTTTTACCTCTTTTTCCCCTATTCCTTATTTTATATATATTTTTTTATGTATATCATCATTTATAATATATGTGGTATGCATTATGAGGCACTGTTTTGACTTTCATTAACTGAGGCACTAGAATGACTATATACTATTAGCTATTATATTGCCAACCATCAAAGGGAACCACAACATGGCCATGAAATATTTCCGGCGAAACCTGGAAGGAGGTAGCCCACTGCATATGGAATTACGTCATCACAAGTCACGCCAGAAATAACGTAACACGCTTGGATGTGCGCAGGACGTGGGGATTCCGGCGCTGACTAGGACCAGTAAAAAAAGACCGGAAACACGTAGGCACGTCGGGGGGCGAGCCACATCTTGGCGTTTGGCACCATTTGAACACATTTAAAAAGGGCTCCTATGCAAGCTGGATATATGCACCTGAACAAGGAGGATGAAAGCCGAAATGCGTTGTGCAGTGTTTCTATGGAGATTGTTCCTGTTTGCTGTACCAAGAGAATTTATATGTAAGACTACTATGTGTTTTTAGTGAATAAATTAATGTATTTTATTCTAACTTGGTACCTATCTTTCCTTTGTATGGAGGAATTCCATTCGTGGAGGAATTTGAGGAGCTCTACACCCCACTCTGAGCTATTATACCGGAGCCAGTGATTCTCAGGCTCATGAAAATGTGAGTGGAATATCATGTATTTTACCTCATTCATTTACTATTACAGACTATATTGCCCTATTGTGAGCACTTTCTTTTTTAGATTCATGAGAATCCCGTCTGTTTATAAGTATATTTTATCTTACTCTTATACACCTATGTATTAATATATATTCACATGGATTAAGGTCAATATCACTTATCAGTGCGCTATCCACTATTTTGTTTGTACATTTTGCTTGTTTAGTGGAACTTAGTGATTGATTTCACTGTGGATTTTTAGCAGCACTTCTATTAGCGCCGTGTATAGCATACATTCTAGTGTGTTAGACTAGTATTTCAATCAGTGTGTCAGTGTGTCAATATGTCTGTCACAGTATGTGTCAGTATGTGTGTGTATATATGTGTTTGTATCTGTGTGTCAGTGTGTATTATATATGTATATCTGTATGTAGTCAATGTGTGTATATGCATGTGTGTCAGTGTTTGTATCTGCATGTGTGTCAGGTTATGTGTCTGTATGTGTCAATTTATGTATCTGTATGTTTCATTGTATCTGTGTATCTGTATGTTATAAGTGTGTGTATCTGTGGTTTCAGTGTATCTGCATGTGTGTCAGTGTGTGTATCTGTGTTGTCAGTTTATCTGCATGTGTGTCAGGTTGTCTATGTGTGTCAATGTGTGTATGTGTGTCTGTATAGCTGAATGTGTGTGAGTGTGTATATCTGTGTATCTGCATGTGTTTCAGTGTGAGTGTGTGTCTGTGTCTGTGTGCATGTATCACAGTGTGTGTTTGTGTGTTTGACAGTGCATATGTATATGTGCATACAGCTCATCATTCAAACGCCAACACTACACACAAATACACCCCTGCATTCAAAAACCAACACTACATATAAATGCATGCTTGCATTCAAATGCCATCTTCATATACAAACACACCCCTACATTCACACAAACATACTCCATATACAAACGTGCTTACATTTAAACACAAACACTGCTTAGTGCTAAATACAAGAAAATTAACAAACAGAAAGGTATAATTTGTGGCGCTAAGAAACAGCTGCTAGAACACACTAGTGGGATTTAATCACCACAGTCCCACAATAAGCATAACACAAAAATACAAGAAAGTGTGCAGCGCTCGTGATAGATACACGCAAAAATATGTAAGTGGTATATCCCAAAATGTATGTATAAGATAAGGGTAAATACCTTATTATAATAAGTCTGTATCAATTTAGCTCCTATACATAATAAACAAAAAATATCATAATATAATACTGCAGTGTAAGAAAGATCAAATATAGCAGTCTTAATGGTCCCACTCACATGGGTTGGAGCCTGTTAGTGAGAAAACTGGCTCAGGTAAAAGCGGTTAGGGAGGAATTTCCACAAGGCTGGAGCTTGAACCTCCAAATATGAGGGAAATAGAGCAGGCAAAACACCAATTTTAGAAATATATCAAATGTAATATTTATTAAAAAGCATTTAAAATCTTACATTCCAAATTGGGTAATGTCAGCATCAAGCACAACGCGTTTTCGACGTCACAATACATCTGCAAAGCATGCAATAGTAGCCAAATTATAAATAGAAAAACAGATAAATTTGATTCCAATAAAACGAGAAAGGAATATGTAGTAAAAGAATTTATCACATGTAATACTAAGAATGTGATCTATTTATTGTCATGCACGTGCGGACTACAATATGTGGGACGTACGACCAGACCTTTGAAAGTCAGAATTTGTGAACACCTCAGGAACACTGAAAAGGCAGTTCTTAACCACTCTGTATCGGCACATATTAATTTAATTCACAATGGTGATACCAAACATTTGCACTTTATGGGAATACAGAGGGGTTTTAAGCCATGGAGAGGAGGTGACCATATAAGGATCCTAAATAAAACTGAGATGAAATGGATCTTTGAATTGGAAACCCTCTCCTAATGGCTTGAATATTGATTTTTAAATGTATAATTACATTTAATTCTTTTTAATATATGTTTTTATTATGTATATACAATTAAATTATATTGATAAATTAGTTCCCTTGATTAGGGTATTTCATATTGCTGATTTTTTGTATGCTTTCTCCTCCCTTTTTTCTTTCTTTGCCTCGAGCTAATTTCATCCTGTGTATGCTGGATTATTAATTTTTATGATTACGAGCAAAAACGGACTTGATAACTGCTGGAACGCATGAATACCGTAAGTGGAACGCATGCGAACCCGGAAGTAACAGCGGTGGAACGCAAGAACGCGGAAGTGATAACAACAACGTCAGAGCCCGGAGTCACAGATCAAATGGACTTATGTGATTGGTTGATGGGCGAAGGGGGCGGGTTCCTTGTACCCGTTTCCCGGGCAAAATTGCTTATTTAAATGTATGCTGAGCTTGAATACAATACTGCACCTGAGGAAGATGTATTGTGACGTCGAAACGCGTTGTGCTTGATGCTGACATTACCCAATTTGGAATGTAAGATTTTAAATGCTTTTTAATAAATATTACATTTGATATATTTCTAAAATTGGTGTTTTGCCTGCTCTATTTCCCTCATATTTGGAGGTTCAAGCTCCAGCCTTGTGGACTTCAGTGGAAATTCCTCCCTAAGCGCTTTTACCTGAGCCAGTTTTCTCACTAACAGGCTCCAACCCATGTGAGTGGGACCATTAAGACTGCTATATTTGATCTATCTTACACTGCAGTATTATACTATGATCTTTTTTGTTTATTATGTATAGGAGCTAAATTGATACAGACTTATTATAATAAGGTATTTACCCTTATCTTATACATACATTTTGGGATATACCACTTACATATTTTTGCGTGTATCTATCACGAGCGCTGCACACTTTCTTGTATTTTTGTGTTAGTGCTAAATACCCTGCATGCATGGGAAAATGGTAGAGCCCCAACTGTCAAGGCGTTGTTGGAGTTGCACAACAGATGTGGATCTACCTTTTGGCCACCCTTGCAAAAGGGGGGCAAACAAATGAATGCACTAGAGCCCTCTCTACTTTACATTTGCCTCTGCTTTGGGGTGGGGGGCTTGATTTCATGCCAGGGAGGCTTGACCGCCTATTCGCTGCCTTCTGGGCAAAAATGTATCACCAAAGGGGCACTTACGAGGAGGCTACACCAGCAATGCTCCCAGATGATGTTGCGCAACAACCCACAGCTCCAGAACGGAGTGATGGCGCGGCACGAATGGCGTCGAGGAGGTGGTGGGCGACCCGACAAAAGCCTCTGCGCCGCAGACCGAGACCAACGGTGAGCCGCCCTACCCCCGAGCAGGGACTACTCAATCACAGCTTTGCCACCCTCTGGAGGAGTAGCAATCCACATGTGGGGAAACTGCTGTGCAGAAAGAGGCCAACGGGCCCCAAAGTGGAACCCCGCTGTAAACCCACAGCTTTCCTGGGAACCTCTACCCAAGGGACAGACCCACCTCACATGACCACGTTGGCTACCAGAGGCTCCAAACAGCACCGACTACAAAGAACACCACGTAAGGGCCCAAACAAGGCATTGGCTGACCCTACAGAGACTGGGACTTCAGTCCAAGCAAGGTGCCCACTGTCACCCATCCTTAATATACCTCCAACTCCCATGGTTTGACTGTTCTATATTTCTCTTGCTATAGCCTTTAGTTCTTGCGCCCATCAGCTCCAGATTCCCTCACTTAAAGTAGTGGACAGCAACCAATGGACGCTATGATATTGGACATTAGTCACTAGGGAATTTCACAAAATGTTGCCTGCACCAACTGCCCTGTTTATACACCCAGCAATAGACTCAAGCATCATAGGCATTCACTCTGTACAGCATGAATGATGTGAACTTTATCCCACTAACTGTAAGCTCCATATTGTGTAGTATATGGCTCTGCAGATTACGCTGCCCCCCACCTCCTAACCTATATTACTCCCACTGTTTTGAGCAACACACTGCCACTTTTCCCATCTTACTAAGTCATTCTCAGAGCAAATCCATTGTGCACCTAATACTGATACTGATGTCTCTACCTTTCTAGCACTGATGAGCAGCCCCACGCTGCTCAATACCAGAACTACCCTAGCTTGTTAGCTACTGTTAAGTGATAAGTGCCCACTAACAAATCTAGCTGTAATATCGTTTTGCATGGTTAATCTTTGTCATTATCACTACTTAATTACAGTCCTCAGTTGAATAAGCATGTATTACTACAAAAAAAAACAAAAAACGAGTGCAACGGTTTTTGACCTTATTGGTTTACCTACTGTCATTATGCATTCTGTCAAATGTCAATATACAAGCTTGTACCTCTCACTGCACTCAAAAAAATAAATAATAATAAAAAAAAGTATTTGACCTCTCTCATCTACACCTGCTGTCATGATTGCATACATCTTTCTGATACCTTTAACTTCCTTCCTCACCCCATTGCAACCCCACCATTGAACTAATCTCATAGCTAGTGATTTTGCATGTTACTTTACTGACAATATTAATAAAATTAGAAATGTTATCTCCCCTCTTTCTCTCTTACCTCCACCTTCCATTCTGTTCCTTCTTCCACTTTTAACGCCCTTTCCCCTGTCTCTGAAAAAGTAGTCTCTAAACCTATATTATCCTAATTATGTCCATTGTCTGTCTACAACTCATAGAGATAGGTCTATATTATTATGTTTCAGTATCAAAGCTGAACAAATCTTATTAAAGGTACTTTTCCACAAATCACATTATAAAAAAAATTGCCAAATGCAACCATGTGTCACTTATTTCCATCAAATATAACAGTCATAAATATTTAATAACTCATAAAATGTTTCATTGCTTATAAATAATTAATTGCATATAATTTATGTACAATTATTTTGGTGGATTTCATTCTTCTTCTATGAAATGATATTTGCTTCTTGCAAACTGTTAACTCTTTAAATATTATTTGAACTGCAATATTTCTAACCTACATTTTTAAATATGAATTGCTAGATACAATAGGGTCCAATAAAATACAAACACAATATTAATAAACAATATATACAAAATTGAACATAGAACTGGTAAGACGCAATATCATGAGATGATATTTTATTAATCTTCTAGAGCGCAGTCTTTTGAGTTAGCACACTTCTTGGTTATATCTTGGTTATATAGCAGAGACACCACTTATCAATCTATCATACATTATAAATCTGATATAGTACTGGTTTGCTATGAAATACATTTGACATGGCAGAAAACCTCCCCAGATTTATAATGAAACCTGTAATTTGGATTACTTACAAAGCAAGCAAGTGAAATGTAATGCCTTATACTCATCTAGAGCAAAGCAGGAACAGATTCTAGATTAAGAAAAAAAATAAAATAACGGTATAATGGATTTAAATGCTTGATGGTTTTTAATTGCAGGATCACTGTGAGTTAAATCAAACTTCTCTAAATCAAAATACAGATTTTTAATTTGCACACAGGAACAGAGGGGTTGAGGGCCCTGCTCAATGAGCTTACATGCTAGAGGGAGTGGGGTAAAGTGGCACAAAAGGTAAGGATAGTATTAGACTAATGACAGTTGCAAGAGAGGAATCAGTCAGGAGATATTAACAGTTTCATTGATACACTTTTATGAAGAAGTGGGTTTTTAATTATTTTTTGAAGGAGCGGAGACTGGGTGAGCATCTAACGGAGGAGGGAAGTGAACTCCACAGGAATGGTGTAGCACTCTATAAATCTTGAAGGCGAGCATCAGAGGTGGGAGTACCGACAGAAGATAGACGTAAGTCTTCAGCAGAGTGCAAGGGCCTAGACGGGACATACTTGTGTATTAGGGAGAATAGATAGTTGGGAGCAGCATTGTGTAGAGATTTAAAAGCAAGAACCAGAATTTTAAATTGAGCCCTATATCTTACCGGAAGCCAATGTAGGGACTGACAGAAGGTTGAGGCGTGGGCAGTGCGGGCGGACAGGAAGATGAATGAGCCTTGCCGCCGCATTCATTATGGACTGTAACAGCGCAAGTTGGGAGCACGTAAGACCACTGAGAAGTGGATTACGGTAGTCAAGGCGAGAAAGGACAGTGCAATGGACAAGCACCTTAGTCGCATCTGGCGTTAAGTGTGTTAAGTATATAAGTATGACTTCAATCTGTTATAGGATGCAATCATGATTATTAACTAACGTTGAAATTTCAACGTGAATTCAAAGTGAATTTCATAGTGGTGGCCACAGTATGCAAACTGGAAAAATTCTGCAAGATTTATTTTAATTTTATATTATTAATATTGCCTAAAATGTTAAATTCACTTTTATTACACTATAAAGTGTTACTGAATTGTCTGATGTTCTGGTGCTAATATATTAAAGGAGCACTATAGTGCCAGAAAAACAAACTTGTTTTCCTGGCACTATAGGGTTATTAGGTCTGCCCCCTTCAGCCACTAACATTAATCCAGCGCGGGCTCCCTCGGCTCTGGTGACCTCTCCTACCCCTGCTCTGAATGTGCATGCGCGGCCAGAGCCGCGTGTGCATTCAAACCGCCATAGGAAAGCATTACGTAATGCTTTCCTATGGACGTCCAGCATGCCCTCAAGGCGATTTTTGCATTGAGGATTGCGGAAGCGCCTCTAGTGGCTGTCAGGGAAACAGCCACTAGAAAATTTCATAATGCATAATATTTCATAATGCACTTTCATAATGCATTTTTATTTGTATAATTAATTTATAACTAATTTGCATTTTCCCTTTACATCCAAATTGTATTAATATAATAGCATATATTATGGTCCTGAAATTTACATTTTAGATTTGTGTATATTTATATGTCTCTTAAATAGATGTTTTTTATACTTCCTGCAATTTAGATATGATGATGTTTAAATATGATGACTTTTATAATATAATAATTACTTTTAAATATATTGTTTTTAAATATATTGTTCTTCAAATAAAGTTAATGGATACTGTTAGTTTATCAATGTGGATGTATTTCCTTAAGATTTCATTTATTCTACAATCTGTAACGAATTTTGAAAATTTTATTATGTTTGCCCTTAGGAGATTGCCAAACCAAGTGGTCTGGCAATGTCCACTGTCCTCGGGCACAAATTAACAATAAAGTTTTTCTGCGTGTCAGGCTGAACGTGCGCGCATGCGCGGCAATGTGCTTTGCCACTTTTTCTGCGATGCGCATGCGCGCACGAAATAAGCCGCGCGAAAATGAAAGTTTAAAAAGCCGGAACAGCTGAGGACACACAGCTCTCGAAAAAGTCCTTGGGACGAAACGCGTCGAGCAGAGATACCTGTCAACACCTCCCTAAAAGACTCCATCATCTCCTTGCCTGGCTGATTACTTCAAGAGGCATCGACATTGGAACTATATTTAAAGGGATTTTTAAACCCATGAGAGGTTGCCAAGCGTTTTTGCACAACTAGACATAAGTCTCTTTGTGCCACCTTCTTTGTGAGTGTATATTTTTACTGTTGTTTTAGATATTTTATGTCATTAAATACTTCACTATGTATGTTTTTTTATTCCTCTTTTTATATGATCACCATTCAATATATATACTGTCTACATATTTGTAAACAGCCACTAGAGGCTGGATTAACCCTTAATGTAAACATAGCGGATTCTATGAAACCGCTATGTTTACAGCTACAGGGCTAAAACTATGGGGACCTGGCACCCAGACCACTTCATTGAGCTGAAGTGGTCTGGGTGCCTATAGGGGTCCTTTAATGTATTTTTGTGAACTGAAGAGCCATTATGAAATTTTACTAACTACATGACAAAGGATAAGCTTGTTATATGAATGAACACAAGAATAAACTAAACGATAATACCCGGTGCTAATAGCTAAATATTTTTGCTGCTTTGGAGGCTGCAATACATATTGTGTGATTAAGGCAAACTGTTAGTTCACTGTTTAGTATTAAGCTGTCTGCAAAATTCATTGTATTTAGGTGGTGTTTTGAAATTAAATTTAATTAATGCTAATTATCAGAGGTGCACTCAAAATCAAAAGAAAATAAACTCATTTACAGAAACATATTTAGTAACACTATAATTTCATCAACTTTTAAAATGCTTGTATGCAGTGTATAAATTATACCTACTACTTCATCAATGTGATTAATTAGCTCCACAGAAGAGGCTTTTATAAAATTGTTAGTCCAGTGCTTAAACTGTTTCTCAAATCTACTATTTGTGCATTCCAAAATGAAAACGTGCAGAATACTAATGTATGATTCTTGACAGAATCTTGGGAAATTACAAAAATATTGCAAAGACAAGGGCTTGCAAATGTTTTTCTGTTCCGGTATAAAGGGAACATATAGAGTATGATATATATTTCATTCGTCCTTCTGTATATCTGTCCTGTTTTTCCTTTCCAACTTTACCAGTGACTGCATATAGCGATACAGACTCAATTGATACATTTTTACACAATCTAAACCAAACTGTGAAGGTTATGGCATTTGTCATTTTATAATGCTTACTGAAGTTTACAAAGTAATTTACTAATTGTTAGACTTGGAGATATGTTTAGTTATGAACTGCAATTTGTCCAAATTTAGGGGGATCGGGTAATCATGCAAATTCCTGAACTCTGAAACAAAATGTAAATAAATAACAAAGCAGACGAGTCATGCAGTAGATGTGCCTGTTCGATCTGATTTATGATTCAGAATTCCGTCCATAGCGTAAAAAAAAGAGATGATTTGTGGGAAAGATGATTGATGGCTAGGAAACAGACACTAAATGTTGATTTTATTGATCACAAGAAGTGACCAATAAAGGGAAAAAATGTAGGAGCATTAAAAATATCTATACTTATATATTTTATTTATATATCATCTATTTAATAAATATGTATAGATTTATTTATTTAATGCCCTTCTTCTTTTTCCAATCTAATGGTTACTTTTTTTTTTTTACTTGGTTTCTAAACCAAACAGAAGGAAAATACTTCTATCAGTGTACTTCAAAAAAATATGCATAACATTTATTTTATGTATGTACTTTGCAGTAAACTGATTGGCCCATTTTTGCACCCATTTGGTTCCTCTGAATCATTATTGCTAATGAAATTAGAACCATCTGAACTGCCATATGATTGAAATTCCTCATTTCATCAATTCTTTTTTTTTCCACACTGGTCCACTGGAGATTAATTTCACTTACATTTTTCACAGTACAGTAGACAGTATACATTATAGATTCACTAGACAATATATTGTTATACAAGGGTATTTCAAATTTGAAGCCAAAATAGACATGATCAAAAAATAGCTGGGTTGGACATATTATTAACTCATTGAGGGTTAGTACACCTTACTTAAATGAATGCACATACAGCATGCTTACATAATCATAAGCATGATATATTATTCATGTAAAACATTTAAAACCTTTTGCCTGAATCTCATCCTAACATATGTTTCCTTTAGCATAATAATACTTTAAAAATAAGGAATTTTCTAAACCACAACTTTTTTGAGCTTGACATGTTATAACTCCTATTCTCTTTTATTAATGCCAATTTTAAATATAATATCTTTTAAAAAAAAAAAGGAATTGGGGGCACACGTGGAACATGCATATCTCAGCAATGATGCTTCCGTGTAGACCAAAATGTATACAATATACAGATTAAGTTGTAGGCTTGCAGCATACATGTAATAATTAGAGATGTCCCGAACGGTTCGCCAGCGAATAGTTACTGGTGAACATAGCTTGTTCTCGTTCGCCACGAACGGCGAACATATGCGATGTTCGGTCTGCCCCCTATTCGTCATCATTGAGTAAACTTTGACCCTGTACCTCACAGTCAGCAGACACATTCCAGCCAATCAGCAGCAGACCCTCCCTCCCAGACCTTCCCACCTCCTAGACAGCATACAATTTATATTAATTATGAAACTGCATTCTTTTTTTTTTGTGTTTGTGTTTATTATACATTATCCTCCATAGCCAGTAACCTGTGTTTGTTATACATTATCCCCATAGCCAGTAACCTGTGTTTATTATACATTATCCTCCCATAGCCAGTAACCTGTGTTTATTATACATTATCCTCCCCATAGCCAGTAACCTGTGTTTATTATACATTATCCTCCCATAGTCAGTAACCTGTGTTTATTATACATTATCCTCCCATACCCAGTAACCTGTGTTTATTATACATTATCCTCCCATAGCCAGTAACCTGTGTTTATTATACATTATCCCCCCATAGCCAGTAACCTGTGCTTATTATACATTATCTCCCCCATAGCCAGTAACCTGTGTTTATTATACAATATCCCCCCACAACCAGTAGCCTGTGTTTATTATACATTATCCCCCCATAGCCTGTAACCTGTGTTTATTATACATTATACTCCCATAGCCAGTAACCTGTGTTTATTATACATTATCCCTCCATAGCCAGTAACCTGTGTTTATTATACATTATCCCCCCCATAGGCAGTAACCTGTGTTTATTATACATTATCTCCCCTATAGCCAGTAACCTGTGTTTATTATACAATATCCCCCACAACCAGTAACCTGTGTTTATTATAAATAATCCCCCCGTAGCCAGTAACCTGTGTTTATTATACATTATCCTCCTATAGCCAGTAACCTGTGTTTATTATACATTATCCTCCCATAGCCAGTAACCTGTGTTTATTATACATTATCCCCCCATAGCCAGTAACCTGTGCTTATTATACATTATCTCCCCCATAGCCAGTAACCTGTGTTTATTATACAATATCCCCCACAACCAGTAGCCTGTGTTTATTATACAATATCCCCCCACAACCAGTAACCTGTGTTTATTATACATTATCCCCCCATAGCCAGTAACCTGTGTTTATTATACATTATCCTCCCCATAGCCAGTAACCTGTGTTTATTATACATTATCCCCCCATAGCCAGTAACCTGTGTTTATTATACATTATCCTCCCATAGCCAGTAACCTGTGTTTATTATACATTATCCTCCCATAGCCAGTAACCTGTGTTTATTATACATTATCCCCCATAGCCAGTAACCTGTGTTTATTATACATTATCCCCCCATAGCCAGTAACCTGTGTTTATTATACATTATCCCCCCTATAGCCAGTAACTTGTGTTTATTATACATTATCCCTCCCATAGCCAGTTACTTGTGTTTGTTATACATTATCCCTCTCATAGCCAGTAACCTGTGTTTATTATACATTATCCCCCCATAGCCAGTAACCTGTGTTTATTATACATTATCCCTCCCATAGCCATTAACCTGTGTTTAGTATACATTATCCTCCCATAGCCAGTAACCTGTGTTTATTATACATTATCCCCCTATAGCCAGTAACCTGTGCTTATTATACATTATCCTCCCATAGCCAGTAACTAGTGATGTCCCAAACTGTTAGCTGGCGAATACTTCCTGGCGAACATCGCTTGTTCGCGTTCGCCACGGATGGCGAACACATGCGCTGTTCGGTTCGCCCCCTATTCGTCATCATTGAGTAAACTTTGGCCCTGCCTGTACCTCACAGTCAGCAGACACATTCCAGCCAATCAGCAGCAGACCCTCCCTCCCAGACCCTCCCACCTCCTGGACAGCATCCATTTTACATTCATTGTGAAGCTGCATTCTTAGTTAGAGGAGGGACAGTGTAGCTGCTGCTGATTTGATAGGGAAATCGATAGCTAGGCTAGTGTATTCAGTTGTCACTACAGTCCTGAAGGACTCATCTGATCTCTGCTGTAAGGACAGCACCCCAAAAAGCCCTTTTTAGGGCTAGAACATCAGTCTGCTTTTTTTTCCCCTGTGTAATCTAATTGCAGTTGCCTGCCTGCCAGCGTGTGTGTGTCAGGCTCACAGCGTATACTGTGCCCACTTGCCCAGTGCCACCACTCATATCTGGTGTCACAATAGCTTGCAAAAAAAACCAAAACTTTTTGGACTGTAATATAATAGCAGTCAGTTTCCTTCACACGTGTGCGTTTCAGGGCCTGCCAGGGCACAGTGTCACACTAGTGCAACTCATATCTGGTGTAACAGTAGTGTACATTAAAAAAAAAAACGAAAAATTTGACTGTGAAATAATGGCAGTCAGTTTCCTTCACACGTGTGCGTTTCAGGGCCTGCCAGGGCACAGTGTCACACCAGTGCAACTCATATCTGGTGTAACAGTAGTGTATATTAAAAAAAAAAAAAAATACAGGGGGCTTGTTGTCACCTTTCGGGGACCCTTGGTGTTGTACGTGGCTGGGTGGAATTAGAGACCTTCAATGACATCAGTGAGGACAAGGAACGGGACATGGCTAGCTTGGTATCCACCCTTGTGCAAATGGGGAGTTTGCGGTTGTGCAAATGGACTGTTTGCGGTTGTTTGCGGTGAGTTAAACGGGGAGTTTGGTCTGTCACTGTGAAGCGGGTGTAACCCTTACACTACCTGATCGATACAACATCATACCTGATGTTTTAAAGCAGGTTATTCCAAACAATTTAGGAATGTTAGGTGATTTATGCCCTTTATGGATTAAAACCAGACTCTGCATCAACTATGTAATTTTCCATGGGAGTTTTGCCATAGATACCCCTCCGGCATGCCACAGTCCAGGTGTTAGTCCCCTTGAAACAACTTTTCCATCACTATTGTGGCCAGAAAGAGTCCGTGTGGGTTTTAAAATTCGCCTGCCTATTGAAGTCTATGGCGGTTCGCCCGGTTCCCATTCGCGAACGGAAAATTTTATGTTCGCGACATCACTAGTAATAATACAATTTTAAATTGTATAAGGCTTTTTAAAATCACCTATCTCAGTAAACAAATATGGGGATTTTGTTCCACCATATGACCATGTTGTGTTTGGAGATGACCACAGGAAGGTTTAATTTGAGGAGGTTTTGGATAACAATGTTACTTTAATTATAATTTGCATATGGTATAGAGCAAATATATATTATACATTGTGAGTATATACATCAAAGCACTATCACTTTAATTGTTTAGTTTGACACTCCTCTCTCTTTTTGTATTGTGTTTCTATCAAATTCATTTTGCATTCTAAATATATTCACAATGCTCTTAGAATAGATTATCTAAATACACTTTTGCTTATTTAGCACCAGCACTATTTCATTTGTCTCCCAAGTTGGATATAGTGAATTCACCTACCAATATTGGGGTATTGTGAAGTAATGGAGGCCTTGACACCCAGGGCAGGGGCAAAGATTCTCGCCGCCCTAGGCAAGAATCCATTTTGCTGCCCCCTCATAAATGCAACTACATTACCTCAGACATTTATTCACTAAACTCTGAATTCCAGTGAAGAGACATTTAAGGAAAGAAACACACTAAGTAGACACTAAAGGGAAACTATTGTGCCAGGAAAACAAACTTGTTTTCCTGGCACTATGGCTTCCCCCTATGTCAAGCGCCCCTACCTCATGGTGCAAAAGGGGTAAAAAAACAACAACTTTTGTCACTTACCTGGGTCCAGCGCTGATGTCCCTATGTGCTGGCTCAGTTCCACCTTCACTCCTTTATGGCTGCATTAGGATTTTCCCATAAGAAAGTATTACACATGCTTTCCTATGGGGTTTTGCCTGACGCTGGACGTCACCATGCATAGCCACTAGAGGTGGAGTTAACCCTGAATGGTAATCATTGCAGTTTGTTAAAAACTACAATAATTATTTTGAAGGGTTAAGGGCCCTGGGACAGGGCATCCAGACCACTTTAATGAGCTGAAGTGGTCTGGGTGCATATAGTGTCCCTTTAAGTGAAAGCAGACGCACAATGAGAAATTTAGAGAATGGAAACAGCCTGGGGAGACATTTAGGGAAAGGATAGAGAGACTGTTGAGATATTTAAGAAACAGAGACTGGGAGACATTTAGGAGAGAGACATAGTAAGCACACATATAGAGGAAAAAAAAGACACACTAACACACACACACACTCACTGACATACACAGTGTAACTTACACACTCTAACTAACACACACATTGTCACTTGCACACTCTCACTAACACACACATTGTCACTTGCACAGTCTCACTTGCACACTCTTGCTAACACACACAGTGCCACTTACACACTCTCACTAACATGCACACACTGTCACTTACACACTCTCACTAACACACACAGTGTCACTTGCATGCTCTCACTAATGCACACACAGTGTCACTTACACACTCTCACAAACACACACACACACACGCACAGTCACTTACACACTCTCACTGACACACACTGTCACTCAAATACAAGCTCACACCACTACATAAAGTTACACTTTTTTACACACAGAAATACAGCAATTTAACACACACACACAAATAGACCAATTTACAACCATGCACACAATAAACAACCCCCCTTGGCTTACCTGGATGCTGTGAAGAGGAGAAGAGGTCCAGAGTGCAGGAAGCTGTTCTTCTATCTGCTGGGGGAGCAGGAGAGCCATGCACTGTGAACACAGGCTGCTTCCTGTTCCCCTCAGAGTGCTTCCGGTGTTCACATGCAGGGGCAGTCGGGATACCAAGCCACATCCCGGCTTCCCCTGCCTGCAGCAAACTCCACTGCCTGAGCAGGCAAACGTCGGAGGGGAACCCAACAGCTGAATGGCTGCTCTGGGAGGTGGCTAAGGATCCGCTCACCCAGCATTCCAGCCCCACACAGCAGCAGCCCACCAGGAAACTTCCCAGTGGGCGCCCCCTGCAGGTCGGTGCTCCAGGCGAATGCCTTATTCGCCTTATGGTAGCGCCGGCCCTGTTGACACCATATAGACATATAGCGGAACTGAATGCCCATATTTGTTTGCTGAGACAGGTGGTTTTAAGTAGCCTTATAAAATTTAAAACTGTATTTTTATGTGTGCTGTTCCTTAATCTGCATTTGTATATATAGTAATTTGTGATAACGAGTAATCTTTGACAATTATCCCAATGTGATATAATGTGATATATGATATGATACATATATAATCTGATGAGTTATACTAATAAACTAAAGACATTATTTGGACCTCACAGTGGTGTTGTGTCAGAGTCAATTATCCAGGCCTGTAGGTGCAGTATGCAGTATGCTTCAGCCAAAGGATCAAGGTGAAAGCAAAATAGCACTAACAATGAGCAAACACACATGGGAAGAACTATAATTTATAGAACAGGAGTAAATTATGGCCACCTATGGAGGTTGAGTGGAAGTTTAACTATTTTAATTACTTTTAATGAACCACAACAATATAAGATATGCAGACTTATGTACTGGCAATAATATAAATTGTACGTCTTTCTTTATGATTTTGTGCCTTCCAACAATTATTGAGACAAATCTGATCTTTTACAATATAAATGACTAAGAAATCTTCCAAACATGCCCGTGTTCTTTACAGCTATTATAGCAATTATTTTATCTAGCTTAGTTCTGATAAGCATTCTGAATAATTTAAGGGTTTACTTCAACAATACATTATATAAAAATGTATTCTATTGCTTATCGTCTCATGAAATAAAGCCATTTCATTTTCAAAAATAAAGAAAAGTTCTTTAAAATAGTCAAACTTTCTGTCACCATCCTCAGGCATACAAATGCAAATATACATATTTTAGCATTGTGCTTGTCAATTGGAACATAAACCCATTGGGATAAGTAAATCCTCAATTTACTGGTAATTTTAGTAGGCCCTTTTAACTCAAAGGACTTATGTGAAACATTATTATTCTGGCTAAAAAGTATTTCATTGTAAAAGTGGAAATCGGTGCAATTTTACCCACAACTTTATGGTTTACCTGGCTCGGATTTACGATTAATGTGTTTTTCCCTCAAGATTTAACCTCTGCATTTTAAGAGAGAATTTCAATTTGTACTGTTCACTTAACTCGCATGCTACAACTATTTTGTATTTATTGAAACACTGGAAATGGGACTTTTGTGATTTAAAAAAAAAAATAGTGTTTAGATCTCTCAAACACTCAAGTCATCAAATATATAACGTAGAAAAAAAAAACCAATTGTTCAGTAATTTTTTAAGAAGATCTGAATCACTTTAGTTGTATTTTTGGCAAACTTATTTCACTCTATCATCTTGGCATTTCATTACATTTTACGATCTCAAAGTCAACTCTCCTGCAACAAAGCGAAACATGGTTTTTTGAAATAAATGTTGTCATTAACGAGGCATTGCCAACCTCCCTGACAGATTTGCAGCTGTAATGAATAACACTTCCCGCAAAGTCCTCCTGTTTGACAGAAAACCAGTGACATTATTGGACCGACTTAAGATCTCAACGATAGATTGATGCTGGGAGGATAACTGAAATTTTAGCTCTGACATGTGAACATCTACTACAGAAAAAAACAACAACATAGCACACACACATCATCTGGGCTGAAAAACAAGTCTTCAGTATCTGAAGTAACTGAAATTTATGAACAAGATTGATGTCACATTTAATAGTTATGGTGCAAACTAGCAGAGAAAAAGAGTTAAGTTATGTACTACGTCAGATTAAAATCAAAATGTAGAAAATAAATACATCTAGGGCTCCAAAGAGAAAAAGCCCAGTTATTACAACCTAAAAACGTAACAACTAAAATAATTTATGCTGCTAAAAGCATGACGTCTAGCAGTTAGATTGAGTTATGCATCAAAACATTTGATTTATTTAAAAAAAGAGAAAAGTTGAAGTTTGTGTTGGTTCTAAAGGATGTGGACTCAAGATACCAAACAGATGCAGTATATTTATATGGTTGTGTATTTTGTATAAGTGTCCATCAATCAGTATGCTTCGAGAAGGTTTAAGAGGACTTATACAGCACCTGCTGTCAACAGTTTTGTATTTGTTGCTTCTTAGAGAGAAACAAATCTCAGGTGCAGAATAATATATCCATTTATCAATCTCTTGTGAAAGCTTGACAAGAGCATAGCAGATAAATAAGTATGAGAACGAAGAGTCCATGGAGAGCATGCATGAGAAGTCTCAAATACAGAGCACACAGCAGTAAACAAAAATAAAACAAACATTTTAATATTTAAGAAATACAATATCAATTGTTAAAGGCAACACAATCAGATACGTACTTTGTGCTAAAGGTCCAATATTTAATACTCTTTATTTGTTTATATTACTAAAGGCTAGTAATGTTCTATTGCTATTTAAGCATCAAATAAATCTTTTTAGGTCAAAAAGGAGATTACCAGTCTCATAATGAAAATAGAAACATAGAAACATAGAATGTGATGGCAGATAAGAACCATTCGGCCCATCTAGTCTGCCCAATTTTCTAAATACTTCCATTAGTCCCTGGCATTATCTTATAGTTAGGATAGCCTTATGCCTACCCCATGCATGCTTAAACTCCTTTACTGTGTTGACCTCTACCATTTCAGCTGGAAGGCTATTCTATGCATCTACTTCCCTCTTAGTAAACCTGGCAATCAATAGATAATTTGATCTGGCTGAACCATAGCTGAACGGTCAAATTTCTGTATGTCTGTTTGGCTCTACAAAAGTTTAATACTGATTCAGGAAACAAATCAGACGAACCAAAAGGAAGCGGAAATGGGCCAATCAGCATACTGCAAAAATACAAACATAAGATAAATATTATGTAGATACTTTGCAGTACATTAATAGGAGCAATTTTTTGCCTTTTTGTTCACAGAACAGGTGGGAATTAGTAACCAATAGAGAAAAAAAAATGGAAGAGCAATAAATAATCTCTATTTATATGTTTCTTAAATTTATAATATATAAATATAGATTTATTTTACACTGCTCCTCTTTTACTCCCTCTTTTGGTTACTTCTCACGTGATCTCTAAATAAAATAAACATTAAATGAATCTCCCCTAACCAACAATCATTTGATCATCATCTCTTTTTTTGGGGCACCACAAGTGGAATTCAGAATTACTAATTAATATGAATATGCTCAGCCATTGTGTGTGTCGGCTGGTTCATGGTTTGGCTAGACTTTGCAAAGCTCCCAACCATATGTACCGACATATACTGACTCCTCCTCTTTTTGCAATATAGGATCAGTGATTGACATTCTATATAAGCATCATTGCCAACATATTTTGTGATGTCAGTGGGCAACACTTGCTTGTTAATGTACTGTGACTGGCCTCCTTTTAATCAGTCAATCACAAAGCGGTATAGAAAATACTTTTCAAGATCCTCTTGAATTGGATATTTAGACACATGTTACATCCATTTATAGAGACAATTTATAATTGTATATACACACTGCATGCATTTCTGCTGTTTAAACAAATTACTTATAATTCTGTAGATCCCTGATTTTCTGCATAAAGGTGGGTTAATGATGTAGCAAAAAATACAATTGCATCCAGGTTCTTCAAGAGGGTATCCATTTTGTCAAACAGCAAATAACTTAATCCGATTAAAAAACAATTAAAACATTAAGATAGCATTTAAACTATTTTATGCGTAAATATGTGTTGATTACTTTTTGTAATTCATGGAACAGATTAAAACAAGCTGTAATACATAGTGCAAAAGTGTATACACTGTCAATTCACAAGATATAATAATGAGGTGATTTTGAGTCAGAAAAATAGGTAGCACACAGTTGAGTGAACAGGTATAACAGAAGAATACACTTTACTATAGATGCCTCTGTTGCTTAGATTCTATGCAAGATTAAATAAAAAAAAAGGTTACTAAAACAGCACAGGGGCGAGGGGTGCGGCAAAAGGAGAAGAAGAGAGTTGTCCAGGGGGAGTGGAAGGGGAAGGAAAGAGGGGTTGGGAGGAATTTGCTGGAAAGCAGAGCTTAGAATGAGTGTTGTATGTCTGTGCATGAAGCAGACTTCAATCAAATCAATTTCTATTATCAAATGTAAATATGCTTTTCATACATTGGAAGCAGTCTTTTATTTTGTATCGGACTATTAAACCTCAAAGGGACACTCTAAAGCACTTCAGCTTGCTGTTAGCACTTTATGCGAGAAGACTTTGTCCTCTTTTTTTGTTTACATTTTACAAAAAGGGCAGATTTTATTAGAAATTGGCATTTTGATAAATTAACTTAGCCTCTTCCGACAAGAGACTTGAAGCTTTTGCAAAACTGTTTCTAATTATACCTCCAATGAAAAAAATGCATCATTTTTTTTTCTATGTATTTTATTATTTTTTTTTTTATGTTTTGTAGCTGGTGATATGTTTTCTAAAATAAAGATATAGTAAAGCAGTAAGATAGCATGTATGATGTATAAGTATCATCTGGAATTCCTAATGTCTCCTCTTTCTTTGCTATGTAAGCTTACGTGAAATCAAGAAAAATTACCTTCTATAATTCGTGGATCCTTTAAGCAGGGGTACCTGAAAAGTAACTCACCAGATGTTGTAGAACTACAACTCCCATGATGCTTTACATGCCTTTATAAAGCTTTTAGAATATAGCTTTAAAACATCTGGGGATCTATGTTTTGGGCACCCTTGTTTTACAGTGTTAATATGAGTATATACTCAAAAGGATTGCATACAGTTCCTTAGTCAGATTCACAGTTGAAATGCCTCATTTAACACCAATTGTTTATATTGGAAAACATTCTGTATTGTTTGATCTGATTTACTTATATTTTAAACATATTAAACAGATTTAAGCCTGGTTATTGTAACTATGAGATTCTACCTGCCACCAGTAACATGATTTCCAAGCTATTCTATGGAAATCTGGAACCTGGGTAAATGCAATTCAGACATATATTAGGAACAAATAATGTAATAACCAGGCTCACATCTGCCACAGGAAGCAGAGATTTCAAATAAATATTCAGACTAGAAAGATATCTCTGGATCTTCTATGTTCTGTGACCAGAATGCTATTGTATATGCCATTATTTTATTTTTCACCAATGACATAGTGATCAATCATTTCGAAACATAACAATGAAACATGTCAACTAAAACATTTTAAGACATTTTTTGCATATGAAAAAGCAAGATAAAAAAAATGAAACATGCAGTCACTGGTAAGAATGAGCACATTATACTTTCCAATAGGTCTGCATTGTGAATAATTTTCCAGAAAGTAAGACGTAGCCTAATAGAATCTACTTGCACAGATGAGTGAGATACCTCCTTCATCTTTGTTACTTTTCAGACCCTGCATTTGATACAAGTGATAGAACGTCAGAGGCAAATAATACTGGCAATTCTTCATACCCAAGTTCATCAGTTTATCAAAATTGGAACCAGTGCAAGACAAACAAAGCATGGTACTACTGGGCAGAGAACAACTGAGCTGATGAAGATATGTTGAACTCCTATGGTTGACTCTAGGACTGGATCCAGGCTGGTCAAAATATTATCAAGAATCTATGAGAGCAAACGTCAGTAATTACCAAGAAACATGGTTAATGTATAGCAATAGGAAATAAACATGGGGAGATATAATGAGAAACAACGGGACACAGATGTTAGAAAATTTAAACAAAGAAACCAGAGAGTGGCATGAATAAATACATTTGCAGGAAAATGACATTAGTCAGTAATTCTAATTAGTATTTGCTGCGTGAACTGAAAGTTAGTCAGTGTAAGCACTGTGCGGCGAGGGGAGGAACTAAAGGGATACTACAGGCACTGTAACTGATTTATCTCATTGAAGAGACTACAGTATCTAGATTACTCTAGTGCCATCCTTCCATAGAGCTGAAACCTTTTTTCGTAATTCTTAATGCTAAATGAGAGGCCCCAGCCACTCATCTCTGGTGCTTGGGTTAATGAGGAAGTATTATCCGAAACAGCATTGGGCGACTGTTATTGGCTGAGAGTGTGAGCTGATCACTTTCACCTTATCAATGCGCCCATTGCTCTTACGAATCAGTATGGCCAGAAGGAAGAAATGGATATAGTGCATACAGTGCCCATTTAAATATATACAGATACCTATGACTATATATTATTTTGTCTGTCATGTTTTCAAAAACACCTACACATTAATTGCCTTCATTAAAAGCCAACTAAGTAACCAAGATTCTCTTCCTTGTTTATAATCATTGAATATTTATAGAGAACGATTAGCCCCAGGAGAAAAGAAAGCAAGAAGCTATATAGACAAATGACCAACAAAAGATTGAAATAAAAATATATTAAATCATGTGCACACATACTATTTCATGCCATTTACTTCAAAATACCATAAAGATATTCAGAGTACTTCATTTTAAATGCATTTTCATGCTAACACTATTTTAAATGGAATGTACCTATGAATATCCCATATATGCTTTAGATCAGCCATCTCAAACTCTGTCAACCGATGTTGATGGACTACAACTTCCATGATTCTTTGATCATCTAATGCATTCAAAGAACATATTAACATCGGGAAGGGGGTGGGGGGCTGGGGGATTGCCATGTTGTACATTGTTATGGTTTCCTATGTCCTAAAGTAATTGAGAAAATTGCCAAAAATATTTATCTGTTTCAATAGTATATAATATGCTGGAGATAGTATATACTTAAGATGAGTCTCAAAAATAAGTCTCAGAGTGGCCAGTCATGTGTTGTAGTGGAAAAGTGAAAAAGCAACTTAGTTATTGTCAAATTAGAATCACTTTAGCAGAGTATTATCTTCCAATAGTCTTCTTGAACTGTTAACCTTGAAGGTGACTAAGACAAATAACCAGCAAAATTAGGTCCCTTAAAGAGCACTGGGAAGTGTTCAATGACAAATATTCCACTCTCAAATGATAAAGTTTACCAAGCAAATTAAATCTTTTAAGTGATGGAAGAAATAACCCATGGCACCCTTGATGTAGAAATTAAATTAAATTTCCTAATAGCAGGTCAGGATGGAATGAAAGGAGCTAATGGAAGTGATCATGTGATAAGCAGACTTTCAGAATTTTGTGACAAGTCTATTGCTGAACGTCTACAGCAAACATTTATCCAAGTGGCAAGTAATTCACTTTCTGTATATTGCGGTTATAACTGGCATGTCATGAGGGTTGTACCTACACATCTGTTTTCATAATGAAGTTCAATGTATAGATTTTGTTTTGTGAAATGATTGCCTCTTTTCTTAATGGATTTTATAGACAAGCTCCAAAGTGGATTGATACCCCTATTTATGCCTTACAGGGCAATGCATTAAAATAATAAATGCTTTTTAAAAATAAATATAACAGAGTGAAAGAAAAACATGCAGTTAATTCTAGTGCTAACATAGCACCAGTAAAGGTGAGGTGAAAACATAAGTGGTTTTTAGTCACTAAAAGCAGAAAAGAAAATAAGCTGTTTGCTAGTTTATCTTTTATGGACAAGCAGAACAGGGAATAACACATGCTAAAAATAATGCAGCCACCTTAACCCCTAAAGGACACATAACATGTGATGTCATCATTCCCTTTTATTCCAGAAGTTTGGTCCTTAAGAGGTTAAAGGGGCACTGTCACTCCCTCCCTGAATAATGAGTATTTCATAAAGATAGAATACTTATTAAATATACTTATTTTGACCGTGTTGAATTTCAGTGAAATTCCATCCAAGTGGAGGGATATACTGAAACAAAGTAAGGACTACTTTGTCTCTATATATTTCCTATGCCTGACACTTCTGAACACTAAACGGAGCTACTACCTTTGGCAGGACTGCTACCTGTTCAGGAATTGCCCGTTTGTTATTATGTGTGTTCTTCATGTTTTTGTGTCTTCTGCCCGCTCCCTGTTCGGGAGCGCTTCCACGAAGGGAATCCATTTACCTCCCGAATGGGGACCACCCTTATATTCCAAATAAGAATGTTAGTTTAGAACAGTAACACCTCGCAACATGGCGTCAAACTGCAAACCACAAGGGAAACAATTAATGAACACTCCGCTGGCTGGTCGCCATTCGTGCAGACGAAAACCAGCCAGGGGGAGCATTTGTGGATTATTTCCCGACTTGTTTGATACCCGAACGAGGTGCTCCCCAGTGCCCATTAGAACATTCACACCAATTAATCAGAATGTTTGCACTTGCAACATAAGTGTGAAACCACACGGGAAGAAATTGAGTGCTCCCCTGGGTGCTCCAGGGGTAGAATTCTTCCCTTGCAGGGTTTCAGACAGAGAGATCGCGAACGGAGCCTAGTCAAGAAAGGTAACGCTGTGAGGGTCCCTGAGATTGGTGTGGGCACTTCTGGGGCGCTGGTGAGTTTGGCAGGCTTTGCAGTGCCTGCTGGGACAAAGAGACCAGCTCTTTTCCCGCGGTGGGCTCTCACGTTTGGTCTCCCACATACAGAGGCTCCTGGGATAAAGACCCCCTGTGTGTGGGAAACCCTGTGTTTGGGTGGCAGGTTTTTGGGGACAAAGCCCTTTTCCCGCACTAGGTTCTCGTGGAGGGAGAGGACCCTGGGAGGGGACATTGTATGCTGTATGTTATGCTTAAAAGCCGTGTGTGGCCAATAAAGTGTTGTTGTACCTCCAGAACTGTGTGTTGTCCAGTTACTGGAGGGAAATGGGTCTTTTTATATCCTAAATGGTTCCTGTTCAGCTGAAGGGTTACCAGGTAATCTGCTTCACTACCTTCCAGAATTGTCAATCTCCCCAGCCGTCACCAGTAACAGTTGCAGGGAATTTGCTCAGTCTATGGAGGATCATGCAGTCTCGCAGGATCCTCGATATACCTTAATGCTGTACTCTCACCCATGTGCGAAAGTACAGCAGTGACGTCGGCTGAAGAGGACCTGCTGGAAGAAGAAGGCCATGTGACCATGCTCACGAGTGACAGGTTCAGGGAAGTAGAACTCACCTTCACCTGCCCCCCCAGCCACTGGACCCCAGCAGCAATCTCACAACCGGGGGTCTGTGCGAATCCTGCAAAGTCCTTAGACAATGACAGTGCCACTTTAAAAGCTCAGCAACGCCATCTGCCCTAGAACCAAGCTAACCATGTGAGTGGTCAGATAAATGAATATTCCTATTATTACATAATCATTTACTTTCAACCCAATTCAATACCAGAATGGAGTATAAATCTTTTTATTTTCTTGGGTTTTGTAGTATGAAACCTAGTCCATAATGCCTCATTTATACTTCAGGTATAACTACTAGCCTGTAGAGGAATGCATTTCTCAGTCCGATGTCACTAGTCACTGATTAAACGTTTGTAAAGATACTGAAAATGTGAACTCACCACTGCTTTCAAATAGTACTGTAAGTGTCACTTGGTGGTCACATTTCTACAGTCACGGAGGGGGGAGGAGTGAAAGTACTCCACCACTTCACTTCCGGCATTACATTAGCAGATATTAATAAGGACTGTTACATCAGTTTTAAATACCCTTTTTTATGAATATAATATTTAACTGTATTTACAGTATGTTGGCATTGTACTCAAATGCAGGCATTCATTTTGCAACCTGTTGCCATTCCCAGTACATTTTGCCACTATTAATACCTTCAGGGTCCTTACAAATACCTGTTAGCAAGATTTGACAATTGTATTGATACATTTTTGTCTCACCATCAGCATATGAGAAAACATTTTTTTTTTTTTTTACTAACATTTTAGACCCTGTGTTAACTAATGCAAGATAAAGGACACTGTATACTATCTAAATCTTTTAATTCCCCAAATATATTTTATAAAGGATAATTGAATAAGTGAAAAAACTGTACATAAAATGTTTGTGTTACCATATGTTTATATGCTAGTTATGCATCCTATGCTTCAAATAAATGTTATACTAGTATGTTTCAATCAAAAAGGAGTTAATGCCTATTTTTGGGTGATGACATACACATTGTGTTGCAGGTTTTCTGATGTTTACTGTTTAAGCCTCTAGTCATTATTTTATCATGTTGATATCATTTCTACTAAGAGTGAAATAGTAATTTAAGGTCTGGAGCGAAGTTAACAAATTTCAATAAAATGTAAAAAAATTGTGGATGTTTTCCAGTTTTATAACAAATCTCCGATTTATGGAATAATTGTTAATTGTTAATACACAGTCACTGTAGAAAGTTAGAAACCAATCAAGTACAAATAGAATACAAAATTCTAAAATAAAAGGTTGTTTTTTATTCCATTTTTTTTAGGACAATTTAAAAAAAACTGTTATCAGTTGAATAAATTCAGTTGATTGGTCATATACCATTCATTGCATTGCACCTATGTGTTCAAACCCTGAAAACACATATACCCTTCCCATTATAAAATGCCACACAATAAGCAATTAGTTAACCCCTTAAAGACACAACTTCAGAAATAAAAGGGAATCATGATGGAATATTGCGGCAATGTGTCCTTAAGGGGTTAAATTAAAGGTTTGTAGATATTAGTTGAAAAAATACTCAGGTATAGGAAGTAATAAATAATTATGTATGCTTATTTATTAATGCACCACCATTTTATATTGTATTACACAACCTAGCAAGCAACTCATATTCCTGATTAGTTTATTATATTACAATATATACATTTAATATGGTAACTAAATAGCAGTTCTCCCACTGATGTACATAGGAAATGGCTAAATAATTACCAGAAATCTGCTTTCCCAGGCCATATACATGGCAGCATGTCCCTGCCCCCAGCACCTATTGGACAGGTAATAAAAAAAGAATAAATAAATAGGACGTTCACTCCACTCGTCCACTGTCTTTTTTCCTGTCACTCCTGGGACAGGTAGCATTAACTATTCCCCCCCCCCCCCCCCCAGCTAACTGGGGCCTTTTGGCTTCATTCCCCAGGGGAGTTCATTCTTTCTCCTTCCTGGAAGCCAAAGGATATACAGGTGATACTCGAAAAATTAGAATATCGTGCAAAAGTTCATTTATTTCAGTAATGCAACGTAAAAGGGGAAACTAATATATGAGATAGACGCATCACATGCAAAGCAAGATAGTTCAAGCCGTGATTTGTCATAAGTGCCATGATTATGGCTTACAGCTCATGAAAACCCCAAATCCACAATCTCAGTAAATTAGAATATTACATGCAATCAATAAAACAAGGAGTGTACATAGAACAATAACGGACCTCTGAAAAGTATAAGCATGCATATGGACTCAGTACTTGGTTTGGGCCCTTTTTGCAGCAATTACTTTTTGGCATGGAAGCTATCAGCCTGTGGCACTGCTGATGTGTAGTGTTGTCGCGAACCCGAAATTTTCGGTTCGCGAACGGCGAATGCGAACTTCCTCAAATGTTCGCGAACCGGCGAACCGCGCGAACCGCCATTGACTTCAATGGGCAGGCGAATTTTAAAACCAACAGGGACTCTTTCTGGCCACAAAAGTGATGGAAAAGTTGTTTCAAGGGGACTAACACCTGGACTGTGGCACGCCGGAGGGGGATCCATGGCAAAACTCCGATGGATAATTACACAGTTGATGCAGAGTCTGCTTTTAATCCATAAAGGGCAGAAATCACCTAACATTGACACATGTCCTCAAAGCCCCTGATACACACTGACACAGAGCAGAATAGAGACTGTTCCCCGTCCTCAGAGACCATGATACACACTGACACAGAGCAGAATAGAGACTGTTACCCCTACATAGGGTCACTTGGCAGATATGGCGGGGTCGTGGGAGGGGGAGGATGACTTTCACCTCTTCCCCTGTTAGATTCCCGTTGTGCTGTGACATCACCCTTATACGCTGTGTAAAGCATACTATTTAATTTGATCAGCATGGCCACTTGAGTTTTTATAGTTTTCACTCTGCTTGTAGTTTATATATGGTTCACAAAAATCAAACAAACGATAAAGTAAACATGTAAGGATTCAGAATATTCTTTCAAACCCTTACACATTGTGTGTACATACTTTTTGTCTTAAGTTTGTGGCTTTAAAGAGGTTCACGTTGTTTCTATGATGTGCATAACATGTTCTTGTAAATGTTTGTTAAATTTTTCCTGGAATTGTAATTTTTGAATCTGAATAAAGATAGTCAAATCCCTGATACACACTGACACAGAGCGGAATAGAGACTGTTCCCCCTACATAGGGTCACTTGGCAGATATGGATTGACACCTGTCCTCAGAGACCATGATACACACTGACACAGAGCAGAATAGAGACTGTTCCCCGTCCACAGAGACCATGATACACACTGACACAGAGCAGAATAGAGACTGTCCCCCCTACATAGGGTCACTTGGCAGGTATGGATTGACACCTGTCCTCAAAGCCCCTGATACACACTGACACAGAGCAGAATAGAGACTGTTCCCTGTCCACAGAGACCATGATACACACTGACACAGAGCAGAATAGAGACTGTTCACCGTCCACAGAGACCATGATACACACTGACACAGAGCAGAATAGAGACTGTTCCCCGTCCACAGAGACCATGATACACACTGACACAGAGCAGAATAGAGACTGTTCCCCGTCCACAGAGACCATGATACACACTGACACAGAGCAGAATAGGGACTGTTCTCCCTACATAGGGTCACTTGGCAGGTATGGATTGACACCTGTCCTCAAAGCCCCTGATACACACTGACACAGAGCAGAATAGAGACTGTTCCCTGTCCACAGAGACCATGATACACACTGACACAGAGCAGAATAGAGACTGCCCCCCTACATAGGGTCACTTGGCAGGTATGGATTGACACCTGTCCTCAAAGCCCCTGATACACACAAGTAACTGCTATTCAATCTATAACAGTGAAAAAAAAATTTGGTTTTAAAAGCACGCTATAGAGACACCAGATATGATTGGCAATGTGCACTGGAACAGTTCTGCAGAGCACACACTGTAGGCTTGAGACACCCGCTTGAAGACAAGTAACTGCTATTCAATCTATAACAGTGAAAAAAACATTTTGGTTTTAAAAGCACGCTATAGAGACACCAGATATGATTGGCAATGTGCACTGGAACAGTTCTGGAGAGCACACGCTGAAGGAAGGACTGACAGAGCCGCTTGAAGGACACTGACTGGCTGCTATTAGCTTACACTAGAAACCTTTTTTCTTTGTAAAAGCACGCTAAAGAGACACCAAATATGATTGGCAATTGTCAAAGCACGCTGGAACAGGTCTACAGAGCACACGCTGAAGTAGGCCTGACACCCAGACGCTTGCAGACAACTAACTGCTCTTCTATTACAGTGAAAAAAAATTATTTCTTTAAAATCTAAAGCTTAAGCTATTGTTAAAACAGATATGAGTGGTGGCACTGACTGTGCAAATGGGCAAGGCATCCAACCTGACACAGAAGCTGGGAGGCAGGCAACTGCTCTTCTATTACAGTGAAAACAAATTATTTATTTAAAATCTAAAGCTTAACCAATTGTTAAAACAGATATGAGTGGTGGCACTGACTGTGCAAATGGGCAAGGCATCCAACCTGACACAGAAGCTGGCAGGCAGGCAACTGCTCTTCTATTACAGTGAAAACAAATTATTTATTTTAAATCTAAAGCTTAACCAATTGTTAAAACAGATATGAGTGGTGGCACTGGGCAAGTAGGCACAGTATCCAATGTGAACCTCACACAGAAGCTGGCAGGCAGGCACCTGCAATTACATTACACAGAAAAAAAAAAAAAAAAGCAGCCTGATGTTATAGCCCTAAAAAGGGCTTTTTGGGGTGCTGTCCTTACAGCAGAGATCAGATGAGTCCTTCAGGATTGTAGTGGACACTGAATACCCTAGCCTAGCTATCAATTTCCCTATCTAATCAGCAGCAGCTAAACTTTCCCTCCTCTCACTAAGCATGCATCTTCCGAATGAATCGAAAATGGATGCTGGGAGGGAGGTTGGAGGGTGTCGAAGGGAGGGAGTGATGCTGATTGGCTGGAATGTGTCTGCTGACCGAGAGGCACAGGGTCAAAGTTTGCCCAATGATGACGAATAGGGGGTGGATCGAACCGCCCATGTGTTCGCCCGCGGCGGCGAACGCGAACACGCTAAGTTCGCCGGGAACTGTTCGCCGGCGGACAGTTCGGTACATCACTACTGATGTGTTATGGAAGACCAGGATGCTTCAATAGCGGCCTTCAGCTCTTCTGCATTGTTCGGTTTCATGTCTCTCATCTTTCTCTTGGCAATGAGAATCTATGGGGTTCAGGTTAGGCGAGTTTGCTGACCAATCAAGCACAGTAATCCCACGGTCATTGAACCAGGCTTTGGTGCTTTTGGCAGTGTGGGCAGGTGCCAAGTCCTGCTGGAAAATGAAGTCAGCATCCCCATCAAGCTCATCTGTGGAAGGAAGCATGAACACTGTGGAAACTTCACACTGTACTTCAAGCATCTTGCAGTGTGTGCCTCTCCATTCTTCCTCCAGACTTTGGATCCTTGGTTTCCAAATGAGATGCAAAAGTTGCTCTCATTAGAAAAGAGAACTTTGGACCACCGAGCAACAGACCAGGTCTGTTTTTCTTTAGCCCAGGTAAGACGCTTATGATGTTGTTTGTTGTTCAGGAGCGGCTTGACAAGAGGAATACGACATCTGAAGCCCATGTCCAGGATCCGTCTGTGTGTGGTGGCTCTTGATGCACTGACTCCAGCCTCAGTCCTTTCCTTGTGAAAGTCCCCAACACTTTTGAATGGCCTTTTCCTGACAATCCTCTCCTGGCTGCTTGTGCACCTTTTTCTTCCACACTTTTCCCTTCCACATAACTTTCTATTAATGTGCTTTGAAACAGCACTTTGAGAACATCCAACTTCTTTCGCAATTACCTTTTGAGGCTTTCCCTCCTTGTGGAGGGTATCAATGATGGTTTTCTGCACAACTGTCAGGTCAGCAGTCTTCCCCATGATTGTGATTCCTACTGAACCAGACTGAGAGACCATTTAAAGGCTCAGAAACCCTTTGCAGGTGTTATGGCTTACTTAGCTGATTGGAGTGGGACACTGTGAGCCTAGAATATTGCACCTTTTCACAATATTCTAATTTACTGAGATTGTGGATTTGGGGTTTTCATGAGCTGTAAGCCATAATCATCACACTTATGACAAATCACGGCTTGAACTATCTTGCTTTGCATGTAATGCGTCTATCTCATATATTAGTTTCCCCTTTTACATTGCATTACTGAAATAAATGAACTTTTGCACGATATTCTAATTTTTCGAGTTTCATCTGTAAAAGGGGAGACTCCCTGGAGATCCCCTCTTAGTAACTAGGGATGTGTACAGCTGCATTGACCGTGTATGGCAGTAGCATCTGAACGGCATGGGTCCCTCCTTTCCATCAGCTGTTTTGATATTGATGGCATCGTATTGTAGGCATTTTATTATTTTCTCTTCTCTTCCTCCTTTTCGCTGTTTTATTCGACAGCTTGCATTCTTGCCATTTTGTTGGAGACCGCATTTATCTCTTTGTCTTTTTGGTCCAATTGTAAATGCACTTGTGAACTGATGACATATTCCCAACATCACTTAAGGTAGCCTTTTTATTTCCTGCCAAAATGTAAAGTTAAATTGTTGTTTTTGATTTCTTAAAGTCAGTGGCATACTTAGGGGCTAGGGTGAGGGTAGTGCCGCCAAGCAGGGGGGTACCACCAGGGCTGACCAGGCTTGGGGTTCTGTGAGCTGTGTGGCTGCACAGGGTGACATAGCAGCAGGGGCGACAGGCAGCCGACACAGCTCACACACGCTGGGGCCAGGAATACAGCAGGAGTACAGCACAGAGAGTTGGGGCGGAGCCATACGGTCCATGGTGGCAGAGCCAAACCAAATGCGGGGGCAGAGCTAAAGGCAGCCTCCATTCGCAGCTCTTACTGCAGCACACTGAGGGTAAGCAGGAAGCAGTCTCTGCCTCCCCAACAGCTACACACCAGGGACTTCCCTGATTCCACTCCTCCACCAGTAAGTGAGAGAGAGAGAGAGCGTGTGTGTAAAACTGGGATTTTCTCTGCCTGTGACTGTATGTGTGACTCTCTGCCAATTATTGTGTGACTGTCTACATGTGACTGTCTGTGACTGTGTGTGTGACTGTCTGTCTACCTGGTACGGTGTGTGACTGTCTACCTGTAACTGTGTGTGTGACTGACTTTCTGTGACTGTGTATGACTGTCTGCCTGTAACTGTGTGTGTGACTGCCTGTGACTCTCTGCCTGTAGCTGTTTAATGCTGCCTGTAACTGTGTTACAGTCTGCCTTTAATTGTGTGTGTGTACATTAATATATGTGTAAATATAATAGGCATAATTATATATATATATAACTAATACACACATAAATATACATGATATATATATACACACACACACCAGTGGCGGATCCAGAGCCTGATCTCGGGAGGGGCACTTATAGATGTAAAGAAATAATCCATGCACAATAACCACTACTGCTCTGTGTAGTGGTTATGGTGCCAGGACCCGCTCCCAGAGTAAGTAGTCAAACCGTTTAAGAACAGTTTGACAACTTACCTGGGGTCTGCTGGGATATGGGGCTGTAGTAGGGTATAGGAGCAGTGGTGCAATGTGTGAGGGGTGCAGTTTGTGTGAAAGGTTTGGTGTGTGGGGCTGTGTGTGTGTGGGGGGCAATGTGTGTGGGGGGGTCTGGGTGTGTGTATGGGGCTAGAGGTCGCAGTGGTGAGAGTGAACTCTAGCCCGTAGCTCCAGCGCTAGAGTTCACTCTCGCGAGAGCTGGAGCGTTACCACTGTAACCGCGGCAACGTTCTGTACTCGCACAAGAAGGACCCGGAGGAGCATGGTGCCTCCAGAACAGGGAGGGATATCTCTGATCTCCCCTCCGGTTCGTGAAATCACATGGTGCTTGGACAGTGCCAGCCTTGCATTGGCCAGCAGGGGAGAGCATCTGGGGGGGAAAGGGCAATTGCATGTTGCCCCCCCTGGATCCACCAGTCATATATATATATATATATATATAAATATATATATATATATTCCTTTCTCCCCCTCACTGCTCCTCTGTGTCCATGTCACCCCTTTCCTTCCCAGTCACTCTCTTCCCCCTCTGCCTCTTTCTCCCCCTCCCCTTGTGTATCTCTCTTCCCCTCTGTCTCTTTTTCCCCCTTATCCCTGTCTCTCTCTCCCTCTCTACTATATCTCTATCCCCCTCTTTCTCCCCTTGTGTCTCACTCTCCCTCCCCCTCTGTCTCTCTCTATTCTCCCACGGTCTATTTCTTCCCTATCTCTGTTTTAT
This sequence comes from Pelobates fuscus, assembly GCF_036172605.1. NCBI lineage: Eukaryota > Metazoa > Chordata > Amphibia > Anura > Pelobatidae > Pelobates > Pelobates fuscus. The sequence goes on along the minus strand of NC_086318.1, from coordinate 308,039,807 downwards.
TTTCCCCCCTCCCCTTGTGTCTCTATATTCCCCCCCTTGTGTCTCTATATTCCCCCCCCCCTTTTGTGTCTCTATATCCCCCCCTTTTGCGTCTCTATATTCCCCCCCTTTTGTGTCTCTATATCCCCCCTTGTGTTTCTATATTATCCCCCTTTTTTGTCTCTATATTCCCCCCTTTTTGTCTCTATATTCCCCCCTTTTGTGTCTCTATATTTCCCCCCCTTTTGTGTCTCTATATTATCCCCCCTTTTGTGTCTCTATAGTCCCCCCTTTTGTGTCTCTATATTATCCCCCCTTTTGTGTCTCTATATTATCCCCCCTTTTGTGTCTCTATATTATCCCCCCTTTTGTGTCTCTATATTATCCCCCCCTTTTGTGTCTCTATAGTACCCCCCTTTTGTGTCTCTATATTATCCCCTTTTGTGTCTCTATATTATGCCCCCCTGTTTTGTCTCTATATTATCCCCCCTTTTTGTCTCTATATTATCCCCCTTTTTTGTCTCTATATTTCCCCCCCTTTTTGGTCTCTATATTTCCCCCCCTTTTTGTCTCTATATTATCCCCCCCTTTTGTCTCTATATTATCCCCCCCCCTTTTGTCTCTATATTACCCCCCCCTTTTGTCTCTATATTATCCCCCCCTTTTGTCTCTATATTATCCCCCCCTTTTGTCTCTATATTATCCCCCCTTTTGTCTCTATATTATTCCTCACCCCCCCCCCCCCATCCCCTCCTCTCCTCCATTTACCTGAGATGAGTCAGAGGGGGCCGGCCGCTTTCCACGCTGGTGCCGCCGGGCACTTCTAATGCTGAGGACGGGAGGAGGAGGAGGAGGAGGAGGGAGGAGCATGTCTCTGTACCATGCTCCCTCGCGGTTCCCACAATTCACAGCACAGGAACCGCGAGGGAGCATGGTACAGAGACATGCTCCTCCCTCCTCCTCCTCCTCCTCCTCCTCCTTCCGTCCTCAGCATTAGAAGTGCCGCCGGACCGGTGAGGCTGCCACCCGGCCTGGCGGCACCAGCGTGGAAAGCGGCCGGCCCCCTCTGAGTGTGCCACCGGACCGGCCACCCGGTGGCACATACCTCTGCAGCCCCCAGGTGCCGCGGCCCACCGGGAAATTTCCCGGTATCCCGGTGGGCCAGTCCGGCCCTGTGCGTATGACTGTCTGTCTGTAACTGTGTGTGTGACTGTCTGCCTGTAACTGTGTATTTGACTGTGTGTGAGTGACTGTGTGTCTGGGACTGTGTGCATGTGGCTTTATTTGGCAGTATATGTGTATAACTGTGTGCATCTGACTGTTTCTGACTGTCTTCGCCCCGCAGTAATTCGGCATATAACATCATCCCGGCATCGGCGTCATTAAAGGTTGCGCAAGGGACCTGTGCAGGAAGAGATCTCAGCAGCAACTACTGACCACCAGGGACTGAGGATCCACTCCAGCCCTGGTCCAAACGAAACGGTATCGGAAGATACCGAAGTCATTCGGTAACTGCTTATGGGCGTTCTGCGTACTGGGCGAGAAACTGCTGAGTTTATGCTCATCACTGTTCTGCTACCTGGATGAGATTTGGGAAGCGTACTGCACTTACGGCAGGCTGACATGGTGGCGGTACGACAAGCAGTTCCGGCAATGGCTAGCAGCTAATCCGGGTATGAGGTGGGATCAGATGGACTTGCCGCTCTGGATGAAGCTGATGATGGCACAGAAGGCGCAGCCCTTTCAGCACACGGCCGGCGCTAGGGGCAGTCTGCCTCCTCAGCCGCCTTTCGAAAGGGTTTATGCTGGCTTTTCAACGAAGGCCAGTGCAAGTGGGGAACTTCCGGTCACATTAAGCATGAGTGCTCGGGCTGTGGATGCGCCCACGGGCTTAACCGATGCTTCAAGAGAGGAAAGACGGGGGGAGCTGGAGTATCTGCCCCAGTCGGAGGGGGGCACCCTCTGTCACAGGGCTTAACCCCAGTGAGGCTAGAGCGATGGAGCTAAGCCGCTACAGTAATAGGGTGGATGCCGAATTGCTCCGGGCTGGTTTTGGGCAGGGGTTCTTTATCCCCTTCCGGGATAAGGGCTGGACTCAGGCTCTGCGTAATCTCAAATCTGTGGCGGAGTTCCCGGGGGTGTGCATGTGGCTTTATTTGGCAGTATATGTGTATAACTGTGTGCATCTGACTGTTTCTGACTGTCTTCGCCCCGCAGTAATTCGGCATATAACATCATCCAGGCATCGGCGTCATTAAAGGTTGCGCAAGGGACCTGTGCAGGAAGAGATCTCAGCAGCAACTACTGACCACCAGGGACTGAGGATCCACTCCAGCCCTGGTCCAAACGAAACGGTATCGGAAGATACCGAAGTCATTCGGTAACTGCTTATGGGCGTTCTGAGTACTGGGCGAGAAATTGCTGAGTTTATGCTCATCGCTGTTCTGCTACCTGGATGAGATTTGGGAAGCGTACCGCACTTACGGCAGGCTGACATGGTGGCGGTACGACAAGCAGTTCCGGCAATGGCTAGCAGCTAATCCGGGTATGAGGTGGGATCAGATGGACTTGCCGCTCTGGATGAAGCTGATGATGGCACAGAAGGCGCAGCCCTTTCAGCACACGGCCGGCGCTAGGGGCAGTCTGCCTCCTCAGCCGCCTTTCGAAAGGGCTTATGCTGGCTTTTCAACGAAGGCCAGTGCAAGTGGGGAACTTCCGGTCACATTAAGCATGAGTGCTGGGGCTGTGGATGCGCCCACGGGCTTAACCGATGCTTCAAGAGAGGAAAGACGGGGGGAGCTGGAGTATCTGCCCCAGTCGGAGGGGGGCACCCTCTGTCACAGGGCTTAACCCCAGTGAGGCTAGAGCGATGGAGCTAAGCCGCTACAGTAATAGGGTGGATGCCGAATTGCTCCGGGCTGGTTTTGGGCAGGGGTTCTTTAACCCCTTCCGGGATAAGGGCTGGACTCAGGCTCTGCGTAATCTCAAATCTGTGGCAGAGTTCCCGGGGGTGGTGCTGGATAAGCTGGACAAGGAAGTGCTGTTGGGCAGAATGGTGGGCCCGTTTCTGGCGCCACCGTTGGAGGGCCTACAGGTTTCCCCTCTCGGGGTGGTTCCCAAAAAAGATCCGGGGAAGTTTAGGCTCATTCACCACCTCTCCTGCCCGAAAGGAGCGTCGGTGAATGACGACATTGACAAAGACTTGTGCTCGGTCTCTTATGCATCATTCGACCAGGCGGTTGAGTTGGTAAAGGGGGCCGGTTGCGGAGCTCTGATAGCTAAGGTTGATGTTGAGGCTGCGGTACTTGTGGACTTGTGTCTCCCGATGGGCTGTTCCATTTCTTGCTCCTACTTCGAGAAATGTAGTTCCTTTCTTGAGTGGGTGGTGTGGGTTGAGTCGGGAAGCAAAGCAGTGGTGCACTACTTGGACGATTTCCTCTGCGTAGGGCCAGCTGACTCTCCCACGTGCCTGCACCTGCTGCGTACCATTGAATGGGTGGCGGGCCAATTTAGAGTACCGCTAGTGACGGATAAGACAGAGGAATGCCTCTAGCGAAGCTGGTGGGGCAGCGAGTAGTGGTGGCCACAGTTGTCCAGGCGCGCAAAGTGACCCTTTGGCAATTGAAATCGCTGATCGGGCAGCTCAATTTTGCCTGCAGGGTGATTCCAAGGGGCCGAGTTTTCAGCCGCAGCCTGTCTGCAGCTACGGTGGCAGCTACAGTGTTCTTCCGGCAGGCGGGCAGGCGGGCATGTCGGCCGCCGAGCTTGAGCTATTTACCGATGCGTCGGGTAGTGTGGGTTTTGGGGCCTACTTCGGCGGGAGCTGGTGTGCGGAAAGTGGCCGGAGGTGGAGCCCCCTCATTCATAACCTGGCTTTCCTGGTATTGTTCCCGTTGGTGGTTGCGTTGGCCCTGTGGGGCGCTAGACTGCGTGAGAAGGTGGTCTTCTTTTCGGACAACATGTCCGTGTTTCAAGCAGTCGATAACCAGTCGGCTTCATCGAAGCCAGTGGTGAGGCTGTTGCAGCGCTTTGTTTTACTATGCATGTCCCTTAATGTAGTCTTTCGTGCGCGCCATGTGCCCGGGTACTTGAACGTAGTGGCTGACGCTTTGTCTCATTTTCAGTGGTCCAGATTTCGGACGGTGGCGCAGGACGTGGGGCAGGCTGGCCCGGGCGAGATGTGGCTAGGTGCGTCCTGCTTGGGGGACTCGTGAGGGATTCTCTGGCGCTGGCTACTTGGGCCACCTACAGTAAGGTCTGGAGTTCATGGGAACTTTCATGGGAGGGGTTGGACCGAGTGTTGGTAGGGGAATCACTTCTTGACGCTTTTCTGTAGTTCACCTTTCGTTTATTAGCGGGGGGCGCCTCTACGGTGGCGGTTGACAGGACAATGGCGGCAATGGCTTTTTGGTTCAAGCTGCATGAGAAGGAGGATCTTAACAAGCGCTTAAAGGGTATTGGAAGGGTCGTAGGATTCCCGATGCTAGGCGTCCGGAGTCAGTACGGGTGCTGGGGGATCTGATTTGAGTGTTGGTTGAGGTTCTGTTTCCAGCTGATCGTTATATGTAATTATACTTGTTTTTCTGAATGCTGGAATACCAGAGCCATTTTCAATGCGTTCCACCAACGTCAAATCACTTCCACGATCGAATGATCGCATAGTTTCGACTTCTTGAGTTCCAGTGCCATTCTGGAACGCATCTCGATCGGTGTGTACAGGAACTAATTCTATTTGCTCAAGAAAATATATTATATATATATTTTTTTTAATTCTTTATTTTTTTCTGTGCATAACATAACACAAAGGCTTACGATGCCACGACAGCAGAAGCAAGCAATTATATCAATGTAGAACATATACATGGCATGAGAAAGTGGCACAGTTTTAAATATAATAATACACAGGCTAGTCGTGTTTGTCTATTTAGAAGTCCCAGGAGTAGAAATAGATACAGGCATAAAACAGGTAACTATTTAAACTTTGCTTAATATGTGTTAGCACAGTAACAAGATTAATTAGCAAAATTATTGAGGCATATACAAAGCTAGGATGCAAGATATATGAAGTACCACAGCATTTTTCTTAATCTACTACACAGCAAGTACCCGTTGGTGGTAGGAGAAAAGTGGGGGTCTGTGGCTGAGAGACTATATATTAATAGGCATATAGTACACTGCAGAATACATTTAGTCCCAGGGTCTGTTCTTGTCTTTCACTCCACGCCATCTCTTGAGGCTGGATCTTTCAGTCCCTGGCTGTGGCTGAACAGGGGGTCGCCAAGGCTGCAAAGAGCCGATCCATGCGTGTCAGCAGCTCGCCACTGTGGTGTGTGGGATCAATGTTGCCTGTAGTGGTGGTGTTGGCAGCCACCATCTTAGGTGAGCAAGGTTGTATTGCTGCCTCCCGGCTTTGCCCATCCAGTAGGGCTGGTGTGTGCAGCATCAGGCTAGTAGGGATGCTGTGGTAGACCGGGATGACCCCTGCCGGTCCAAAGGGGGGGGGGAAGGGTCTGCGGTGCCTTACAGGACTTCAGAGCTGGGAGACCGGCCGCATCTCCCGCCCCGCATCTACTGTTAGGCCGCAAGTCGAACCTGCCTCTGCAAGTGCGCCCGGGGGGTTCAAGATGCCCCTGCCCCATTCTCACTGGGTGCTCCGTGGGGTGGGTAAGTGAGGTACCCATTTAGCTCTGCTTGGTTGCCGCAAAAAGGACTTAATGTCGACCATTCGATCGGAGCCCCGGGTGGATGCGGCTGCTCCGCATGGCGGTCAAGCTCCGCCCCCAAGAAAGATTGATGTTAACCAACTATTCATCTAAAGTATAAAATATAAGAAAAGGGGGGTAGTACAACTAACATACAGACACTTTAAATAGACATATATCATCACAAATATCAGAAGGAACATTATATTAGTTTTGTTACCAAGAGTCGTCAATTACACTAACTTGGGAAAACAAAGGAAAAAAGAAAAAAACATTTTTGAAAACAAAGCAAAATAAGGTGAAAAATGGATATGAAAGGTTGAAAAAATACAAATTGAAAATATATAATAAATTAAAATGAAACAAAATAATAGAAAAAGGTTTTTTCAAATGAAAAAATGGCTGAACAAAATATTAAATAAAAAATAATAAAAAACATGTAAAAATATAAAACATTAAAACATTTACTATAGAAATAAAAATACTAATAAAAAGCATAAAATATATATTGTAAAAAATGAAATATAGAATAAAATTAAAAAAATAAATTAATTTTTTTTATAACAAATAAAAAATGATAATAATACTATAGCCCCAAAGTGAATTGTAAGTATCTCTTGAAATAACAAGTTACACATATCTAATAATAGCGTAAAGATTTGTATGAAGATTATATGCAACGGTTCTGTCAAAAAGCACATCTACACTATTCATAAGAAACACACCAAATCCACATCAATATTTAAACCCCTCGGCCAGTGGCAAACTAAGCGGTCCGCCCCGGGTGCCACCAGGTAGGGGGGTGCCATAACCCAGGTCTGAGAGCTAAAGGGGGATGTGTGAGCTGCGCCCCATGGCAGCTGGGGTGTCGCACAGCTCACACGGAGAGACTAATTGCTGAACTGGCCGCACGGAAGGAAGAAGGGGGCAGAGCAACGTCTGTTTGGGGGCGGAGCCAATCCGAAAGCGGGGGCGGGGCTTAACACCGCCCTTACCCGCTGCTGTTAATGCTGCACATGGAGGTGCAGCAAGAAGAAATCCCTGCTCCTCCACCTACCAGGCTCCAGCCAGGGAAGGACTTCAATGAATCCACTCCTCCAGCCCACACTGTGTGTAAGTAAGTAAGAGAGTGTGTGTATGTGTGTAACTGTCTGCCTGTAACTGTGTATGTGTGTGTAACTGTCTGCCTGAAACTGTGTGTGCATGTGACTGTCTGTAACGGTGTGTGTGTGTGTGTGTAACTGTCTGCCTGTAAATGTGTGTGTGCATGTGCGTGACTGTCTGTCTGTAACTGTGTGTATGTGTGTAATGGTCTGTCTGTAACTGTGTGTGTGTAACTGTCTGCCTGTAACTGTGTGTGTGTGTAACGGTCTGCCTGTAACTTTGTGTGTGTGTGTAACTGTTTGCCTGTAACGGTATGTATGTGTGTGTGTGTAACTCTCTGCCTGTAACTGTGTGTGTGTGTGTTTGACTGTGTCTGTAACTGTGTGTCTGTGTGTGACTGCATGCCTGTAACTGTGTGTGACTGCCTGTGACTGTGTGTACCTGTCTGACTGTGTGTGACAGTCTGCCTGTGACTGCCTGTGACTGTGTGATGCTGCCTGTAACTGTGTGTGTGGGACTGTCTGCCTGTGACTGTGTGTGTGTGTGTGAGACTGTCTGCATGTTACTGTGTGCGTGACTGCCTGTCTGTAACTGTGTGCATGTGACTGTCTGCCTGTGACTGTGTGATGCTTTCTCTAATGTGTGTGTGTGTGTGTGGCTGTAACCGTGTGTGTGGCTGTATATATGACTGTCTGCCTGTAACAGTGTGCGTGACTGTGTGTTACTGCTTGTAACGGACTGTGTGTATGACTGCCTGTGACTATATGTGTGACTGTCTGCATGTGACTGTCTGCCTGTAACTGTATGTGAGGGGGTGCAGGGATTTTGTAGAAGGGGCAGGGGTTTTAAAAAGTTTACAAATTTGTGCAATACATTTTAATTTTTTTTTTTAAAGGAACAAATTTAGTAGGTATGTTTTTTTTTTTGGAGGGGGGGGTAGCAAACCCAGGACCCGCCCCGGGTGCCACATGCTCTAGGTACGCCCCTGCCCTCGGCTCCAGTGTGCCCAGTCTATGTATACAAAAGGTTTCTCTCTGAGATAACCATCAAATTCTAAATCCCCCTCTCCAGTTGGCATGCACCTGTTTTTTACACTTAAACTCTTTCCAACTGAAGAGCTGGCATTGACTACAAGGCACTGGAACCAAGTGGGTTGTTATCCCCTTTCTGATGTTATTGATGTGTTCCATTAGCCAGATTTTTAATGCTCTTTCAGTTCTTCCTACGTATTATTTGCCGCACGGACACTGCAATAAATATACCACAAAGTCTGTGCGGCAATCAATACCAGATTGTATCTGGAATCTCTCTCCTGTGATTGTACTCTCAAATTCTGCTGATGTTGTTATTTTCATTGTTCTGCAGGCTTTGCAACTGCAGCAGCTTCTAAACCCTTTTTATTTATTGTTTATATTTTTATTTAAGATCTTTTTTTCCTCCTTTAAAATAGCTTGGAGCCAACAAGCCTTTTAGAGTTGCGTTCTTTTGTACGCCACTGGAGGTCTATTAGGTAATGATTTTCAAGACTAGATCTTGAAGTAAGATCGCCCAAAATTTGTTTAGGCTTTTTTAAAATTGTTTGTGATTAGTGTTATACCTCGTAACAAAGGAAATGTTGTACTTTTTATTTTTTGAATCAGTCTAGTCATTTGACTTTTACTATTCCCTCTAACCATGGTTGGTGGTGACATTTTGTTTTGATTGTTTCCCCTTCAACAAAAAGAGTTAAATCCAAGAAATGTAAGTGATTTTTGTTCCATTCAGAGTGACTTTCAAATTGAAATCAGTTTTATTTAGATATTGGACAAAATCTCCAAAAGAACTATCCCAACACCTCCAAATAATAATTACATCATCTATATATCTCCGCTATAGGACCAAATTTTCCCTCCAGCCATGCCCGGACCAGATGAAAAGGTCCTCCCACCAACATATAGATGTTGGCATAGCTGGGGGCAAACTTTGTTTCCATGGCATTCCCCGTGATCTGTAAATAAAATTTTACATCAAAATAAAAATTGTGTTTCAAAATAAATAAATTGCCCTGAAAATAAATTCTTTAAGGGGTGGTTGCATCGACGAATCCTGATTAATATAACTCGTGACAGCCAAAACACCCAAATCGTGCTGAATAATAGTGTAAAGTGAAGTGACATCCAGGGTAGTCCAACTGTAATCCTCCTTCCATTCAATATGCTCCATTGTTTGTAAAAATAAATTTAGTATCTTTAACATATGATGGAAGTCAATGAAAGCTAACAAAGTGACCCCCATAATAACATAAGGGAGAATAAAATCTCCCGAATGCCCCTACTCACTATACCGCCTGCGGCTGCTCACTGTTAGAAAAAAAAAAAAAAAAACCCTAGTACCCAACCCTGACTGGCGGATGGGGACCCTAAAGGATTTTTGTTTAGGCTTTTTTGTTTTAGTCCTACCCCCCAGCCCCCACCTCATGAAAGAAAATGGTGGGGGACCTATTGTTCTCTCCCCCACCCCCACCCCTGAGCGGCGGGTGGGGGCCATGAAAGACAATGAGGGGTGGGGGCCCTAAATTAAAATGTCCCCCTCCCCCCTTCCAAGATGACTAGGGGTGCCCAAGCCCCTAGTCACCCCCCCACACAAATAAAAAAAGAATCCCCTACCTACTCTCCTCACCCTAAAAATAGTGAGGGGGGAATAAAATAACTAATTACTTGTAAAAAAAACAAAAAAAAAAAAACTTACCATTTGATGTCTTATTTTTTCTAAAATCTTCATTTTTCACCCCCCAAAAATGCCAAATAGAAACCATAATACCAGTAGAACTTGTAAAAAATGAAAATAAAAAACCTGAGCGCAAAAAAATCTGCCGAAAAAGAAAAAACCCGACGCAAAAAAAACGAATCCATCTTCACCCAGCGAGGGCACGGCGCAGACTGAGCTTATAAAGCCTTGCCCCGCCCTGCAATTAGGCTCAGAACACTCTGATTGGATGACTTGAAACCCATCCAATCACAGTGCTCTGTGTCATTTTACACAGCGTGGGACTTTCCCACGCTGTGTAAAATGACTAGCATTCTGATTGGTTGAATTTTTATTTTTCTAGGTTCCCACCATCCTTAATTACCAACCTGTTTTTGAAGTATTAATCCTTAACCACAACGCAGGTACATTATCTCAACTAGCACTTGCATCATCCTGGACATATTCCCATTGTGTCTTTAGGTTCCTCTCTATGATATTCCTTTCTCAAGCTCAACCTCACTAGTTGGGCAAGGTACGTATGTTCCAACATAGTTTCTATCAATCCATTACGTTTCTATTCCCCTATATTCCTTAGAGATAGATCTCTATCTGGCTGTGAAGGGTTTGGTGCAAGCCATTTTCTATTATATTCATAATTCAGTCCTGCGAGACCAACACCCATCCTCACGCAGAGGTATTCACCCACCAGCCCAACTCATGGCTAGAGCCTCGCTCGAACCTTCACAGGTCCGACACTCACAGGCATACGCTCTCTTTTAAGGTTACACCGTAACCACTCGCTACATCAAATTCATCCTGTAAGTCAGGACACAATTCATAAAACTCTGATACAACCCTTCAACACATTCAGGTCATTCTTTTAGAATAAGCACTGCTTCTGCAGCCTTTAGTAAACATCCCAGCGCACATCATAAACTGGAACATTGGAATTGTCTGCATACACAAGATATCCCACAAACGGAGAGGGAACTGAGACAGGCATTTAAAGTACTGGTTATGTAATGTCAACATGTACTAAGGATTAAACTGTTAACTTTTTGCCCTATTTTACAGGCCTACCGGAACGTTGGTTTTGGCACACGACAACTGACTTGTACCACTACTATAAGTCGGCTTATTGTCCTGGACTACAAATGGAATGGCGGAGCCTGAGGTTGTGGGAGGGGTATATCCGGCCTATAAATTCACAGGCTTCCCCTTCCTCTGAGCTGAGACTTCCTTGTTCAGCTCACCCACCGCACCCTTTATTAAGCATTCACTGAGTGGGCCCTCTTTTGCAGGCCCACCCGAACGTCAGTTTCGGCACACCACAACCGATTTATACCACTACTATAGCTCGGCCTATTGTCCTCGAATACAAATACTGTATTCAATGTTTATCAGGGCATTTTAAGGTAAGTTACATTTTCCATTACAGATTCACTTTAAATAATTTCCATGGATAACTGTGGGATGGCTTTGTACAATTATTTTGCCAAGAACATACAGTTCTGCCATTTTAACATTAATTTCAGTGTAAAGAATCTGAGGTTCTTTCTTTAAATGTATTTCCAGAAGAATGTATTTGCTTGAATTCACTATTAATCCTCATTACATGTTAATTAGAAATAGGGACATTTTGCTCTGTGGTGTTTTTGTATCTGCACATATTTTCATATGTGATCAAGTAGTATATTTGAGAAGAAAATATTGAATTCCAGCTTGTGCAATATTGTAGGGCATTTTCATTTCCTTTTTGTTTCTTAATGGCCAATTTTCATTCGCTTTTAAGTAAGTATGAATTAGTGCATTCATCTGGAATATCATATTTGCATTCTCTCCACTACTTAGTGCATTTTTAGAATACATTAGACTACATCAGCTATTGTCCTAGATAATTAATGCAAGTTAAATTATATTTCCTGATATTAACCCATAGGAAAAGAAACTAAACTAAATAGCTCTTAGTTGAGCCAGAAATGATAAAGCCATATTAAGGGACGTGGCAATTTGATCTTTTGTAAACTGCTTTTCAATTTAACAACAACAACAGATGATGGGCTACAGTACCCCATATAAAAGCACTGTGATTTGTTATCTTATTTTCATTTTGCTCTAGGCTCTTTTGTCCTAGATTGGCTTGTCTCCATTAAAGTTAATCTTCCAATATATCCACTGGGGATGTATAAGGGATAACCCTTCTGGTAAATGATGGAAGAAGGGACAAAATGTTTGATTTAAGAAACATCATTGGGTATAACATGGTCCATATTTTTGGGCTACCCAACATTTTTTAATTGGCAAGTTCTATAGATCATATACTATCCATGCACACACTACCATGCATTGGTTAGCATAAACATTTCAATTTACTCACTCACTGGTACTTTCTGCAGACCCTTCGAGGGCGGCTTCCTGGGGTACATAAGGAAATCCATTTCATAAAAGATTTTCACGGTTTTATTTATTTGGAACAGACCATGTTATTGTTAGTGGTGTTGTTAGTAACATAAAATGTTTATTTCACTCATATAAGTAAAGTAATATTAGAACTTAAAAAACATAGCTGATCTAGTTCTATTTTGTTACTTTTAGTTATGTATTTGTCTTGTAGGATACTTCTTATCCCCTTGGTTCTATGCCATATTACATAAAGTGGGCTTTAAAACCATGGGGCAGCATATAATTCCCTGCATACTTGGTGTGAGCAGTGGTAAATCCTTGCTCACAAAAGGAACCACAGGAATTAATGAACACCTGGGACTCCCATCTGTCTATTTTTAGTGGCCCCAGATATTTAGATGAGTTGTTTGCAGTGCTGGAAACCAATGCTGAAAACAGCTCTTTAAATAGACATTTAAATACTTCTTAAAAAGATTGCTGTGTGAGCACGGTTAAATCCCTGCTCAAACCACTAACCCCAGGTGGTTTAAGCTTAGAGTAACGTTAAATTTAGGGTTATGAGTAGGGTACACTTAGAGTTGGGTTAGGGGTAGGCTTAGCTTTAGCTTTATGCTTAGGGGAAGGTAAGCGTTAATGCTGAGTATGGGTTAAGGCTGTTTTTTTTTTTTTTTTAAGTACTTTATTTTTGCATCTTGCCGGACAAAGTGACATGATAACATTGCGCGGGCTTACGCAGAAGCCACGAAACATAGCCAGTGTAAGTACATTCACGCTAACTGTACAAAAATGCTATAACAAGTTCTCATGAGCCTTGATGTCATCGTTGTCCCAGTCCGCCAGGGGATTTTTCTTAGAAATCCTCATTACATTGTGCAGATGTAACCATTGGAAAAACAATATTAAGTATAACCTTTTGTAACGTAACATAATAGGTTTGCCTCGTCCCTTAACATAGGGATTCACCCTAGTGTACATTTCCGTGTACCTATCTTGCAACTCGATTGGAGTGTATAGTGTGTTTTGGTTTGTGTTGTGTGGTTATTTACTATTGCTTTGGATTTTATGTGTAGAACTCCCATGCTCTCCCCGTCCCCATTTTGCCGGAACAGGGGGATTAGGGGGGGAATAGAAAGCAAAGAAAGGAGAGAGAGAGGTCAAGAAGGAAGGATAGGGAGGGGGGGGAGGGAGGGGGGGTGGATCATATGCGACGTCCCAGCGCAGTGTGTTAATGTTTATTTGTCTATGTATTCCGTTATGCGGTTGTTCTAGGGGGGGGGCCGGGAGAATATAGTCGTGCCACGGTTCCCACAATCTGTCAAATTTAGGTGTGGTACCTCTCAATCTGGCCGTTAGACTATCCATTAGGTGTACCTCTTTTATGTTACCTATTACTCTCTGGGTGGTGGGTAAGTCTGCTTGTAACCATGTTTGCGCCATCGATCTCCTAGCTGCTAGCGTAATTTTATGGAGTAATGTTTGTTCATCTCTCGTCCAGTTCTCTATGGGTCTGTTCAGGAGGTATGTCCATGGGTTTAGGTCGGGAGCCTTGTGGAATATCCCATTGACTACTTGGTGTACCTTTGCCCAGAATGCTCGAGCTTTGGGGCAGTCCCACCACATGTGGAGGTATGTACCCCTATGTCCGCAAACCCTCCAACAGTCGTCAGTGGGTGTCTGTCCCATGCAGCGTAGTGTGACTGGGGTGGTGTACCATCTGAACATTGTTTTGTAGGATTGCTCCTGTAGTGTTACACATATAGACACCTTATGGTTTGCCTCCCAGATGTCCCTCCATTCCTCTCCCTCCAGTACCTCCCCCAGGTCTCTTTCCCATGCCTCCGTGTACGTCAGTGGACCCCACTCTTTTGATTCTGAGCATATGTGTGCGTACATTGTGGTTATTAGGCCCTTCCGCGTAGATTCATTTAGACACATTCTTTCATAGAATGTTAGGGGGGTTGTTGCTGCCTGTCTAACGTCTGACTGCTGGACATAGTCTCTTATCTGTATATAGCGAAAGAAGTCGGTTGGAGTGAGGTGCGTTCTCTGTTGGAGTTGATCAAAGGGGACTAATTTCCTATGTTCGTACATATGGCAGATCCTCTGGATCCCTGCTGTCTCTATGTTAGCGAATTCCCTAGCTGCTAAGCCTGGTGGGAATGCCCTGTTCCTCAGTATAGGGGTCATGGGGGAGTGTTTAGATGTTAGGTTATACCTGTGGGCATATGCGTCCCATATGGTCAGGGAATTCAGTATGGCTGGGCATGTCGTTCTCAGGATAGGCCTGTCTTCTCTGCGTACCCACATGTGATACTGCGGGAGGTCGGTCCCTGTCATGGCCGACTCCAGGTCTACCCACCTTCTAACCTCTAGGGGAGCATGCCATATCGCGACCTGTGCCAGTTGCGCCGCTAGGTAGTAAGAGTAGAGGTGTGGCAGGCCCAACCCCCCTCTTTGTTTCTGTCTAAATAATATATTCCTGGAGATCCTGTGTCTGCGGTTTTGCCATACGAAATCGCCTATTGCTTTCTGAAGATGTGCCAGGTCGGACTTGAGCAACTTGACAGGCAGCGCCTGAAAGAGAAACAGGATTCTTGGTAATATATTCATCTTTACTGTGTGGATGCGCCCTATCCAGGATATGGGTTTGTCTTGCCACTTTTCCATGTCGTGAATGAGTGTCTTGATCAGGGGGGTGTAGTTCAAGAGGTGTAATTTTTTGGGGTCATCAGATAGGCGTACCCCTAGGTATTTTAGATGGTCTCTTACTATCGGAATGTTGTGAGTTTCCTGTATGGTCGTTATGTCCTCTGCTGTCATGCCGATTGGGAGGGCACTTGATTTATCTAGATTCGCTTTGTAACCGGAGAAGGCCCCGAACTGTGTCAGTAGGCCTCTGAGCGCTGCCATGGATTCTGTGGGATTTGTGAGGGCAACAGAACGTCATCCGCGTAGGCAGAGGCGAGGAACTCATGCCCCGCTACTTTAATCCCAGTAATCAGAGGGTGTGTCGCATGGCTTGCATGAGTGGCTCAAGCGACAGCACAAACAGGAGGGGGGAGAGGGGGCAGCCTTGTCTGGTTCCATTTCTCAGAAAGAAAGGTTGGGGCCCAGCTCCCGTCATCCTGACCTGTGCGGAAGCATGGTTGTACATGGCCTTGATTGACGTTATGTATCTTTCAGGGAAGTTCAGGTATTTCAGGAGGTCAAACAGGTATGGCCACTCGACCCTGTCGAAGGCCTTCTCCGCGTCAAGCGACACCAGTAATGTGGGTGTGTTGGAGGTCTTCTGGCGCCATATGAGGTCTATATTTCTCCGGGTGTTCTCAAATAGCTGTCTGTCGGGTACAAATCCCACTTGGTCAGGGTGGATCAGAGTTTTTAGTGCGGGGTTCAGTCGGTCTGCTAATATCTTCGCCAGTATCTTAACATCTTGATTAATCAGTATATGGGTCTATAATTGTCAGGGAGTAGTGGGTCCTTGCCAGGTTTCTGGAGGAGTATTATGTTAGCTAGAGACATACTGCTTTCCGTGTTACCGCCCTCCATGAGGTCGTTGAATAAACGTGCTAGGCGCGGGGATAATTCCTCCCTAAAGGCCTTGTAGTACGTCCCGTCAAAGCCGTCTGGTCCCGGTGCCATGTTACCTTTCAGGCCCGCTATAGCCCTATCCACTTCCTCCCTCGTTATTGCTTCGTCAAGGAGCTGTGCTGACGCTGTCGGGAGTTTTGGTAAGTCAAGGACCTGCAAGAAGTTTTGCATTTGCGTGTTAGCCTCTTCTTGAGATGTTTGAGTTCGCGGTGTGTGGTTGTAGAGTTTCCTATAATAGTCGGTGAAGACCTGTGCGACCTCTGGGGTGTTTTTTATCGTGGTGATCGGGGCACGGTTTTGTCTCGGTCGTAGGGTTCTGGCCAATAGAGTGTCCATTTTGTTTGAATGTTCATAATATGTTCTCTTCGTCCAATTGAGGGCTTTTATGGTGTCATCCATTAGTAAAGCGGTTATGGATCGTCTGATCTCTTGCACTTGCTCCGTGAGTTGGGGGGTTGGGGCAGTTTTATGCCTTTGCTCTGCTTTCCTCAGCTCTTCCATTAGTCTGCTCACCTCTTTGGCCTTGTGTGCCTTTTTTCTTGTTGCTAGTTTAATGCATGTGCCCCTAATCACAGCTTTATGGGCCGCCCATACAGTGTTCGGGGCTACATCATCCGTTTCATTTTTGTTGAAGTAGTTTTGTATGTCAGCGCGTATTTCAGCTTTGGTTCCCTCGTCGCGCAACAGGTGGGCGCTCATCTTCCAGTCCCATGGCGCCGCCGTGCATAGGTGGTCTAGCGTCAGAGTGACGTCGGCATGGTCTGACCATGTGATCGAGCCGATTGTTGTCTCTTTTACCTTCGCCATGCTTGTGTTGTTAACGAGGAAGTAGTCAATCCTCGAGTAGGTACCATGTGGTGCAGAGTAAAATGTATAATCGAGTTCTCCGGGGTGTTGGGCCCGCCACACGTCAATCAAGCCAGTGCTCTGGAGAAAGCTATGAAGTATTCTATCCTGTCCCCCCCTGCCCTGTGACCTCGGGATACCTGCCTTGGCGCTTCTGTCAACTGCTGGGCATGGTGTGGCATTGAAGTCGCCCCCCATGAGTATCATGCCATAGGGTAGGGCCTTAATTTTGTCTGTCATTGTCCCCCAGAATGCTGAGTCTGGTGTGTTAGGGGCATACACATTAATTAAGTGCACAGGGTGGGAGTACAATGTCCCTGACAGAATGATGTACCTGCCGTCGGTGTCTATGTCCTTGGATTGTATTTGTATCGGGCACCTGTTGTGCACAAGGATAGCCACCCCGTTGTTTTTGCGGTGTGATCTAGCCTCATAGGATGTGGGGTACGTACGGTCCCTGATGTGGAGTGTCGTGTTCTTAGAGATGTGCGTCTCCTGTATGAGCGCTACGTCGGGGTTGAGTCTTTTGATCTCCCTGAGCATGAGGCGTCTCTTTCTAGGGGCGTTTAAGCCCTTGACATTTATGGAGAGTAGTTTTAGGGCCATATCCATCGTGGTGTTGGTCGCTCGTTACCGGTTAACCACTGTTGCTATAATAACTATTGATTACTGATGTTGTGAAGTATTCCTCCGCTTCTGAGACCGTCGCATATGATAGGGGGGGGGGAGGGTAGGCGAAAAGGCAAGGAGAGAAAAGAGAGGAAAGATTAGATAAAGAGAAAAATAATAATGGCTGGACTTACTAATTGCCAGTCCTATGTGGGGTGTCGTCCCCGCGTCCATATCCCGAATCATGCCGGGTTCCATATGGAATTTGGGTTACAATGCCGTGGCGGGACCGCACCGCGTTTGTCGCTATATGTCGTGTTGATGCGTGCATCGCTTGTACGTGTGTGTGCGTCCCAGGGAAGGATTGAGTTGTGGGACTCCGTGGGGTTAGAATCCTTCGTGAGGCTGTATGGGTTCGTCAGTACCAGGTCTTCCCTCTAGGGAAAACCGCTTCTCCTCCGGGGAGGGGTTAGGGCCATAGCTTCGATGTGGGAAGCGAGGGGGGGGGAGGGGGCGTTGTGCCCGATTACAGGCTCCACTGTGGCCCAAGCCACAGCATATGTACTTGTTCTTAGACAGAGGGAGCGTATGTGTGGGAAATAAAACATTAACATTACATATACCCAATGGAGGTGCGTTGCATAACCAATACATGTTATTAATTATTAATTAAGGTGGGAGACATACATTACTTTCCCTCGGACTTGTCCCATCTGGCCAGTGGGCTATCGCCCCTCGTACGTTTTGGGTGGCACGCGTGTCCGTTGCGGGGTTACATTGTGTACACTTGTATGTGGTGGGGCTAAGCTCAAATGCAGGTAAATATACATAGCATATACATACACATGACACAGGTATGGTAAATACATTGCTACCCTAGAACCCGTGCCATCCGGCCACTCCCTCCCATACGCTCGGGCTATAGGCCCGTCGCACTGGCACCCTCCCCGCATCCCTCAGTGTATATGGCAGCAGTCCTGGTCAGTAATCTCTCCCCTACCCTTTTGGCCTGTCTACTTTAATGCACCTAAAGTGGCCCTATGCTCGGTCAGGCCGGGTGTTTACTCATACTGTCGGGTGCAGGTGTGATGAGGGCTGTGAGGAGCACGGTGGAAGAGCCCCTGAGCCCCCAAGGGAGGGCAGTCGCCGGGTGTGACCTCTCATAGTTGGCCCACCAGTGGGAGGATTCCTAGGTTTATCGGTGTGGGCAACGCTCGCGCTTAGTGTGTGCCGCGCTATTTATTTATTTATTTATTTTATTTTTTTGACAGCATCGCGCGTAGTAATCTAGGGCCTAGCAGTAGGGTCCGAGGTATGGAGCCATATATGTATATATGTGTGCGCCTAGCCTTACGCTGAAATCCTAGCAGTTGGGACAGCTGATTGTCTGGATGCTAGTTCCCCTACATTAGGACCTGGGAGTGTTGTCAGGTATCCCATGTAAAGGGCCAGCTCCGCCTCAAGCACCCCGATGAACATGCAGGGCACGTTATGAAATCTCAGTGACCCCCCCCCCATCCCCCACCCAAAAAATGCTGCATGGTATAGTCAACGCTTAGTGTCCCCCTCTGGTCAATGCAAATGTTCTCCCAGTCCCGTTACAAAAGTGTCTCTCCCCATCCTCATCCCCCTCCCAAGCTGGCCATCCCGGGCCTCCCATCATCCCCCAATTAACGTTATGTGGACAGTCACAGTCCCTTGATGGTATCTGGGCCCCTGTACCTTACTCTCCGACCGAATGCCATTCTCCTGGTAGGGGCTGTACGTCGCCAGAGCCTGTCGCCGTGCTTGGAATCCCCTCAGGGGCAGGCATCCCTAGGGCCGTGAAGAAGGATCGTGCATCTGCTCCTGGGTGAAGGACGTGTGTTCCCCCCTCCTTGAATGCTAGGAGCTTAAAGGGGTAGCCCCAGGCGTAGCGGATACCTGCGTCTCGCAGTGTCTCCGTGATGGGCCTCCATTCCCGCCTCCTCTGCAGGGTGGTTGGCGCCAGGTCCTGGAAGATAGATAAGTCGGCACCCTGGAAGGTGATCCGGGCCTCTCTGCTTTTCTTGAGGAGGGCTTCTTTGGTTTGGTAATGCAGGAACCTGATAACGATGTCTCTTGGGTAGTTGGCATCTGATCTCTTTGCCCGCAGAGCTCTATGCGCTCTTTCAATGTGCCACTGGTGGTCGGGGATATCAGGTAGTAGTGGTTTCAATATGGCGGTCACTACGGCTGCCACTGGTCCCTCTCCCGCGTTTTCTGGGAGGCCCCTGAGGCGTAAGTTATTGCGGCGTGATCGGTTTGCCATGTCTTCAATGGCTAATTCAGCCGCGACCATTCTAGCCGTTAGCTGGTTTACTTGTGCGACGGCCGTATTGTGCGCCGTTGTCGTGGCCTCCAGCCTTGTTTCCAGCCTCGTGGTGCGGTCTCCCAGGGCCTGGATTTCACCGCGGAGGAGCCTGGTGGCTCTCCCCAGCCAGGAATGACTTTACCTCTGCGAGTGTGGTGAGTATTTGAGTAGTGTCCGCCGTGTTCTGAGGTCCCGTGGCTCCAGTCCTGTGAGCGGGCCCTTCTTCCCCGCCGCCGCCATCTTGGTGGCCTGTGGTTGCCGCTTGTGTAGCAGCGAAGAACTCCGCCACGGAGGTACTGGAGTCGTGGCCCTTTTTGGGATTCTTCTTCTGGGGCCTCTTATCCATCCCCGGGAGCAGTTTCGGCTTCTCTTAGGTATTTTTGTTGCTTATGTTGGCTGTTTCGCGGTGCGGTCGGAGCGGAGCTTTAGGCAAACGCGTCCAGCTCGCTCCGTGTCCAAGCCACGCCCCGTTAAGGCTGTTTTAAGGTTGAAGTTAAGGTGTGGCGTGTCACATCCTGTTCCTAGCTGCGGATCAGTCTGGCAATGGCTTCTAGTATCCAGTACTCTTTTTACTATTCTTGTTTAGTTTTTTTTTTGTTTTTTTTGTTTTCTATTCTATGTCTGGTTTTCTTTATGCTGGGTTTTTCTGGGTTCATTCCTGTAATCCGTCCCCGGAATTCCCAGTCTCCAGGTTTCCTTTAAATGTTTGTTTTATGTTGCCACACCCGTTTGTTTTCCATCATTCCTTTTGCTTCAGTGTTCTGCAGGCAGTTGCTCAAGTCTTCTGCCCTTTCTTGCAGGTACGTACTATGTGTGTTTTCTTTGGTTGTTTAGCTTGCATTAGGCACAGTATGACCTGCCAGATATGGGGTAAATTGGCGTTGTTGGCAGGCTTATGCAATGTACGATCATATAATGTGACTAAATCCCCATGATTTTCATATATAGTACTTAGTTATTTCTCCTCATGTTTTACCTATCATTTCTTTTCTTGTTTTAGTTTGAATTCCCAGTCCATGTACAGCCCTGTCCTGTCTTTCCCATGTTATGTTCATGTTTCCCTCATGTGTACATGTTCTGGGTTTAGCTTCCTATCCTTCTCTGATTCTGGGTTCTATTAGTTCTGTCTTGTTTTTCATGTTTGGTGCCTATCTTAGACTTACTTTGTTTCTGTACTGGTTACATTCCTGTTGCAGAGCCTCCCTATTCAGCTCCTGGGAGGTCTGCTTAATTCCAAGCTCCTAGTTCCTGGGATCCGCATAAGCTGCATCAGGGTTCTGGTATGTGGCTGCACAAACGCTGGTGCTCAACACCAGGGGGCGTGCAGTTACCCTACTCTGAACATCAGGCATACTGGGTCCCGGTCCTCGCACCGCCGCCCTGACATGGCGGTACTTACCTTATACGGGGATGGCTGGGGTTCTCAGCTTGAGCTGCTCACGGCTCTAGCACCCATGCTTCCACACGAGTCATGTGCGGCTCAATTCCCCTTTCTGAGCGGGCCATGTGCACTGACCACAATGAGCGCTCACGCGGCCAGCCTGGAACTAGGAGTGCAGCTCGCAACACGAGTACGCTCTTAAAGGGGCAGTGGGATCCAAAAGTAGATTCAGGCTCCCATTGGCCCACATCATTCTGGCACCCGCACACACACACGTTTTGGTGGCGTAGGCATGACGTGTGCCAATCAAATGTTAGTTAAGGATATTTAAACTTTCCTAGCCCTATGCACTTTGCCCTATCGTGGTTTCTGTTTCAGTACCCTTTATTTTTTTATTTATTTTTTTAAAATTCTTTATTTTTGTTGTGCGGGTAGGTACAGAATATAATCATGCGCCACAACAGTGTATTGCAAGAGTAACACACATCAGGTAGTGGCATGAGAATTCGCACATTTTTATAGTTTTAACCAGCTGTCAGGATTACAGTATGATCCAGCACGTAGAATTGTGTAACACAGAGGACTGATAGGTAACGTATACCGAACCTTAGAATGGCCAGACTAACGTACCAAAGAATAGTCAGGAATAGCCAAGGTCAAGGGATACAGAAAGAGACACAACGATAAGGAAAAGCCAGGAGTCAGGGATACCAGAAAACAGGGAAGTCAAAAACAATACCAAAGTCAAATAACCAGAAATACCAGAAGAACTAGGTCTAAATACCCCTCCTCTAGATCTGATAGGCTGTAACCGGCCTTTGACCCCAAAGTCAGTTACCAGGTTCCCATTTGCATAATTGCTGCTCAGCATTAACCCTTCTGTGGATTAGGTTGCTGCTCGGAACAACTTTTTCTGTGTGGACAGTAAATGTCATTAACCACATTTTTATAAGCAGATGAGTACGTGACATTAGCCCCCACCTGAAGAACGCCCACCAGGCGGGCAGGAGCAGGCTTGAGAGGAAATTTGGCGTGAAAATAGCGAATATTGCGGCCAGCATGTATATCAGATGCCGGAACCCAAGAACGATCGGCTGGTCCATAACCTTTCCAATTCACAAAGTACTGTAAAGTGCCCAGAGAAAACCTGGAATCAATTATGGAGGAGACCTCATACTCTTCCTGTCCAGAAACAACTAAGGGAGGAGGAGGGACACTTGAGACAGTATATTCATTGCACACAAGAGGTTTGAGTAAGGACACATGAAAGGTATTAGGAATTTTCAAGGAGGCCGGAAGGGCCAGAGAGTACGCAACAGGATTGATCCTATGAAGGACACGAAAAGGTCCAAGGAACCTAGGAGCAAATTTCATGCTAGGGACTTTGAGCCTGATGTTACGAGAAGATAACCAAACCCTCTCACCCACTTGGTACACAGGGTTGGCACCTCGACGTGTATCAGCATGATGCTTGAAACGGTCAGCAGCAGTACCCAGAGCAGATTGAACTTTAACCCAGGTATCACGGATGGAAGCCAGACGGTCATCCAAAGCAGGAATAGCCGTATCAGAAAAAACAGCCGGTAGGACAGTAGGATGCCGGCCATTATTAACAAAAAATGGACTATGCCCAGAGGAGTCATGGTCAGCATTGTTCCTAGCAAACTCGGCCCATGGTAGTAAATCGGAAGAATTGTCTTGAGTGCTATTAACGAAACAACGCAAATATAATTCCAAGGACTGGTTAGCCCTCTCAGCTGTACCATTGGTCTGGGGGTGGTAAGAGGACATCTCCATTCAACCTAAGACCTGCCTCCTCAAGGCACTTAGGTGTGGTAGTTTCTTCGGACAAATGGAACAATTGTCTCTCATATGTCCATTACTACCGCAGTATAAACATAAACCTTCATTTCTCCTATATTGTTTCTCGGCCTCTGACAATCTAGTGACCCCCAACTGCATGGGTTCAGGTTCGGACTGTATAGGAAGGTCAGGAACAACAGGTTCGAAGAGACGGGGTTTTAAAGGCATAGTCGTACGCCTGGTCTTATTTCTAGTATTCTCTCTGGTTCTTAGTCTATTATCAATTTGCATAACAAATGTGATGAACTCATTAAGTTTCTTGTTTAGATCTTTAGCAGCAATCTCATCTAGCATACTGTCAGATAGTCCCTTTTTAAATGCAGAGATTAGCCCACTGCTAGTCCAGTCTACCTCGGAGGCCAGGGTACGAAATTCTATGGCATAATCCGAGATAGACCGGTTCCCTTGTCTGATGTGCATCAGAGCAGTGGAGGCGTCATCCTCCCTGCCTAAAGGTTCAAACGTAAGTTTAAATTCCGTAAGAAACTCCTGGTAATTGTGTGCCACACTCCAATTACTCTCCCATAATGGATTGGCCCAAGCTAAAGCTTTACCTTTTAACTGATTCATCAGGTAACCATCTGGTTAAGGAATCCCCTGCATTCTTGAATATTACCATCAAAATGCAGGGAGGAGATAGGGAGATAGTAGGTACCTTGTGTACCATAGGTGGAGGTACATAAGGTGGAGGTGAGGCCGCATGTTGCAGATGCACTGTTCAAGTAAGAAGCGTACTGAACGCCTGGGCAAATTGATCCATGCGGTGATCATTTTCCTCCAGTTTCCTTTCGCAAGCATCTATGTGCTTACACAATTCTACAGGATCTATGGCCATGTCGTAATGTCAGGATTACAGTATGATCCAGCACGTAGAGTTGTGTAACACAGAGGACTGATAGGTAACATATACCGAACCTTAGAATGGCTGGACTAACGTACCAAAGAATAGTCAGGAATAGTCGAGGTCAAGGGATACAGAAAGAGACACAACGATAAGGAAAAGCATACCAGAAAACAGGGAAGTCAAAAACAATACCAAAGTCAAATAACCAGAAATACCAGAATAAATAACGCGCTCTCGGACAACCATAAGGGAAACCACGACAGGGCACTGAGCAGGATGAGAACTGGGCCTAAATACCCCTCCTCTAGATCTGATAGGTTTCCATTTGCATAATTACTGCTCAGCATTAACCCTTCTGTGGATTAGGTTGCTGCTCGGCACAACTTTTCCTGTGTGGACAGTAAATGTCATTAACCAAATTTTTATAAGCGGATGAATACGTGACACCAGCTTAATTAAACGATTGTACTTTCAGCGTAAAAGCGAGTAAAACAAGTGAGCAAAATCAATGCTTAACAGGTTTAGATTAGCTATGTTAGTGTCAGTATAATGTGAATAACATTTAGGTTTGCCTCGCCATAATGGTTGTATGCAATCACGTATGCTAGTGAGAATTATCTATTCTACATGTTATATGTTAGGCAGCACTTAACACAGGCTGTTCCGAATAAATAAGTAGGCAACTTTGAACACAAGCAGTTTTGCCATGGGGCTGCGTGACTGATTGGGTTGTTTAACCCCTTAAGGACACATGACATGTGTGACATGTCATGATTCCCTTTTATTCCAGAAGTTTGGTCCTGTGGGTAATCGGTAGAGCTAGGACACATTTCTTAATACTGTTCTATCAAGGTGCATATCTAGACAGTTGTGGGTAGGTAGTAAACTATTACGCATATTAGGCAAGTTTGGAGCTTGCGTTGCGCTGTAATCTGGGGCACAGTACAGAGGCATATAACATTTGCATCTAATATGTGCATACAACATTTGCCTGGAATTATGGACTCGCTCAACATTACTAGTACGTTTCTAATAGTTGTTAGTTGCTAGCAAGAGATCTAGGTTACACATGTTAAGCAGGTTAAGCAGGTTAAGCAGGTTAAACAGGTTAAATACAGCGCAAGATATTCAGTGAATGAAATCGATTGTATGGCATACTGGAGCAGTGCACTTTCTATAATAGCAACACGTGTGCTTCTAGCATTTCCCTAGCCACATCGCCTGAGGACTTGATTTCATTAAAAAGTTTTGACAGGTGTTTGGGTCAGTAGTGGTTCAAAACTAACATAATAATAGTTGGAAAGCCCATCAGGTCCCAGGGCTTTGTGTTTTAGTAGGAATTTTATAGCGAATTGAATTTCTTCACACTTGAAATGGTTGGTCAATGACTCCTTCTGCTGTTGGGATAGGCTCGGGAGGTTAACAGAGGCTAAAGAGGTATGATAGTTGGTTGAGTTATTACGGTGTAGTTTCGCAGATTATAGAGTTTAGTATAGTATCTAGCTAACTCGTTCACTATGTCATATGGGTTAAACAGTTTTGTTTGGTGTTCCGAGTTAAGAAAGGGAATCTTAGTTTGCGTGTATTTGTTTTTCAATTTATTTGCTAATAATCAGCCCGCTTTATTCCCTTGGGTATAAAATGTTAATCTTAGCGATCTCATATATCTTTCTGTTGTTTGCAGGGATATTGAGTGTGGTTAATTTTGTATTTTTTCTAGCCTTCCAGTTAAGCTTTTAGAGGGGTTTTGTTTGCTCTGACTTTCCAGATCGGCCCGCTCTTTAAGTAAACGATCTTGGGTGTCATTCATTGATTGTTTCCTCCTGGAGCCTAGCTGGATGAATACACCTCTCATGACTGCCTTGTGAGCTAGCCACAGGGAGCATGCAGACATCTTGTCAGTGATGTTATCTAAGAAAAAGTCTGTTAACGCTTTAGTTATGATTGGTTTGGTTGTACTGTCCTCGAGCAACATCTCATTCAGTCTGCACTTCCCTCTTTCCCTCGCCGAGTATACCACCCTGAAAGTTATTGGGGAGAGTTGTCTGACCACGATCTGGTGCCTATGGAGACTTCTGCAATGTTAGTCAAGGTAGCTTTGTCCATCACGCATAAATCTATGCGTGAGTAAGTGAGGTGTGTATCAGAGTCTCTGAGGACAGGTGTGAATCCATATGTCAAGGTGTCAATATGTCATATGTCAGGTGTCAATCCATATCCATTGTGATTTAGGAATGTTAGTGTCAGAGTGGCGGTCCGGTGCCCGGAACCCAGACACAGTGCCCAGGCGGCGGGGCGTGGATCGGGACCCATTATGCCTCATGTTAAGTGGGAGTCTTCAGCGTGGAGGTGGATTAGCAGGGTCTGGTGCAGGGTAACCGCACGCCCCCTGGTGTTGAGCACCAGCATTTGTGCAGCCACATACCAAGACCCTGAATCAGCTTCAGCGGATACCAGGAACTAGGAGCATGGAAATTAGCAGACCTCCCAGGAGCTGAATAGGGAGGCTCTGCAGCAAGATTGTATCCAGTACTAGAAACAAGGCTAGACTAGAGATAGGCACCAAACATGAAAACAAGACAGAACTAGTAGAACCCAGAACCAGAGAAGGATAGTAAGCTAAACCCAGAACATACAGGGAGTGCAGAATTATTAGGCAAATGAGTATTTTGACCACATCATCCTCTTTATGCATGTTGTCTTACTCCAAGCTGTATAGGCTCGAAAGCCTACTACCAATTAAGCATATTAGGTGATGTGCATCTCTGTAATGAGAAGGGGTGTGGTCTAATGACATCAACACCCTATATCAGGTGTGCATAATTATTAGGCAACTTCCTTTCCTTTGGCAAAATGGGTCAAAAGAAGGACTTGACAGGCTCAGAAAAGTAAAAAATAGTGAGATATCTTGCAGAGGGATGCAGCACTCTTAAAATTGCAAAGCTTCTGAAGCGTGATCATCGAACAATCAAGCGTTTCATTCAAAATAGTCAACAGGGTCGCAAGAAGCGTGTGGAAAAACCAAGGCGCAAAATAACTGCCCATGAACTGAGAAAAGTCAAGCGTGCAGCTGCCACCAGTTTGGCCATATTTCAGAGCTGCAACATCACTGGAGTGCCCAAAAGCACAAGGTGTGCAATACTCAGAGACATGGCCAAGGTAAGAAAGGCTGAAAGACGACCACCACTGAACAAGACACACAAGCTGAAACGTCAAGACTGGGCCAAGAAATATCTCAAGACTGATTTTTCTAAGGTTTTATGGACTGATGAAATGAGAGTGAGTCTTGATGGGCCAGATGGATGGGCCCGTGGCTGGATTGGTAAAGGGCAGAGAGCTCCAGTCTGACTCAGACGCCAGCAAGGTGGAGGTGGAGTACTGGTTTGGGCTGGTATCATCAAAAATGAGCTTGTGGGGCCTTTTCGGGTTGAGGATGGAGTCAAGCTCAACTCCCAGTCCTACTGCCAGTTTCTGGAAGACACCTTCTTCAAGCAGTGGTACAGGAAGAAGTCTGCATCCTTCAAGAAAAACTTTCATGCAGGACAATGCTCCATCACACGCGTCCAAGTACTCCACAGCGTGGCTGGCAAGAAAGGGTATAAAAGAAGAAAATCTAATGACATGGCCTCCTTGTTCACCTGATCTGAACCCCATTGAGAACCTGTGGTCCATCATCAAATGTGAGATTTACAAGGAGGGAAAACAGTACACCTCTCTGAACAGTGTCTGAGAGGCTGTGGTTGCTGTTGCATTCAATGTTGATGGTGAACAGATCGAAACACTGACAGAATCCATGGATGGCAGGCTTTTGAGTGTCCTTGCAAAGAAAGGTGGCTATATTGGTCACTGATTTGTTTTTGTTATGTTTTTGAATGTCAGAAATGTATATTTGTGAATGTTGAGATGTTATATTGGTTTCACTGGTAAAAATAAATAATTGAAATGGGTATATATTTGTTTTTTGTTAAGTTGCCTAATAATTATGCACAGTAATAGTCACCTGCACACACAGATATCCCCCTAAAATAGCTATAACTAAAAACAAACTAAAAACTACTTCCAAAAATATTCAGCTTTGATATTAATGAGTTTTTTGGGTTCATTGAGAACATGTTTGTTGTTCAATAATAAAATTAATCCTCAAAAATACAACTTGCCTAATAATTCTGCACTCCCTGTATATGTTCTTTACTGTACGCATTTATGCCAGAAAGATCCTGAGGAGGCAGGCTGAAAGCTAGCTGGATAAGAGGCATGTGTGGGTGTGGTGAGTGTAGGTGGAAAATGGGGAGTGGTAAGGGAAATGGATAAGGGGCTGGACTATATAACTTGGCAGTCGTTTTGCCTCCTGACTTCAGCCTTTTTAATATAACGGTTTGGTAACAGCTTGGAATTGTGTTACCAGAGCTTGCTACACGGCCATGGCATGGATATTGATAGCATCCTTGCTGCCCTCAGGGCTGAGGCCCTCCAGGACGGTGTCTGGCACCTGCAGGCACAGCTGGCGAGGCTGCAGGTTGCCGCTGTGGTTGCCGCTTCTCCCAACAGCGGTCATGGCCCCCATGCTATGCCGGACGCGGGAGGAGCAGAAGCCCGTCTCAGGCTCGCAGGCCGACCGCCAATTATTTATTTTTACCAGTGAAACCAATATAACATCTCATCATTCACAAATATACATTTCTGACATTCAAAAACATAACAAAAACAAATCAGTGACCAATATAGCCACCTTTCTTTGCAAGGACACTCAAAAGCCTGCCATCCATGGATTCTGTCAGTGTTTTGATCTGTTCACCATCAACGTTGCGTGCAGCAGCAACCACAGCCTCCCAGACACTGTTCAGAGAGGTGTACTGTTTTCCCTCCTTGTAAATCTCACATTTGATGATGGACCACAGGTTCTCAATGGGGTTCAGATCAGGTGAACAAGGAGGCCATGTCATTAGATTTTCTTCTTTTATACCCTTTCTTGCCAGCCACGCTGTGGAGTACTTGGACGCGTGTGATGGAGCATTGTCCTGCATGAAAATCATGTTTTTCTTGAAGGATGCAGACTTCTTCCTGTACCACTGCTTGAAGAAGGTGTCTTCCAGAAACTGGCAGTAGGACTGGGAGTTGAGCTTGACTCCATCCTCAACCCGAAAAGGCCCCACAAGCTCATCTTTGATGATACCAGCCCAAACCAGTACTCCACCTCCACCTTGCTGGCGTCTGAGTCAGACTGGAGCTCTCTGCCCTTTACCAATCCAGCCACGGGCCCATCCATCTGGCCCATCAAGACTCACTCTCATTTCATCAGTCCATAAAACCTTAGAAAAATCAGTCTTGAGATATTTCTTGGCCCAGTCTTGACGTTTCAGCTTGTGTGTCTTGTTCAGTGGTGGTCGTCTTTCTTACCTTGGCCATGTCTCTGAGTATTGCACACCTTGTGCTTTTGGGCACTCCAGTGATGTTGCAGCTCTGAAATATGGCCAAACTGGTGGCAAGTGGCATCTTTGCAGCTGCACGCTTGACTTTTCTCAGTTCATGGGCAGTTATTTTGCGCCTTGGTTTCTCCACACGCTTCTTGCGACCCTGTTGACTATTTTGAATGAAACGCTTGATTGTTCGATGATCACGCTTCAGAAGCTTTGCAATTTTAAGAGTGCTGCATCCCTCTGCAAGATATCTCACTATTTTTGACTTTTCTGAGCCTGTCAAGTCCTTCTTTTGACCCATTTTGCCAAAGGAAAGGAAGTTGCCTAATAATTATGCACACCTGATATAGGGTGTTGATGTCATTAGACCACACCCCTTCTCATTACAGAGATGCACATCACCTAATATGCTTAATTGGTAGTAGGCTTTCGAGCCTATACAGCTTGGAGTAAGACAACATGCATAAAGAGGATGATGTGGTCAAAATACTCATTTGCCTAATAATTCTGCACTCCCTGTATGTTCTTATAATGGTAGCTTTTATATTATGTCTAAAGCAGAATAATTTGGTGCAGCATTCTACACTGGAATGTGGATACACTCAGGGTATAAAATATCATATAAGAAATGTGATAAGGAAGTTCCCACTCATCAGAGCTCACAGCCTAAACAGAGAATATAGATGACATTCATATTAACACACACTAAGCCTCTGCTTACTTTTGGCTATCATAACTTTTGGCCATCATAATTTAATCACAATTCATATCCATGTTTTTACTCATCCCAGAAAACATTGATCGCCATATTTTGTGATATATGGTGACCTAAGTAAATCAAACTGAAATAGATATTTTTACAGCTAGCATAGCCTTTTGCCTGCCGGAAAATTCATTTGAAATAGAAAGGTTGTAGCGTAAGCTAGCACATTATGTATGCAGACAACTTGCAATAGCATAGAGAGCACACGGCATGATGGATTCCTTTAGTATTCATGTAAATCTTCACTATAGCTTCCAATGAAACAACCTTTGTAGGTCAGCATTAGTTAAATGTACCATTACAATAAAATGTTGCAATGTAACAGTGGGTTCATGCACTACATTAAATAATGAGTCTGTACATGAGCTATTCTGCTGTGTTCTAAGTTCTCTCTATTCTATTCCTTGGCAAACAGCTTCTGTTTTAATTTGCTTTTCTTCCTGGTTATGCTAAATTCATTCTCATACCTTGTTTTAAGAATGGTATACTTATACTCAGGTGAGATACATGTTCATTCCTATGCTTTGTAGTGCACTGGTCGGTAATATGGCACACCTATATTTCAGAAAGCATTAGAATAAAAAATCCAATGACAGACCACACTTTGCCTTCACATTTGAGTATTTCTCTTCCTCATAGTTATTATGAGGAGTTATTATCAGGGGTGTTGCTGGTAAAAAGAAGCTGACAGGGCCTGAAAACTCTATTTTTCTAATTTTGACATAATGTCATTGTTAGCTCAGAGTTCCTTTTAATACTGAGTGAGAAATAACACTTCCAATTATTTAATGTGTGTCAATGCACCATATTTAGAGGTAAGGGGGCACTCTTAACACCAAAGACAACTTTAGCTTAATAAAGTAGTTTTGGTGTATGAATCATGTAGCCTATGGAGCAGCGCAGCTAAGGGGAATGTGCCTTGATATTGCTAGGAGACAGGCATAGAAGGGCTGTAGTGTGGGGGATTGGCTAGAGAAATTGGAGGTGAGGTTTTGGTTAAAGGAGCATATATAGTGTCCATTTCTGATCAGAAGCCATCTTAATTAATCCTCACTTACCTGTTTTGTCCAACCATCCATCCATTTTTTGTTTTAGCTACCGATTGGTCACGGTGGCAGGAGATGGATAGACAAGTTGGGGTGTAGGTTATTTGTCCTAATGTAAAATAATTTAGTTCGCTAAGAACAGTTAGGTTTGGAAGGGTATTGGTAGGTTCAAGCTCGTTGGTAGCTCAGAACCTGGTGTGGGTAAGGTGTATCTCGGTATACCCCTACATGGTAAAACCTGGAAAATTATGCCCTCAATGGCTATGGTTATATTTAAATGTTAATTATATGATATAATGTGGTATTATTTATTGTGATGTGGGTTGTTGTCTGGGGTAGTATTGTTACAGGAGTTGAGGTTGATATGTTATGTTTACTATGTGGACAATGACCTTACATGTTTTAAGTATTATTTATATTATTAAAGCTGTGATAATTTCCCCAAAATAAAGTATGAGTATCTTTGTGGGGTTTTGGGTTTGTTAAGCATATGCCGAAAAAGACAACTATACATATGTCATGCTCATGGAGTCTTACTGATACATTTTCTGCCATCTGTGAGTTAAATACTAGTTGCCACTGTCTATGCAGCCCTAGCCACATCTTCTCTGGATGTGACTCATACAGCCTTCATGAACCAGAAATGGTTTCATTTGCAATCAGATCTAAGATCACATATGTTTACTTTAAAAGATTTTTCCTCCTGCTTTTGTTAATGAAACTTTGAAAAAGGAGATCCTGCAGGTTCTAGATGGCTATTAACAGAGCAGGAGATAAGATATTCTAAATTTTATAACATGACAGGAGGCTTCGTATTTGCTTAAGTCTCTCTTTACTAGAACTCCACAGCAGCACAGAAAAACAACCAATCAGAAAAAAGTTAGGTACTATAAAACTCCCCTCCCCATGCATCATTTCCTCTTTCTTTGCTGCTCCGCATCAGTACAGGTCAGAGTACCACTGCCTCCTGCTTCTAGTTGGTGGCTTTGGGTTTTATTTTGATTTATTGGGATTTATATTTGGTATCTTAGTGTATTTACGTTTTTGTTATACTGTTTTTAATTGATCTTTGACATCATTTATCTCCTTCTGTAGATTTATGCTATATATGTTTACTTCTTCCTGCTTATGTAGGTTGTATAGTATATAGATATTTTGATTTTATTTGAGATCCCTTTCCTTCAGATTGTTGCTTCCCCTGTCTCTTTGGAGAGACCTTTTCCTTTTCTGTTGGGGGTTTGAGGGGTTTTTTCCTTGGGGATTCCTTCCTATCTCTTTCCTCCCCCTCCCCTCGCTACCCCACTCCTTTTCTCCCGCCTTTCCTATCTGCGGGCTGTATGTACTGTGTCGGGGTTATCAGGAGACTAGCCTCTGGCTGTCTCCTGATTTCCCCGAAACCCTTTGTATCTACTGGCGACCGCTCCGCTCCCCCACGTGGCCGCCCTGCGCGCCACGTGGCCGCCGCCGCACGAAGCCCCCTCTCGGAGCCGCGGGCAGCCGACCGGGTGGAGGAGAGTGCGCCTTCCCGCGGCCCCTCCTCCGTCCCACGGTGATCGGTTCTCGGTTTTGTCGCCCTGCTGGCCGGCGGAGTACTATCAGGTTTGTCTTCACTTTCCCTAATGTGTATATTGTTTTTATTTCAGGACTATAGTTGGCACAGTAGCATACTGGTTGCTCTAGTAAATTTTATTACCATGCAACTTCTGCCACGTGTCAATGCTGATTTGAGCGCGGATCAGCTTAATTAGTCTCCCCCTATCTGCAACCTCACGGGGCATTTTTAGTTATTATGGGAAACGTTTTTCTGTGCCATTCCACATGAGGACTTGTGTTTCAATATTTATGTTTTCTATATCAGGAACGGTGGCTCAGGACATAAACTGTTTGCCTGCATAAGTCAGTCCAACAAGCACAAGTTCAAACCCCAGCTTGGGCACCCATGGAAACTTAATATTTATGTTTTCTATAGTCCACATTTTTTTATATGCATTGTGTGTTCTTACATGTATAGCTCATCCTTTTACCTTTTATATAGCAGACTTCATATAGACTGCTGTGGGTTTTATTGACTTTATATTCCTATTGCTGTGAATCCTGCTGACAAGGGTATATCACAGATTCTGTGCTTTCTCTGCCGACAGTGTATTCCACAGACTGCTGTTGTTTTTTTCTGACAGTGTGTATCACAGTTTAAGTTTTCACTTTTGCGGTGTGCTCTACTGACAGGGTATGTCACAGATTTAGTTTTCCTGCCTGTGTGCTTCAAGATTTAGTTCTCCTGACATGTACATCACAGACTACTGTGAGAATTAACGGCTATGTGTTTTTCTGAGAGTTTTTGCATATTGCTGTCTACTGTGCGTTCTCGGTCAGGGTATATCACAGATTTCTGTGAGTTAAAGGTTTATATGAACTCGGTTTTACAGGCTCTGCACAGGGTGTATGCTGTGTCAGTTACTCCAGGCTTCATATCCCCCTCAGTAGATATTTTTTCTGGTCCTGCTTTGAGGCCTCAGATGGGACTACCCTGAGATACATTATCTGTCCTTGGCGTATATATAAGCTAACAGACCTGGCCCTGACTCAGACTGATATGAGAGACCAGTCTGCGCTGATTCTGTGCAATCTTATCGGGTCATTGGGGGTGCTCATTGAGTGTTATGGTCTATCCCCTACTCCGGGATGAGTCCATGGTTACAATACCCTTCAAACGGTATGATGATGGTGTCTATAGAATGCTGAGGAATTTCAAACAGATCTGTGTGAACATATGCCTATTCGCAGTTCAAGGGCAGTATCGCTAGTGTGTCTTACATTCATGGACGTGATAGTCACTGGTACAACTTCCCCTTATACCCAATACTGATGGAATACCACTATTTACCTGCTGGGCGTTTAGGGACTGCCGGTCCCGGTTTCAAGTTACTCACGCAGCATTACGCTGTCAAAAAGGGTTGATTGGCTAAGGCTCCTAGGCCACAAGATGCCCTGTGGATCTACCATTTTGGGGACCTCTACCGATCTCAGAGGTCCTCGTTTCTCATTCGATGCCCACTGTAAGCGCTGCGGAATTGGAAGGCGCTATATATAAATACATGTTATTATAACATTATGGCAATACACAACCCATTGATTGGCCTGCTATGTCTGTGCCCCATTGATTGGCCTGCTATGTCTGTGCCCATAAGATTGGCCTGCTATGTCTGTGCCCATAAGATTGGCCTGCTATGTCTGTGCCCATAAGATTGGCCTGCTATGTCTGTGCCCATAAGATTGGCCTGCTACGTCTGTGCCCATAAGAACGGCCTGCTATGTCTGTGCCCATAAGAATGGCCTGCTATGTCTGTGCCCATAAGAACGGCCTGCTATGTCTGTGCCCATAAGAACGGCCTGCTATGTCTGTGCCCATAAGAACGGCCTGCTACGTCTGTGCCCATAAGAACGGCCTGCTACGTCTGTGCCCATAGGAGGTCTGTGCCCATAAGAACGGCCTGCTATGCCGGTGCCCCCTTTTTATTGGCCTCCTATGTCGGTGCCTATTTGAATGGCCTACTATGTCGGTGCCTATTTGCTTGACCAACTATTCTGTGTCCATTAGTTTGGCCTGCTGGGCCTGCTCTGTTGGTGCCGAACCCCTTTTTGGCCGCAGGCCTGGGGGTATATCACTGAGGAGAAGCCAGTGCCCACCAGTGACATGGAATGGGCAGGTGTCCGGACAAGCACCATTGCCATACTATCCAAGAGGACGCCAATATACGGCCATCTGGATATGGTAGGTAGGGTGAAGGCCCTAAACCTCAGACCTGAAGGGCAAGTTTTTCCTATAAAGACCCCGGACACACATCCGCAGTTTGCGCCAGACCGGCGACGGCACATCTCCAAGGAGAATTTTACACAGGCAAGGACCGGTACTCAGACACCTACAGGAGAAAACGGTGTTTTCCTTGTCTTTATCTACTAACTCCGTATCTGCCTCCCGGTATCCATATGGCTATCGGTAGTTGTTCCTGCGTAAGGTTAGCTCCTGGCCCTGTTCAGTGGGGCTTACTTGTCTTGCCTTCCGGCCTGCTTTTTGCCTGCTAGCTGAGATAGAATTTGCGTTTTTACTCGTACTACGTTATTGTTGTCTTTTTCGTTTTCGTGACTTCCTTTTCCTTTTGCTCGGGTCGTCGAGAGGCCTGACTTGACCTCCTCTGACCTCCCGGGTGCTCGTGGATTGCGGAGAACGTCTCCAGCTTTCCTCAGACTACCGACTATCCGCCTGGACCCCGCGCGCGCGCACGGGATCCGGACGGTCAGTTGATAGTTTTCCATCGTTTTCCCGTAGATTACCCTCAGCCTTATGCTGATACTCGTATTTGGTGTACCCTATAGTTGGTCACCCTGAGTCTCTAGGGACTCTAGCTTGGATCACAGGAGGGTGCGACCCTCCATCACTTCGATCCGAGAATATTTTATCTTCTGGAACAGAGAGCGTACCCCTCTCAGATACGTTACCGGACACTGATTTGTTATTAGTGGGCGCAGCCCTCCCTCAACCTCAGCCAGAGACTGAGCTGGATACAGGGGTCATGTTTGGAGGAAGCATTCTCATAGAGAGGAACGGTCACGGATGCAGACTCTACTGTTTGGTTATTTACGGGTGCGGCCCGCTCAGGCTATCAGCCGGACGTTAGCACGATATTTGATCACATTAGTAGGGAGCGCGGCTCTCTCATACACTCAACGCTCTACGGTGCCATCCATTTGTTCATCACACAGACTTGTACCTGTGCAAGACATCGATGACTACATGGAGGGGCGTCCCTCCTGCATTCAAGTAGTTCTGACGTCCGTGCTACTGATTTCGATATAGTGGACTGCCTGGTCATGCAAGATATCCATAGGTAGACTGGATCCCTCTAGTCTATCTCCTGTGATGGAGGGATATTCTCACAGTGGTATAACGAGGGGTGACTCCCACTTATTTATACACATTCCTGGAGATGGTACGGCTATCGGATGGAACTCAGGTTTTATGTGAATGCAGATTTGGGTATATTCTGCACCATAAAAAACAGAGGATTGCTTTCTGTTTTTGGATATCCAGACCATTGTGAACAACTGCTCAGACAGTTTCTCCCATATTTAGGTGACAGGAGATACGGGGACCTTCATGGAGCAAACGGGCTCTACCTTGCTCGGGTACCAGGATTAAGGAGGGCCTATTACCCGCCCTGAAGGTAAAAAGCCGTACGTATGGTTCACATGGTAGGACCGGAAAACCCCATTTTGTCTTGAGCTCCCCGGTCCTCAGATCTTGGGATAAGATGGCAGGACTGCCCCGCCTCCTCGAAACGGATACCTGGTGATCGGGGTTCGGAGATGGAGGACCCGCCGTCTATACTCTAGTTATTCCTCAGGGGAGCCATTTTGTTGGATTTGCGCTACCCTACTTTTCAACTATCGTCGAGGAGACCTACGAGACCTTATGGTGGTACCTGGTATACCCCGACTCCTACACAGACATCTTTCACTCTTCGACGAGGGCATTTCAGGATGGAAATCTGCGTTCCTGTTTGCACTTCCCATTCCTTTGAAGATTTCTGGGATTCCCTATTCCCAGAATAGTCGACCACCGTTCCTCCACTCAAGTTCAGTTCGGAACCCTGAACGGACGTCTTTTGGAGCCTTTTTCTCTACGGCGTCCGAAGTTTACGCAATCCGTTTGGACTATTGGAATCACTTAGTATACGGCTGGTTTGGACACACTCCCATTGTGCGCGTTATGAATTTATGCTCGGATGAGACATCCCACCGGGTAGGACAGGAAGGTACGAAAGATCCTCCTCGGTTTCTATTGCGATTTGGTGGTGGTCTTCGGTGCATTCCTTGAGATTGGAGATCTCCCTGCAAGGCCGCATCGCCGAATGGCCCTGGCACGATCGGTGGAGCCGCCTTACGGGTCATGAGTTGAGACTTGGTGTCAGTTTTCTTCTCGCGACCCTAAGTCATAGATCGGATTTTGAAGTTGTACAACTACAGGAATGTGGCTAATAGGTCAGCTTGCCAGCTCATGGACCGACTTCTAGGAAACAGGTTGCTACACCACGTACAATGGGTTTACCGACGGAGGGTGCCTTTTTCCGTATTTGAGATACTTCGTCGGTTGGCATCTTCTTGGACCCGTCGGCTGTCCTTTATCGTATTTGGAATGTCCAACTAGGATTACTCTTATACTTCCTGGAATAAATACCAGCGATACAAACAGCGTTGGATTGGTGAACTGAGCTTTGAAACAGCAAATACGAAGCCTCCTGTCATGTTATAAAATTGTAGATTATGCTAGCTTTAGTGTACCTATAATCTTAATTTTATTAATGACAGGAGGCGAGTATTTCCCACCCATTCTTGTCCCTCCCTTGTTTAATGTTATAGTTTAGATTATCAGGTAAGTATGCAACTCTGTTTGTTGTCTCCGCTACCTGTCGCTTGTTCCTTATGTCTGTGTTTTTTTCCATAAATAGGGTTGGGATATTTACATATTAGGTTAATTTGATTGCTACATTGGGTACCTACATGTTTATTCAGAGTACATTTCATTGGATAATCAACCTGTTCGGTTCTGTTTTTCTCTCGTTTCAGTTTACAGTCCATCTACACGATCTAGTTCGACGGTTACACTTGGATGGTGGACATCGTTATATACATCGTATCTAGGACTTCGTTTCTTCCCCATGATGTTCTCTGCCTTTTATTCTGTTTTGTCGCAGCTTGAAAGAGGAAATGATGCATGGGGAGGGGAGTTTTATAGTACCTAACTTTTTTCTGATTGGTTGTTTTTCTGTGCTGCTGTGGAGTTCTAGTAAAGAGAGACTTAAGCAAATACTCGCCTCCTGTCATTAATAAAATTAAGATTATAGGTACACTAAAGCTAGCATAATCTACAATTACTCACACCGTGCAATAACTGAAACTGAAAAATCTAGACTCTTTTTCTTGATAGGTGTGGCTAGAGCTGCAAAAAGCAAACTGATTTACCTCCTATATAGCAGATCATTAAGCATTGTGACTGCAGAGGCATGGTCTATACACCAAAACCACTTTACTTAGCTAAATAGTTTTGATGCTTAGAGTGTCCAAATTATACAGTGCAGTATTGATGCATTAATGTGGGTGGTAGATTTAATGCAATTCAGTCAAGGGTTAATATACAATAGTTTTCAGATTAATACAACAGGTGTGGAATTTATCAATATAGTTTAAGGTAATACTTTGAAATTAATCAAAGATGTAGTGTCACAATGTGATTGATTTACTCATTGTGGAAAAAAGGGATCAAAA